>NC_139345.1:39035793-39483293 GCF_055883805.1 Amblyomma maculatum | reverse complement strand
AGCGAACTGTAATTGTGTGCCGAGCATCCCTGAGCGTCGGAAGGCACACGTGTACTTCCAGATGAAAAGCAGTGAGTTATACTCAGATGACCCCTTCCCCTGGCAGCGCTCGAGGGAAATGGTTTTGCCTCATTAGTAGCAATAGCTGACTTAGTCCGCAGCAGGTGCGGTCCTTGAAACAGCCTGAAAGCATCTGGCTGACGCCGGCAGTTGCAAAGCTGCGCCATTTACGAAGTGCCAACAACTTTCTTGATTCGCTCTCGCATATATAGGTCGTAGTTCAGGCGTACTGCTTTGGGTCTGCACTGTACAGCAACGCTTTCTCGGTGCGAAACGTCGAGAGTTCTAAGTGCTGTTCCTTGTACATACTTACGCTTTAGCGAAAGACAACAGTGATATGTGCACGCTGTCTTTCTATTTTTAAACTAAGTAGGAGCGTACATATAATGTTTCTCGAAGCCAGCGGCGTTTCCGAGCAGATGGAACAGCCGGAAAGTTTATTTTCAGTGCCTACACCATTTCCTGCCTTGCGTCCTCAAATATTAGCGCAGGGTGAAACTGAAGCAGGCTTTAATACAAAAATGAAAGGAGGATGAATCTCGACCAAAGTCCCCCTTCGAATGCCGTTATGGCTGTTGGCATCAAGCTGCCTTGCCACACGCTCTGATCATGAGCACAGATGAGTCCTATCCACTGACCTCTCAGAACGACACTGCGCAGATTTACCTTTCTTTTATTTTTTAGCACTGCCTTCGGACAAGATCAGACCATGTTGCATAAGAATATATTTCCAGCGGCTACAGAAGACATAAATTTTGCCTGAAAAAGCGTTACACCCTCTAGTATACAGGTTTGAACAGCCGACATTGTGAAGGTGGGCTTATAGTTGGTGCTTCGAGAATACGATGAAAAGCAAATACGAGTCGTATTTTTTACCCTTTCTGATCGTCGTTTTTTGTTTTTCTCTTTCACCGTGCATGTTATTTGCGGCTTTAATGTGATCACTGCGCAGAGACATAAGTCATGTGGCGTCTGCCATTCTGCTCACTTTCCGTCGCCGTCCGTTGCAACCTCGACTATAGCGTTGATTGGAGTACGTACTCGTGTTCATTGAGAATTGCTTTAAAAGTCAGAAGCACCGCCGAATTGATGCTTTTTTCACTGCCACAGGACTTACACTAATTATTAAGCGCACACTGCCACAGAATGGTGGGGAGCGGTCAACTCAGCCTTTACAGTTTCGGTACTTTTGTTTCTGGTTCTAAATAGGCTCCTATCGATCGGACGCTGTAACATGAGTTCAAAGTGATCTTTAATTTCGTCTTGCCTTTCGTTTGTCTTCTGGCTAGCTACGTCACTGACTGATTAGTAGAGTTGTAGTTTTGGCAGATAACGAGTCTCACAATGCCTTTCCCTATAGCAATTGGTCATTTGCCTCGATTCTTGTCTTTCCCTTCATTTACTCTTGATGGACATTACCTCTTCACGGCATGTACGCCATATCAAGTCATTGTCCTCCAAGACACGTAATTGTAGGTAGTTGGGAGTTATTACAAGGTCCTGTTTTCCTCCTATCGAAAACAGTTTAGTATCTTTGACCATAAATCTGTAGCAATAAGAAATATTTTCGTTGAAATCGCAAAACTTTCTCTAGCAATGTGCTATCCCTTCTAGTAGCGAACAACCACAGAGCAATACTGCACAATAATGCTATAATACTAGAGAAATGTCCGCCGTTATAGGCCAACACGACAAAATATTTCGTTGTACTCTGGTCACGATTCGTAAACAAACTTTATTTACGCTAGCTCTTATGCTAGCTAGCGCAGCTGCTAGCGCTAGTGTTTTGTATCAGTGGCAGTTAGAAAAAGTATGTTTAGGTTGTACAGCGAAAGACGGGTCTCATACGAGTGCGATAATTCGTTCTCTCTCGGTGCTCGCACGCAATGCATCGTGGTCTTGTGACGTCCCGCGAGGGTCAGGAACTACAATGAAAAACTGCATTCCTGGAATATTATTTGTGCTTCTTTCACCGTTCTTTCCTCAATATAAAACCTCGCGTCGGTAACGAGGCAGCCCAGACTGAATTTCAAAAATTTACGTTGTCAATTTTCAGGCTGCGTTGTTATTTATTCGAATACAGTCGCGCTGCCTTATTTCTTAATGATCGCCAATCTCACTTGTTTTCATAGCAAGCCACAGAAACCTTTCCAGAAAGCACATTTTTGGCTTATGACAGGCTTCGGGGTTTTGTATTTGTGCCAAAGACTGAAGCATTGCGTTTTATTTTAATCTGTTTTTACATCATGCAATAACCGTAGTCGCCAACGAGCTATATGAATATGGTGCTGATGACCTCTCACAGGAGCCCGATGTGTGTACATATAGCATTAAATTCATGTTTTCTATGCTGTACGTGCACAAAGCGCGGTAGCATTTTTACACATTTACTTGAGGTCAGCTTGTCTGGCGTTGAAAGGTCAGAGCTTTTATTTCGAACTTTTCTTTTTCGATAGCACAGCCATGGCTTCATATCGACAAGGTGCCAAATTTTATCCAGTGAGCGAGCACCGCTGTTCGCGGGACGTATAGGCCGAGTATATTCAAGCTTTTAACACTGACAGCATGCGCTATCCAGCCTGTTGTAATGGCTACTCATCCCAGTTCTTTTATACGTTTATACAAGGTGGGTATGCCACTAGGTGTATTGTTCTGGAAAAGAAGATAAGGTTGTAGAGCATCGAGTTAGAGGAAAGAAGCCTTTTGCTCCTGTGTGCTTATATCATGAAGGGCTTTTCCTATAAGGCATGAAACCTAGGTAAGGAGGCAGATTGATCTATTTTATTCGGCTAGGCCTCCTATAAAAATACGCAAGAGAGAATGGATTTCAGTCACTCCCTTACGGGTGCACGTCGAATGAAATAAAGGTTGATGGAAGTGAAATGTGCATTGCTGTTGTAACAAAAAGATGGTCTGACAGTGTTTACCAGTAAAAAAGCATTCGGCAGGTAGCATTGCGTTTTTTTTTTTTTTTTTTTTTTTTCGGAGACTGTGTGCATACAACTTGTAACTATGCAGCCTGTTGGCACGCTTACGTTCCAGGAGGTTGGAGAACGGCCTTCTTCGTCCTGCTCGGGACGTTCTTTCGACGTATGAGGTGTTTCTTTGGCGTCAATCAGAGTATTCCTTCATAGCGGATCACACGCCAGAACATGCAAGCGGACATAAGAAAGGCTATTTCTAACACCAGCAAGTTCTTCACGCTATGCTGGCGCAAGTGATATCAACGCTTCGGAGCACTTCAAATAAATGTTTAGGAACATGACTACGTGGTTTTGTGTGTGTTTGCGCAGCGCGTTCTTGACAACATTAATACCTTTGTGCTGCCGTACCATGCACTCATTAAGGTATATAGCACTAGCATACTTTAAATAACCATCGTTCTGTCATACAATCTTCAGAACGATGATAGCGCAGAAACAAATCACATGCCCTTATACACGCCATCCGCGCCTCATTCACGTAATCGGCGCGCATTAAATCAGTGCTGAATTGATCATAGACACCATTCATCATTTGTCTTCACAGTTCGGCTGCAAGTTGTCAGAAATACTGTTATTTTAATAACCAAGTAGGCGTGAGGGGACCTCGTGTCATGGATCACAATGTTTCGCGCATAATTTAACGAACTTTTTAGCCATGTTCGTCGTGCCACGTGTTTACTGCAAGCTTCAATAAAGCAAACAAGAGGAATTGTATTTAGTCACGCATTCGCATATTTGCAGCAGACCTATATACCTTGCCATTTCATACTGGTCTGCTAATTAATTAGCACTTGGATATGTGATTCCTCAGACTAAGTTTCGTTTTTCTTGATCTGCACAATGACACAAAAAAGGCCACGTGTTTTGGGTAAAGATGGTCGATTTTCGCGAGAATGTCTTGCTTTTGGAAATTTTAGGAGAAGCCATTGACGCGTAAAGATAACAAGAAAGTAAGGGAATGGAATATACGCTACGTTCAGCATAATAAACATACATGCATGCTCTTGTTCCTCGCTTAAGATTCCCTTCTGTGCTTGCGTGCGTGCGTGCGTCGCTCCGAATTTTCAGCAGTATATATCAAAGGAGCGTCACCCAAAAGATCGTTCAGCGCCCAATTGAACGTGTTTATATTATTTACTCCACCTTATGGGCACAATAAAGGTTTTCGCAGCTCTACAGCTGGTACATCATGTACCGTTTCGGCACCGGGCTGTTGCGTGTAGCCGCGCGGGAGGAAAAATGATTGGTGCGCGTTGTAGAAGCACAAAGAAAACATCCAGATTACGCAACAAACACGAATTTCCGACGGCCTGGACGAATCTAAGAGCTGGAACTGGGTTCGGGCAAGTGATATTTGAAGCGGTGAAGAGAAAACAGGAGCTGTCCAAAACGAAAGAGTGGCCAACGAGCGGTGAGAACGAGCTTATGCGATGAGAGAGTTCAGTAAAATTGTGACATCGGGAAATATTTACATTAAGGTTGGCAGCAAACGGTGCAGGAAAGGCGACTTTTGATTACCAGGGAAAACTCTTGGCCTGCAGCAGAATTGACTCAGCCGATCATGACTTTCATACGGTTAGCATCACAGAAACTGAGGGCCAGCGTACAACCATAGTAGAGGAAGATGGGACACTGGAACTTCTTGTGCTGGACGACTTCGCTAACTGCTCCAAATCGCGCTAAATATTTGCCGAAACTCTTAAGGCAT
Organism: Amblyomma maculatum; assembly: GCF_055883805.1. NCBI lineage: Eukaryota > Metazoa > Arthropoda > Arachnida > Ixodida > Ixodidae > Amblyomma > Amblyomma maculatum. The sequence continues at coordinate 39,478,541 of NC_139345.1, read as the reverse complement.
CCAAAAACCTCTCAATTTTAATCGGAGCACACCAGTGTCACCTCGCAATGTCTTTATCATGCCAGTTGACCCCCCCCCCCCCCCCTAAAAAAATAATCTGCTTATATCTAAGAATAAATGTGTAAAAAAACAAGGGCTCATATTTGGAAGAGCGTGCGCCTGGTTACTAAGCATCTCTCGAAATTATCATTTGGCGAACCACTTCATGGCGCAATGAATCGCCTTTCAGAGAGCCTCAAGAAAGTCCTAAACATCATTGCTCAGATTGCATTTCATTGCACTCGGACATAAAATAAGCCGAGTTCTGCAGCAGTTGGGCATACCTTGACAAAGGACAACTCCATTGAACTCACTTTCTTATTTGGAAAAGCCTAAAACGTAATGCATTCTTTCTTGGTTTAGCCGATAAGACTTCAATGTAGCGCACCGGAGATGTATTAGAGAGCAAAAATACTGGTTAACAGACGCCCACTGCGAAGTCAGACCCCTTAGCCCACCTATGCCGCTTTACGTACAAGAAGAAATGCGGTAAACTATATACATCCATGCTAACATCTACAGCGCTGCAAATATCTAATAAAAATTTCATAAGGCATTAAATTAGGGCAAAGCAGGCAAACTGTCAGGACAAGAACGAAGGCTAAAAGGAAACCAAATAGCGGTTATCGGCTATAATCACCAAAAAATGACAATCCTAATTAGCCTTGTCAATACAATAGAGCCCGATGATGCATACATCTGAAAATGGCAATCATATACCCCAGAACAAGGCCGCTGAAAATGTTTTCTCGCAAATAATCCAGTGCGCTTGGTTAGTTCACATATGATACACTTGATATAGGGTTGGCACATTAAAGTTTCACACTCTATGTGAAAGTATTTATGGGCAAGCATCTAGAGTGAAATCCTCGTGATGCCACTGGAGTTCCGGCTGCTGATTTCAGTAACGTTTGGACTCCTCCTGAAAGAACTGCCTTCATTTCGAATTGAGGCAGCCGTTATGAATACGTCGCTCTCTCCATACTAAGTTTCTTTATTACCTGGTCTTTTGCAGGTTACTTTCATTTGAAGATACCTGTACGTAGTTTTAGCATAAGGTAAAAGGTGAACTGTCAAAGTACGATCGAGAGCCGCAGCTCTCTTGTTTTTTTTTTTTTTTTTTTTTTTTTTTTTATGAGGGCTTTCTCTTCAGCACTATAGACCACGATGTGCAATATTTTTGACAACGTTGCGCTTGGACACTTGGTCTCTGCCTTTTTAACTTGGCCCCGCTCCTCTTCACACTTGGCGCAGGCAACAGGATCATGCCGGGAGTTTCGATATCCGGCTGCCTGATATGTTCCACTATCGTCGTACAGGGCCCACCTGACATCGTATATAGCCACTGGTTTGCAATATCTTTGTCGTTGCAACACGGAATAAAAAAAAAGGGTGGTCGATAATGGCCAAGTGCTTAACAACGTCACCGTGCAAATGTAAACAATTCATTACGACAAAATCGGACTGTTGGCAGGCGACGGCATCTCTCAGCGCGGAACTGAAAAGAGCGGAAAAGTCTTCCTTGACGGCCACCAGAGGGAAGCACTCCTCCTTCATGATATTTATACTTTCGCGAAGACCGGTGAGATCGTTATTCGTCGCCTTCACTCTTACAGTAACTAGAATTGCGTAATATGACATACTGCATGCAAACGCTCGACAACAAGAAAATTAAAAATGCTGCGACGTGTACTTCCATGAAGCCGTAAGAAATAAATTTTGCAGCCTTCGTGATCGTTTCACTTCAGCGCCCGCGATCACGCCTAGCGTATATCATTTGCAACCCAAGCAGGCAAGAAGAAATCGTCAGCGCCATCGCTTAAAGATAATTGTAAGGCTCTGCTGAAATCGGCATAAAAAAATGCAATTTTAACGGGACTTCAAACAGCGGTTGGCTTGCGAATGTGAAACCTTGATATTGTGCCATTTCATTGCCACCTTGCTGATATTCTTTTTTTTTTTTTAAATAAGGGGGGGGGGGGGGGGGGGAGAGAGAATTGAGGTCAAATACGGTCAAAAAGTGCTAACCATAAAGTTACCTTGTTAGCTCAAAAAGTTAAGTAGAATAACTCGGATGATGTGCTGCCACTGCCAGGTGATCGGAGTAGAAAAGGGCTGCCTCATCATTACAAGACAAAATAGCTACAGCACTCCCTTTTTTCTTTTTGCGAAAATAAAAAGCACTGAAATTTTGAGTTCGAACAGCTTTACAGGGATTTTCTGTGTGAGATTTCGCAAGGCCCTATCACGAGAAGCACAACAAAGCGAATGGGATACGGCAAGACAGAAAACCGAATTATTTATATTGATTATTTCGATTTTTTTTCTAATATGTATGGCAGTGATGTTATCTAGCTATTATTTCTCGCATTGGGAGCACAAAAACTTTATAGTGCTCTATTTAATGCTAGTTTCTGGCTTTCTTTCGGAAGTGAAATTTGTATGTGGAAGGCTGTCTGCGCTATGTGTTGCTGCTGTTGATGCGCATTTGAAAAATCGTTCGCTTGTGCTCGTTTATTCCGCCATTTAACTGCAGTCCACCACGATGGCTCATAATGGTGTCCGGCTGCCGGACCCAAGGACACGGAATCTAATCCCAGCCGCAGCCACCGCATTTCAATAGAGGCGAAATGCGAAATCAGCGTGTATTATGCGATGTGAGTGTGCTTAAAAAACACGAAAAGCTCTAAATAACTCTGAGACATCTCATGTGGAGTTCCCCATACTTCGTGCTGCTTTGGTCACTTAATCACACATAGCATACAACGCTATACCATACCATGCTATGCCATGTCATGTCATGCCATGCACATCATACCTCAGTTACCACACCACACCATACCTCACCATGTCATGCCATCCCATGTCCAAACCATACCATAACGCAATAACTACAAAATACCATACCATACCATACCATACCATACCATACCATACCATACCATACCATACCATACCATACCATACCATACCATACCACACCATACCATACCATACCATACAATACCATGTCAAGACCTTACAATGTCATGCCAAGCCATACCATACCAAGCCATATGACTACATTTCAGCATTTGTTTCATACTGGACCGCGGGGTTGTGCTGCTGCCAAGAGAAGTGGCTTCTCGAGTGGTAGCAAGTGCGCAAACGACTCCGATGGTCGCAGCAGCTATAGTTACTGCCATTTCTTACGAGAAGCGTGACCGGTTCCAATAACCCAGGTTGGAGCACGCGTCTACCCCGCAATGATGTAGTTTCCATCTTTCTACCGATGTGCTACAATTGTTTCCTCAACAGCCTTCTCACAGGTGTGCTCTTTCCTTATTACTGTGGCGCTCTCTAGGGAGCAGGCTTGTTTAATTGGGAGGTCCTTGAATTTGTCCTGCACGCACACTTTGAAAGTGCCTGAAAAACGAAAAATATCAGCTTCAATTTATGCCTTGTTCACTGCTTTATGATACACTGCATGAATTGTAAAACAAGTGGCTGGCTAATATATATATATACGAGCCTCGCAAACGAACCATGGCATTTGACGGCATTCCATACCGTTCTACATTGTCGATCGGTGTATGCACTCCAAACTTTCAAGCGACCATATTCGTAAAACGTAAAAACATACTTGTGGAATTAGCTGTATAAACAAGCTTGAATGCAGATTTGTGTATCTGCGAGTATGATTCTAACCAAACTTGGGCTCTTAATTCTCCATATAGAAGGCATATCTACTTCAGTCAACAGAAAATAAACTTATGTTTCTTGTTTCCCCGCTCTTGCCTAATAAGGAACGGATTTTGTTTTTGTTTTTGTTTTTTTATAGCGCTCGCGCACAAGCAATGCATGCAGATTTCTTTTTTTTTTTTTTTCAGCAGAAAACATCAATTTTTCATCTGCGCCAATTCTTCGTGAAATTGGCCATCAAGAAACTCAGGCTCAGTTACCAAATGGTTATGAACCTGGTCAAGGTTACTGAAGAGGTGTTTATAGTAGAGAACTTTGCAGCTAGTTATTTATTGGAAGCAGTGTTAGGTATGGTGAGTATACGTATTTTCCCTCAGAAGTTTTTTCAACTTACAGTGTCTTTCAAGAAACGGTCGCTTTAAAACAATAATTACATACACTTACACCTTGTTTACGCGCACTACGGCACATAAGCCTATCACAAGCGCAAAGCTTAAACATATGAGCTTGGCCTGAATACGAACCGTTACACTTCTACTTAAAAATGTGTTACCATCTTTGGTTGCAGAACCGCTAACACCATTTAAGACGGTAGCGGAATTCCTTTTTGTGTATTGCTGTCTCGAGAAAATATTTACCATGCAGTGTAAGTCCTTTGTTTTGCCAATGCTGACTTTTCAGTTCACTCAGTGACACGTCCGGGTCAGAAAATCCTTATTGGTTATCAGATGCTCGCTATCACGGCGACCAGTCAAAGACAGAGTTTCCTGACTGCAGCGTTCCCTATTGCCAGAACTGCAAGTCTTGCTACACGTCTTTATGAATAATGACAACACTTACCCATCCCCATTCTAGCCAGAAGGGCGATAGGTTGGCAGGAGTTGGAGGGGCTCCTAAACAGCTTTCGGGCTTACGTATGATGGTTATTTTAGAAGAATATGCATCGGTGCCATCCAGGATCGCATCTTCATGCATTGACGTTCAGAATGTTTAAATCATTCGTGTAACTGCGATACATTGCTTATAACGCATACAACTTTGATATACAGGGTATAGCAAATTAGCAAAGACCAGAGAAGCGTCACACTTTAATCCACTTGAAACCTAATGATTATCACTTCACCGAGGACGCTTGCCTGCCTTATTATTTTTGTAATGGGATCTCTGGCCAACATGCATCAGAAGGAATCGTACGTCTTTTGTCGGCATAAAATTCAGCGCGCCCCGAAATGTTTGTCTGTGTTTATACCAAGGACGCTACTGGTCTTATTTCAACAAGCCTCGCATAACGGCTTGTGTAAAAGGCTTTGAAAAATTTCCCTTTGAATATTTAAGCTGGGGAGTGTATCAATAGACAGTCCTGTTTGGTAACTGCAAATGAACATAAAGGTAAGACGAAAAAAAGGAACCTCTATATTCAAGATGTAAATATTATCATTTATACTCTATTTTCTCTCCTTCAGACCGCTATTCAGACTTCTCGTGTCATATGTACCGCTATCGCCGGCAAGCAATATACTCCTTATTTAATTATTTGTTTATCGCTTAGAACTTTTTTTTTTTTTGTCTTATAAGAGTAGCTAGGAAAAAACGTCATTGGTACTTAACGTCGCCCAGACAGGTTCGTAAAAGTCCAAGTCGTTATTATAAGCACTATACGTGCATAGAATATAGTTTAGTTTTTTCGCGTCACATCAAACATGTGAAGGTAGATCATGACCGGTTACTTTCTTTCGGAGCGTACGGATAGTATCTTTTTAGAGCCGAATTTCATAAGAATATCTTATGCCTACAAATCAGTTCCCAAACAAATCGAATAGCGATTTTATCGACGCCGAGGTATGAAACTACAATTTGTGCGGTTTTGAGCTACAGCTGAAAAAAAAAAAAAAAAAAAAAGATGCAAAACTATCCACCACTATCGGGAATTTGCAGTTCGAAGTCAGAACGTCACCTTTGTAACTGCCACTTTCCACGTGTATTCAAAACCACTTTTTGTTACCCCCGATAGAGGATAAACTGACGCCATGCCCAGGTATGCAGGAGGGGCAATCGCCAGGTTTCGGAAACTGCCACGTATACCATTATCCAGCCAAATCAGGAGTCTCATCAGTTCCTCCCACATAGCGGCCGGACGAAAGCCAACTGAAGCGTGGTATACCGTTTTCGTGGCAATGGCATCCAGCAGAAGTCAAGTTTCATCCAAGAGTCGAACCCAAGCCACTGCCAGCAGAAACAGAACACATTGGTATCCCGGAGCCGCTCAGGTGACTATAGGTAATATCCACGGCACCTTGAAAGACAATGAATTGTTCATTTTTAAGCATTTTCGTCTCGTAACCAGATGCACTGGTGTAGCCGAAACCGAAACAATGCCATAAACGCGTCTCGTCTGAAGTCAAGTTGCATCCAACTATATTAGTACTCCTTTCTTTGTTTATTTGGGTTGGTTTAGCTTAGTTCAATAAGCCATCCGGCAGAAAGTTAGGTGGGCGGATGAGGTTGAGAAGTTCGCAGGGGTCAAGTGGATGCAGCTAGCACAGAACCGGGTTGATTGGAGAAATATGGGAGAGCTAGGCCTTCGCCCTGCAGTGGGTATAGTCAGGCTGATGGTGATGATGATGATATGGTTAGCCATGTTGATTGTGAAAGCGTGTCTGTCTCTTGCTGTTGTCCGTGTTTTCTTTTTTTTTTTTTTGCGCTTTCACGATCAACTTGATTTAACTTATGGGGTTTAACGTCCCAAAGTAACTCAGGCTATTACAGACGCCGTATTCGAGGGCTACATAAATTTTGACCATTTGGGTTTCTTCATTAAAGTGCACTGACATCGCATGACACATGGACGCCTCTCCGTTTCGCCTTATCAAAAAGCGGCTGACCCTAAAAAAAATGTGCAATGGGTTCCTGTAAAGTGTAATGATTGTAGACATCACATTCATCAGGTATTTTTGGTGACTTCTGATATTAGTTTCTGATGCATTGATAATGAAAATTGGTCACCTCCTTTCTGATTAAAATTTGATGAGTACTTGATTCCTGACATTCTTAATAACTGCGACGTATAAATGAAATATTGGGGTGCATTCCTGCGTTAATTATAATAGATTTTAACTAGTGGTTTGGTAAAAGCGAAGAAATGTATCGAATGATGTTTCTCGTATCTTCTTTGTAACATTACACAGGTGCTGCAGTAATGCTCTTTTCAACGCAGCGTAAACACCCATATTGTTCACTTTCTTTCACTGCTGAAACGAATCGGTAAACAGCATAAGTCAGCCCTCTGAAAGCAGCAAGTAACAAAAACGTCAAGAATGCAGCAACAAATCCAATAGAAATACATACCACCCTGATATAACTCCTTTTTTTTTTTTTACGTAATGTAATATGGAAGCTGCAATATTGTTCATCTCGAATGCAAATGGTGTACTATACTTCGCTCTACATTCATACATTCGCAGCAGAGAACGGAACGCGATGAATGGGTATCAGACTTCACTGCGCCTTGTGACGTATACTTTACAAGACTACGAGGCGCTGACTTTCGCAAAACATACTCACTGGTCCTGGACTCCTGGATATCTTCATCCGCCGCTGTTTAACGCCGTTTGGAGTCAGCCTTAGTACTCTATGAGGGCCTACACTGAGGATGATTTGAAGGAAAACATGTTTATTCTTATTCAAGAATCAAGGGTGTAATCGCGTTGATTGCGCTAACCCTAAGCCGCACAAAGTACTCATTGGTTCTCGTGAGTAGGTATTTTTGTTCTTGCATCTATAAATTAGTGCAGTAGATTTCTTTAACTGAAAAGCACAAAAACAGCCATGAGCCCCATACGTTAAACATGTCGGTTTCGTTCTTCAAAGGCCTTGCCGTACAGCGCGATCTGCTGTCCAGAGAAAAGCAACAGTTCAGCAGCAACCACCGCGATGTCGCTGTCGGAGGAGCTTAAGGACAATGCCACTGCAGTTGATAACAGTAACCCGCATGGGCCGGCGATGCTTTATTTGGAAGACTTGTGGCATTACGCGCCTCACAAATGAATGAATGAGCTTTTATGCAGTCGAGTCGGCTGCAGTCGTACACAACACTAACACAGTTAACGGGCTAACTTTCAAAGTCTACAACACAACACACGCGGAGGAGATTGCTATCGCTCTGGCTCTCAGTATTCCCAAGTCGAAACACATCATCACTGAATAGCCAGGGGCCTGCCAGAACTACAGGCTGGGGTGGGCTTCCCCGCTTGCCCGGCGCATACTGTAATCTAGCTACCGATACAGAGACCCAACTCCACATAACCTCATTTGGGCACCGGGCTCCAGGGATTTAAGGGAAACGAACAGGCCGATTAGACCACCCGCGCACTCTCTCCCCGGGCTATCTCCCTTCCTTAGAAGCCTACTCCCACTCAGACAACCTCGCTTTCACATTCAAAGACATCACCGATTATACAAGGAGGAGCACAGGCGCTACCCGGCTCCTTGTAAGGAACTGGATCCCGCTGACGAGTGCCTCCTCATCACAAATTTCACCAATACTGTACTGTGCCCGGCGGTGCTCAAACATTTCAACACATCATTTGACGATGCGTCCCAGTACTGGGGGGAGGTACTGGGAACACGGCGACCGCCTGTGTTCTCCGATATCTGCCCACACTCCCGCCGCCACCGTTCGCCGCTGCGTGGACCCCGCCCCCCCTATTCCTGCGTGGTGGCGACGGTGTTCTCCGGCTACCTATGCGCCGGCTAGGCAACAGCGGATCAGGGTGCGGACATCCGAAGCCGAAACGCAGAGCCACGTTGGCTTGACTCGCTAGCGGTGTCAGCGGCATCAGTCAGTCTCTGTTATCTTTTTGCCGCGCAACGTTCCTATGAGTCCACGCGCTGCCTCGTGCGACCTCCCGTTAACTTAATTGCTCTGTTGTTGTTGTAGCAGTAGGAAGAAGGAAAAGAAAATGCACGGGCCTGCTACTGGCTCTGTAGCTGAGCCACCTCCGCTGCCTCGTGCGGACAGAAGAGAAAATAGAGAAGAAAGGAAAAAGCAGCAGAGAAAGACGCGCGCCGCAACAACAGCCGTCGTCCACCACAGAAGCAGTGGCGGGTGCAATGACGGCCTACAACAGATAAAATTCGGGGGCTGGCTAGTCGGTGGCTGGCTAGTGGCTAGACGGTAGGTCAACCTACCTTCCCAGCCCCGTAGGGCCAGGACTACCACCCTTCACCACCTTCCTTAATTGCTTTCTTCGCTCCTCCAATGCTACCCTGTGCGGCGGCAATCAGAGCGCTAGATCGGTTGCGGCGGATTTCGATATGTGCACTGCCCGAGACGAAACGCATAGCCGCCGTCGTTCGCCTCTGCGAACCGTTTGCCTAAATGTTTCTGTAATTGTACACACATGTATTGCTTGAATTATTTGCCTCAATCTATCTATCGAAAAGCTGAAACAACTGATGAGCTGCGCTCAAAATTGGCATTAGGTATAGCAAAAAAATCATCGGCATTTTTTTTTCTTTTTTTCTATTTTGTCCTATCTGCATGATGTTGTGGAAGTGGCTGAACTACAGAGCTAGTAGCAGGCCCCTGCAGTTTATTTTCCTTCGTCTTATAGTTGTAACAACAAACAAACAAATGACATTTGCACAGCGAAGGATGTTCCAGGGGTAAATAAGTGCTGCCCTCCGCATAGGGTGTTAGCCCTGGGACAGCGTTGCAACTTTAAGAGTGTAAAAAGGTTTAGAGGAATATATGCGAATTTCAAGCAATGGAAATAATAATAATAAATAAATTATTATTATTTCCATTGCTTGAAATTCTCATATATTCCTCTAAACCGAATTTCAAGCAATGAAAATGTCGAGAAATTGTTTTGATGCATTTTACGTTCTTCGAAATACCCCGCCGCGATAGTGCTGTGGTAGGACGCCCGACTACTGTGCCAGAGTACCCGGGTTCTATCCCGACCGCGGCGGCTGCGTTTCGACGGAGGCTAAGCTTCCCCTGATGGGGCTGGTACAGGTGGGTCACCGCCGCTTGCGGCAGGAGGCTAGCCTGGCACCGAATTTTTATCTGTTCTAGGCCGTCATTGCACACGCCACCGCTGGTGGTGGACGACGCCTGTTGTTGCGGCGCGCGTCTTTCTTTCCCTCTTCCTTTTCTTTCTTCTCTATATTCTCTTCTATCTGCACGAGGCAGCGGAGGTGGCTCAGCTACAGCCCGTGCATTTTCTTTTCCTTCTTCCTACAGCCACAACAACAACAGGCTAAACGAAGAGGCGTCCGTGTGCTGTGCGATGTCAGCGCACGTTGAAGATCCGCAGGTGGTCGAAATTACTTCGTAGCCCTCCACTACCAGCTCCCTTTTCTCTCTTTCACTTTCACTCCCACCTCCCTCCCTACCCTTACGGCGCAGTCAGAAACAAGTGTTACAGATACTGCGCCTTTCCCTTCCTGTGAATAATAATAATAATAATAATAATAATAATAATAATAATAATAATAATAATAATAATAATAATAATAATAATAATAATAATAATAATAATAATAATAATAATAATAATTATTATTATTATTATTATTATTATTATTATTATTATTATTATTATTATTATTATTATTATTATTATTATTATGCACCTCTCACACCTATTGCCTTCATTTTCTGCACAAACCACGTTTCGATGCCTCAGTTTTGTTTCGACGAATAATAATAATAATAATAATAATAATAATAATAATAATAATAATAATAATAATAATAATAATAATAATTATTATTATTATTATTATTATTATTATTATTATTATTATTATTATTATTATTATTATTATTATTATTATTATTATTATTATTATTATTATTATTATTATTATTATTATTATTATTATTATTCGTCGAAACAAAACTGAGGCATCGAAACGTGGTTTGTGCAGAAAATGAAGGCAATAGGTGTGAGAGGTGCATTTCGTATAGAACGACACTGCGTTTGATTGACCTCTATAAGACCAGCCGAGGTTATATACGAGAACTAGCGATTCGGTTAGAGAAAGCCTGACCCAAATGTCAACGTACATTAGTTTATAGGAAAGGGAAGGCGCTGTATTTGCCACACACCTCCTGTACAGTTGAATTGCGCCGTAAGGTAAGGGCGGAATATGGTATTGAAAGAAGGAATATGTCCGAGAGTGGAGGGCTCCGGAATAATTTTGTCCACTTTGGGATCTTCAACACGCACTGCCACAACACCGCCTAGGTGGTGTTGACTGCCATCGCAGAGAACATGAATACCTTTGCGTTTCGCCACCATCGAAATGCGGGGCTGCATCAGCTTCCAAACAAGGCCCCTTTCCTCTAATGTTTGACTGTTCCCCTAGGCTTCCCTTGCAGGTGTCTCCACAGAAGGAGTAAGACGTTGCAGATGAAGGCTTTCTCTCATTGGACAGTGTGAAATCTTCATTCGACTGTAAATGTTCGGGCCCATTTTCCCGTCGCGAAGGACAGGACGGGAGCTGATATGCTCGAATGCCACGAGCGAAATGTAGCAAGTGCGCCGTTACACGCCCCGCCAAACAGATTTTGCGCGTCTCCCATCCATCCTGGCGAAAGAGCGTGAGTTTCTCATGCGCGCATTTCTCATTCCGCTTTTAATGACGGCGCTTAAACTTGGCTGCCTCTTTCAAAAGAGGCATCGCCGAGTGCGCGCCGTGAAGCGAGTGGTGGCGGCGGAGGGAGGTTGAGGTTCCTTTCAATCTCAGTCAATGACAGGCGCAGATGTTATGCTCCCTGGAAGCGGAGCGAGCGTCCGCCACGCGATTCTCCTCATTCACTGTCAGCGCGGCTTTTTGGCCCGATCCTTTCCGACCCGAACAGCGCGCGGGCGGCGGAGCTCACGCCCGCCTCGCAGAACGCTTTTGAGAGAAGCGCTACGAGTGGGGCTCTATTCTGAGAAGGGCGTTCTGCTCACGCGTCCCGCCCGACTTCTTTCAGCCGTTGTTTCACTCATAAAGACGAGAGCAGAGCATAGAGCTGGTTTAATTGAATTCGTTTCGAACATTTCGGCGCCCGAGAGCTTGGGCACCATCCAGCTTCGTTTACGCGGGGCTAATGATGCGCCGAAGGGATAGCACGAAAGCAATTAATTAATGAATGCATCGGTGAGCCGGGCCGGCGCGAGAAGCAGTTGTGTTTCAGAAAAGCATTCATCGTTCGACGCTGTACCTGGATGGAAAAGTTAAGGAGCGGTTCTCTCACGACCACTGCTCTATTAGTGAAATACTTTGAGTACCCGAGTTTGAACCGTAGTGCCGGCGGCTGCGTTTCGGTGGAGGCGAAACGAAGAGGCGCCCGTGTGCTATGGGATGTCAGTGCACGGTAAATCCCATAGTCGAAATTATTCCGTAGCTCTCCACTACGGCTTCTCTCTCTCTCTCTCTCTCTCTCTCTCTCTCTCTCTCTCTCTCTCTCTCTCTCTCTCTCTCTCTCTCTCTCTCTCTCTCTCTCTCTCTCTCTCTCTTTCTTTCCACTTTCACTCCCACTGCCCTTCCTTTACGGCGCGGTTCAGGTGACAACAGCAACAACAACAACAAAAAAAAAAACGTTTTACATATACTGCGCGTTTCCCTTCCTGTGAACGAGTTATAATTTACGAAGTGTCTAAAGGTACGTCCGACGTATCCATTTGATTCTCGTAAAGATACGGCGGACGTCGATATACCGGCTCATGGCTATATGCACGTCGAACGCGACCACATTCCGCTTGCTACGCGTGAATGAATCTTATCCTCTATGATATCAGCTAGCCGCGACTCTCGATGAGGTGCTACGAAGAGTGCATCCGTTCTAACATAGATCACGGTCTTCACTTAGGGTTGTGTACGGCAAGCATCGCTGTCACGCACATAGCTGCAGGCGATGCTACGCACTGCACCAGCTCCACCAGCTGGCATATCGAGATACGCACATTCACGAGCAGCTTTCGCTTCGCACTAAACTATCACCTCGATCTGCCCGTAATGCGAGCGAGCTATTCCTAGCATCTACGCTGTCTTAGGTCCTGCATCGACCTCCGAAGATCTAGCGCCGGCACAACACACACACACCTCGCCGTGCAGAACATTCGGCAGTCCAAAGTATGTATGTGAAATGGCATTATGCTCGTTCCTCACTTGCAGACCGAGGAAACGGGATGTTTCTAGCTAAATTCTTCGTTTAAATTCTACCTCAGAGCCGTGGCAGAAGACATACCGAATCTACTAGAGGCCTGCGTTGCTACTGCGGCGAGCTGCACATCGACTCGTCGAGGCGAATACCTACTGCACCGCACCGCAACAGTGCACAGCCGGAAGCGCGAATGATCCGAATTCCCTGTGAACAGCAATGTTCTTTGGTATTTAGGGGAAGACTAGACTAAAGTGCTTAGCCTGTATCTTTTTCTTGTCGTTGAATTTTGCGTACATGTAGTTTAAACCCCCGCATGCTCGAGGTTAGCGTGACCCGACTGAACGGCCGGCAGCTTTTAAACGATCGGGATCGATATGCATGCATCGCCGGACATAGGTACGCGGTAGAAAATGTGCGCTGCACATTTCGTTGCAGAAGCTGACTCTTGGAATTTTTCAGAGTGCGCCATGCAAGTGTTCGTTGCTACAACCACGCATCCATGTTCCAACGGCTGGCCCACCCCGAGGCGCATAAATGTTCAACCGTGGACGTATCAATTATGATCAAAGAGAGGACAGATTTTCACAATATTGGGCGCGAAATCGATAGCTACCAGTGCTCAGTGTTAGAGAAATTCTGCCTTGATCATGCGCAATTCAGTGTTTCAGGTGTGGTCAGTAGCTATAAGTTTGAACAGTTCGCCTGTCAAGTCAGCGGCGCCAGCGATGGACCGGCGGAGCGATTTTCCACGCTACACCGCTGTCTTGCTAGAAAGCCTACCTAAGCGGCGTTTGACATTCAGCTGCTTTTTGTGGGCCCCGTAATTGAAAGCAACGCCTTCAGAAATGCGTTAAATGTTCAAAAATGTATTCTCTTCAACAGTTTCACTACAGGCTGTCAAAGCAGGCGGACGTTTATAAAACAGTTGAGCACTCCAGTCTTTAGAAATCTGTAGAATCGCCTTCAGTTTGTAAAATTATTGGAATAGGTCACTTTCCGATCGCTGGGACATAGACCCTCATGACAGCGCTTTCACATGAATAAGGACCACACCAGACCGAAAGCTTGTCTCATATAACATAGCTCACCAAGGTATACCTTACAGCATTGTGTTGATTTTTATGGTGCTTAAGCGACTAATGCTGCCATGCACCAAGAACAAGGTTTAATGTATTTATTTTGTGTGTAATGACTAAAATGTTCTTTAGGATGTAGCTTCTTTAGGAACATTTTAGGAAACCGAAAATGCAGGAAATTTGCACGTCTCTCCTAGGATCATGCTGGGATGGAAAGGGATCTGTTGCAAAATTGTACAGTATGTTTCCTCTTATTTTCTCGACTCTGGCGCACGTGTAAAATATGGTTTATTGTTAGTTCATCTCCACACTCCTTGCATATTGGTTTGTCCTCTTTCATAAGTATGAAGCTGTGTGTGAGGTGTGGGTATGTGTTATGTGAAGATGACCTAAAATAGCCTCCATGTTGTGTTTTTGATTACTGCATGATTTCCATTCCTTAATGACAGGTTTGACAAGTATAGTTTGTAGTTTATTTCAATGTTTCAAAAATCCTGCTTTTTCACTCTCACTTTTCTTTGTACAAGCTTCTTGGTATCTTCATGCAGCATATTCACCCTCTGTAATTTAGCATTGCGTCATGGTAACCTGGTTATTTCTTTTCATCACCTTTCAAGACAACTGTCCCGATTTCATAAAGTGTAGGGTTTCTGACGACAGGAACTCCTTGGAAGTCATAGAAATAAATGAGATCCACAATCATGAGCTGTGTAGGGTATGCATATACATGTCCATCACTCAGCGGAATGGTGTCAGTACGCTGTTAGAACAGGTCTTGTGGTAACAGCAACCATTGTCTGAGGTGGTCCTTTAATGGGCATTGAAATGCTATGTAACTACAGGTACTGATAGAACTCTTGATCATGTTATGTGATGATGCGATCCTTGCATGCATATATGTATACATTTCAGAATCTGCAGTGCACCACTTGACCATTTGCCACCAGTTTGTGTGAAAATGTATTTTTCATGCATGTTGACCAGTATTTAACAGATGACCCCTGTGCACAAGCCAAAAGTGCCACGAGCCAAATGTCACGAGGCCACACGACATGGCAGGAGCTGTTAAGTCAAGCTTACAAAGTTATATTTGAAATATGTTCTGGGACGTTTCAGCTCCAATTATGAAAGGTTGAGGCTTACAGAGGTCTATGCCAGGTTGTCTATCACCTAACAGGGCAGCCTACGACCGTATGCTAATGAGTATATCTGAGATAACAGACATGAATTAAGGAATTAGTAATTATGTTTGTAGCAAAGGGCATGTAAATTAACGGGAATCCACAGTGGGATCTGCAGATAAGAACCATTAACGCTGGCACACCATACCCTTACAGGTGGAGATTAGGAGTCTCCCTAACTTTTTTCTGCTCAAAGCTTGTCATTTCCTTCGTTCTTCCAGATGAGGAAGATGTGAAAATGATAGCATCGAAAATTCCAGAGACCATAGTTAACAAGGTTGCTAATCCCAACAGCGTAAAAAGGAATTTCAGAAAAGATGGGTGACTAGTAATGCTGGCAACAGTTGAAGCTAAGTGGAAAGGCATGAAATTGAAATGCAACATATACAGAGATATGTTGCGAGACGACCAGTCTGTGGTGTGCGACATCTGTCTCCGTTAGTTTCATCAAGTGATTGGCCAAAGCAGATGGGGCTTGTGGTTTTGTGATAAGTGCAGTGTAGTAGCATAGATGCAACCTTGCCCATTAATAATTGGAGTGGAGTAAGTGCATTGTTTTGTTTTTGTAAGATGTTCATGGTTTCCATGCAAACATTATGAGAATTTTTTTCCTAGAGAATGTTTGCTGAAATGTGAATATAATGTGCAATAAAACTAGTGTTTTCTTGCTATTTACTTTTCCTTGTATACATTAGTTCTGTGAAGAAACCCACCAGCTAGAAGGAAATGTAATGGCATGCATTTTGATACTTGGCCCCGTTATGCTGGCAGATTTGGTTCCAGCCAGAGCAGGAGCATTTCAATAGAGGCAAAACAATAGGCCGTCATGCACCGTGCGGTGTCAGTGCATGTAAAAGAACCCCAGGTGGTCGAAATTATACCGGAGTCCTCAACTATCGTGTTCCTCATAGCCGTAGTTATTTTGGGATGCTAAACCAGATATATATCACATCATACTCTGAGTAAGATGCTATTCATGGTCAGTTAATCATACACTAAATGATCAATTTTTTTCTGCATGGTACAGCAGCTGTTGTACAATTTTACTTTGGCCTTCATGAAGAAAATCACACTGGCTCCACATGGCCTTCTGTTGACCCTTGATATGCGTCACAATCACACAGCCGAGTATGTATTTGTCTAAGGGCACCTATGCATGCAAGGAGAGGACCGTTACTTTCCATTTGTCAGGACTGAAATGCACGATCCACATCATTTCTGTAATTCAACTGCCTGCTATTTGAACTGTCCAGCATTGATGCAAGTTTCAAAGAACTGCAATTAGCAAATTAATCCAAGCAGGAAACCATGCCAAGAACTTCTTCGGTTTCATTTTTAACAACTGTTTGAGAACTAAAATTAGCCAAATGTTGCAAAACATAGACGAGAGGTTACAAAATCTAAAAAACAATGCAGCCTACCTGTGGCATGTAGGGTTTCACTTCCTAAAGGGACATATGTAGTTATGAAAAATACCGTAGTGGAGAGCTCCAGACTAATTTGGCTGCCCGGGCTTTGTACTTTGCGTTGACATCTTGCAGGAAACAGAAGCATTTGCATTTCACCTGCACCAAAGTGCGACTGCCATCACTGGCATTAAACATCACGACCTTGGGGCAAGTAGCCGAACGCGCCATTAAGATGTCGCAGCGTCTACGTACATGCTATACACGTCAACCTTTCTAGCATTAAAGCTGTCACATGCATGGCAGATATTCATGTTCAGCTATGGACTGACGAGTTTAAAAGTGTACTATTTGTGTTTGTCTAGCATGAAAAACAAAGGAAACTAAGGAAAAACGAAAAAAAAAATGAACATATGTTGAAAAAGCACTAGTCATTAACACATAAAGCATATTCGTTCCCTTATTAATGATAAAGTGGCCTTCAACAATAGTACAAAGCCTGAACATTTAGGAAGGTGTTGTGCCAGGCAGCTATTTTACTGAAACCTGAACCATTTCACCTGTAGTAATGCGCATCCCGGCGGTGTGGGCTGGGCACTTATTTTTCGGTCCACTCCAACATGCGAAAACTGCATCATGTGCATTCCCATTTTCCGAGTTTTGAGCTCTGTAGTGCAGGCTAACAAATTGTCGATGACTTATTTTCGTCTGATTGTTGCACAGCGCGTGTAAATAAATTACCACTGCACCCAATAAACACTGGCATGCACGTGCAACATCGCCGATCATAAACGGACACATTGATGTCCGTCCGGACATCGGCGCACTCATCACAGCACTCTTCGTGGACTCACACAGCACTCTAGTAGGACGTAATCCGTACATCACAGCATCTCACGGTAAGCACAAGCCACACCTCCAACAAACACGAATGACGCGATGCTTGGGCTAGCGACACGCCGGCAGCACCCAAGTTTTTCAGCGCCGCTTGCATGGTAGCCGCTTGTATATGTACTACGTAGAACTTGCAGCACCAAACCTCAATGCGAGCAGAAAGCGATGCGTTACGTGACGCATCTCATCACAGATGGAAGTGAGCAAAATTTGAGGAATCAAAACTACATAACTAACGTCTTAGACGATCATCCACATGATAACGAGGACCAAATGAGCGGGCAAGCGGGCCGCGGGCTGGCCGTCAACACCGCGATTACATGCGCTTGCGCTCTGGTCGTGCTTGCCACCCTGCCGCGGTCCAACTCACGTAAACCTATCATCATGCCATCACGTAGTATATCACCCATTCTAGGCACTATTCTTGCCACTGTACTATTCTTTGTAATTTCACATTTCACGCATGCAGTATGCACTACATACTTCTTGCACCTCGCACGTACACCTCATATACCAACTTCGATTTGGCTACATATGGCATGTTGTTGCTACAACCACATCTGGGGATCTCGGATCCGTCTGGCTTTCCTGACGGATCCCAAGGCCCATATCGGAGAAAAATGCGTTGGGTCCGTCAGAAGAACCCTACCGATCGGGTCCGTCCGCCGTACCTCAGAAAAATATTTCCCGGATCCGTCCGTCGTATCCCGAAGAAAAACGCACCGGATCCGTCGGACGTACCTTTAAGACCATTGATCGGGTCCGTCCGACGTATCTTTAGCCACAGCCTATAATTTATCCACGTGCGAAGGTGGTGAAGGGTAGCTGTTCTTGGCCCTAGGGTTCTGGGACTGGTAGGTCAACACCGCTCGCGGTGGGGGCTAGCCTGCCATAGAATATTTATCAGTTGTAGGTCGTCATTGCACCTCCTACCGTTTCGGTGGTGGACGACGGCTGTTGCGACGCGCGTCTTTCTCTACCTCTTCTTTTTCTTTCTTCTGTACTTTATCTCTTCTGTTCGCATAAGGTAGCGGATGTGACTCAGCTACAGAGCTAGTAGCAGGCCAGTGCATTTTCTTTTCCTTTTTCCTACAGTCGCAACAACAACATTCGCGTGTAATGGGCAGATCTGCGTGGAGGCTGGGACAGGTAGGTCACCGCCGCTTGCGGCGGAGGCCAGCCTGCCACCGAATTTTTATCTGTTGTAGGCCGTCATTGCACCCGCCACCGTTTCGGTGGTGGACGACGGCTGTTGTTGCGGCGCGCGTTTTTCTCCCCTTCTTCCTTTTCTTTTTTCTCTATTTTCTCTTCTGTCTGCACGATCTTTAACGTGCGCTGACACGTTAAAGATCCCCAGGTGGTCGAAATTACTCCGTAGCACTCCACTATGGCTCCTCTTTCTCTCTTTCCACTTTCACTCCCACCTTCCTCCCTTCCCTTACGGCGCGGTTGCGGTGTCCACAGAAAACAAGTGAGACAGTTTCCGCGCCTTTCCCTTCCTATAAATAAATCAGATTTTTTTTTTAAAGCAGCGAAGGTGGCTCAGCTACAGAGCCAGTAGCAGGCTCGTGCATTTTCTTTTCCTTCTTCTTACAGACACAACAACGACAACAGATCTGCGTAGGGAGGAGGGAGGTAGGTGGTGAAGGGTGGCTGTTCCTGGCCCTACGGGGCTGGGACGGAAGGTCAACGCCGCTTGAGGCAGGGAGCTAGCCAGCCACCGAATTTTATCTGTTGTAGGCCGTCATTGTCCCCGCCACCGCTTAGGTGGTGGACGACGGCTGTTGCGGCGCGCTCTTTCTCTCCCTCTTCTTTTCCTTTCTTGTCTACTTTCTCCCTTCTGTCCGCACGAGGCAGCGGAGGTGGTTCAGCAACAGAGCCAGTAGCAGGCCCGTGCATTTTCTTTTCCTTCTTCCTACAGCCACAACAACAGTAGATCTGCTTATACTTCATCCTTCAGCGTCCTTTCCTTGACCCATCATACGTCTATTCGACCAGCTCGGTATGCAAACGATATGTCGCGTGTAGATGTTGAAGATGAAGTTATACGCACCTTTTTCCCACACGCCAGTCTAACGCCTCCACCAGCAGTTTCCATTTTCCCAGTCGGAAACCCTGATCCAGACCTGGATCGCCCATTCTCAAAGGGAGAACTGCAAGCAGCCCTCGGAAGAGGCCGAGCTCGCGCCACACTCGGGCATGACCGAGTCAGTTGGCAGGAGCTTCGCAATCTCGACTCGGCAGCCCAGGATGCCCTTCTCGACATCATTAATTTTTACTGGGAGACCGGAACGGTACCGGATAACCTCAAGCTTTCTCTTATTCTTCCTATCCCTAAACCTGGCAAAAACCCTCGACTTCCTAGTAATTTGCGTCCAATTGCACTGACTTCACATCTCTGTAAACTCATCGAGCGCCTGCTGCATACCCGGATTAGTCACTACATTGAATACGTCAGTCCTGGATTTCATCCAGCTCAAGCCGGCTTCCGCCCTAACCTCGGAACGCATGACTGCCTTTGGCTTTTGCGGAGAGTTCTGAATCGAGCTCATCGTAAAACGCTACCTGACTATCTCCTGGCTGTCGATATACACAAAGCTTTTGACAATGTTCGCCATGAGGTTATCCTGGAGGAACTCGCCAAACGCTTTCCTATACGCGTGCCCAAATCTGGATCCGCAATTTTTTGACATCTAGACCCATTCAGCTACATGGCAAAGCTCCGGGATGGGTGCCCAAAACCTATTACTTGGATAGGGGTGTACCTCAGGGCTCCATTCTCGGACCCATATTGTTCAACTTGGCCATGACACGCGTAGCTGAGAATCTGGAAATCAACACAAGCGCAAGATTCGCTATATACGCCGATGATATTACCGTCTGGACTGAGGCAGCGGATTACGTAGACAAATATTCTATGGAGACTGAACTTCAGGCGGCCTCTCTTTGTCTTGAAGATACACTAACCAAAATTGGCCTCGTACTCGCACCACATAAAACAGAATTGATTAGTATCGACGGAAAACATAAAACCAACCCCAGTATGCAGATCGATCTTCACATCGGAGGCAACACCATCACCTCCTCAAATGGGCAAAGCCGCATTCTTGGCCAGCCCATATCAAGCTGCAACAGCCCCCAGAAATGGGTTCATCAGTTACAACGCCTTTGGCCAGCACTGCTACATACTATTCGTCGCGTGTCCAACCGGCACGGTGGTGCGCGGCAGCATGCCTGCCGTGCGATGGCCAGAGCAGCGGCGGTTGGAAAAATCCTCTATGGCACACCCGTCCTCCAACTGTCGAAGACTGACTCCGCTAAGGTCGAACGCCTTCATCGCGCAACACTACGCACTATTACCGGTCTACCTAAGCACACTCCTATAGCCGAACTTGAGCGTTTGGCCGCTCTTCCACCGCTCACTACCATCGTTACCGAGTCACAGACGCGTCATCGAATACGTCTAGAGAACACTGTCCAGGGGCGTCGCCTGCTGGCCTGGGATGAACAGCGTAACGACAAAACACCAGCCCTATATGCATCACTTCCCCCTTGGGAGATGCCAGTAGTCACACGCGTCCATCGCCGACCTATAAACCGCGATTTTGTCATTCCCCGGGAGCTCCTCGCTGCCCATCACCGACAAGAGCGAATCCCTGATACGACTGACATATACACCGACGCATCGATTACAAGCGAATTCGCATCTATGGCCTGGGTATGCGATGACAACCCTTCCCTTTCAGGCGCTTATGCCTGCCATCTACCTCAAGGTACCCCTCTTCACGTTAAACTCCTCGCGATTTGGGGAGCCTTGTCAGGAGTGCCTTGCACCGGAACTGGGTCAATGCGTATTCTTACTGATTCCTTTGAAGCTTACAAGAAAATCGCTACTCCGGGTTCACAAGATGCAACAGCTACGGCTATACAGCGCCTCCTTAAACGCCACCAACTCTCGACCAGAACTGTCGCTTTTCACTGGACCCCAGGTCACTCGGACGAATCAGGGGGCAATGCGGCGGCACACGCCGCGGCTGCCTTGGCAGGTGAAATGTCCACATTTACTTCCCCAACCCCCTTGCTTCATCCTTATTCGACCTTGGGCGGGCAACTCACCCCTTCTCTTGCCCTTATGCACTATACTCGGACCAGTCTTCGTAGCCTCAGTCAGCATCGCATGCAGGTGGCCACACCAGACCCACCTTTTACGAGAAGAACCCACCTCACCCGAAGTCAAGAAGTATTTTTGAATAAGCTCATCGCCCATGCGGCTTACACGCGACGCATTATGGCCCGCTGGCGTCAGTATACGGAGAAAATGATTACGTGCCCCCACTGTACAACTCTAACCTGCGGCGGCATATCTCATTTACTTTGGGATTGCCCTGCTTTTTCTACTGGACGCCCCGAGATCGAACCCTACCGCCTGAACTACCGTTCCCTTCTAGAAACTGATGCTAACACTCAGATGATATTTGCCAAGTATGGCTCGCTTAGTGGCCAGGTTAGAGCAATGTGATTCGAGTGACGACCTAAACAATGAAGATTATGTCTACTCCCCTTTATCCCCATCCATGGCCATGAGCCTTCCCATTCAATAAAGGACATTCAATCAATCAATCGTTCTCTCCTGCGAGTCTCCAAGCGCCGAGCGTTTTTCTTCTTTTTTTTTTTTAAATGACGTCGAGATCTATAAATGTGTCCACGTGGTCACCTTTCACCGTAGGCATTGAAGAAGCGTGTCTGCTGTTGCTCAGCGAGCCAAGAAGGGCTGACAGGGAAGCATCAGTGTTTTGTTATGAGGCATAACAATGTAATTGGACTGCTCTTTCGCTGGGGCCTGCATAAGCGCAAAAAGCATCTACATAGTTCTCCAAACTGTCGATCTATACTTATCTGGGTGATAAATGCTTCCTTAGTTTCGAGAAAAAACGAAAAGACTCCCTTTTTTATGCGTTTAAGGATCGTCGCAAATAAATGTCGCTCCATTGCTAGTCATTTTGTTCCGACGGAATTTACCCACGAATAGTAATTAAGCTCAGCTTATCGGTCATTCCTAGTGCTGACAGGAGCACAGACGAAAGAAAGGAGAGGCATCTTGAAAGGCGTCTCTGTTTCGGGAAATGGGTGTACATGCATGCAAAGCACTATATATAGACATAACGTTCATATCGCCACATAAGAATGTTCAGAGCTGATGAACCCATTTTTGGGGGCTGATGCCTGCTAACGCGCCTACTCCCCTTTAACCCCATCCATGGCCGTGAGCCTTCTTATTAAATAAAAGACGTTCAAATTCAATCAATGTCCACAGCAGCAAATGGAGATCAACGCATGGCATGGAGCCAATATAGTATGGTAGCATTTACAAC
Organism: Amblyomma maculatum; assembly: GCF_055883805.1. Classification (NCBI taxonomy): domain Eukaryota; kingdom Metazoa; phylum Arthropoda; class Arachnida; order Ixodida; family Ixodidae; genus Amblyomma; species Amblyomma maculatum. The sequence goes on along the minus strand of NC_139345.1, from coordinate 39,455,729 downwards.
GAAAAACAGACATTGACAAACCAATATAAACATATAAGGGTTCATAAAGTCCTAGGAAAATAAATAAAGGATGATGAAGAGTATGCAGGCATTATATAAAAAAATATCGAGGCAAAAACGAGCACTAAACCGATTAAGAGAGTGTGTATACATCCCAGTAAAGTGAAGTAGGTAAAGTTGTTGCCAATCCGGCATGATAAGACAGAAGCAAATTAATCCGGCGAACATGGAGAATCGACACAACACATAAAAAAGAGTTAAATTTTTGGGTTATATACTTCAAATGGGGCGGCTTCTAAGTTTCTGTGTTTATTTATTGACAAAAATTAGGTGTGTTCTTTTTTTTGTTGTTGTCGACTAAATACATTTTCGATCAATGATTAGGTAACTTTTCTCGGCGATTTGATATGGCAATCCTGTGTACTCAAAGATAATCTCTGAGTTTTTTTTTAGCACAGATGGTTTATTTATCAGTAATTAGATTGAAAATGACTGTATCTGGAGCTGTGCTTTAAGAAGAAATTCTTGTGTCTTGAAAAACTAATGCGAATAGAGTTTGCTCCCAGAAAAGAGCTTGTGCAGTTGCCAAGTTATACTCGTTTGCCACCATGGATTGACAGAGAGGAGGAGAACATCATGCGATCTGCATGTTGACTGCAGCGACTGAACGTCTGATCCATAGTCCCGGTATCCGGAACGTATTTTTGCTACCTCCATGTACGACTTCCTGTCTGCATACTAAATGCAGTTCATAAAGCTGCTTAAACGAATAGCTGCTCTAAGGACGTGACGACAGTTAACGAACAACGCTTAGGTGGCAGGCGGCAGGGATGAAGTGTTTCCCGGTTTGCGGAGGCGTGTAAGCTATTTAAAATCGCCAACAATCATATGTTTATACGGCTGAGTGAAAATAAACAGTGTAGTGACGTGATTTGTGAGTGCCATAATAATTTCGCATTAGCGCGTTTTGTGAGTGTTAGTACCTCATTAAGATAGATAAATTTTCAACTAGATATATAGTTTATGTGCTTCTTGCTTGCAAGAAATCACTTAAGAACCGCATGAGCATGACGGGTGTTAAGATCATCGGAATTTTATTACGCTTAAAAGCAGTATGCTATGAACAAGAATTAAGGCCGTAAGGCTCAAAATAAAAATTCTTAAAATTACTCAACAGCCACTGAATAGTGCTACAAGTGTTAGGGTCTTCACAAATTGGATAACAGTACTTATAATATGGTAGAATCAGAGTTACAAATTGCCCGTTTCTTAGCTATTAGTGCCTCTTATAAAGCTAAATAATTTCTCAACTACGTTACTGTTATGCTGCAAGCTTGATTGAAAGATATCACTCCCCGAGCTCGACGCGGACATAACAACGTGGGAGGTTAGAGAAGCAATGTTCAAACTTCGCACTACGTCTGCATCAGGAGCATACAGAATCACAAACGAAATGATACGAAATTTAGACGAGAACTCATCCAAGCCCTAAAAGCTCTTTTCAACAAGCACTGGAAGGAAGGTAGTCTTCCCTCCGAGTGGACCCACGCAAGGGTTACTTTCATCCCCAAGCCCGGAAAACCGCTGGACCTGTTAAACCTTAGCCCAATCTCCCCCATCTCATGTTTGGGGAAGCTCTTTGAGCACGTAATCCTAAACAGACTGCGAAATTACATGCAAACAAAAGTTCTCTTTCCCCACACGATGCTGTGATTTCAAAGCATTCTATCATTACAATACGTAATGCTTCAAATCTCAGAAGAAATCCTACAAACCAGACATTGCAAACGCACCCGATCACTACTAGCCTTAGACCTCACCAAGTCGTTCGACAATGTCGACGCCTTATCCAATCTAGGAGTCGGGACACGAACACATAACTACATAGCAACTTTCCTACGAGACCGCACAACGGAAATCCAACTAGGCCCTATGGAGTTCCCTCCTTCCCTCTGGGCAGCAGGGGACATCCCGGGGTTCAGTCTCATCTCCCCTACTCTTCAACACCACTATCATCCCCATGGCTCGCAAGCTAGAGCGCATCCCAAACCTCTCCCATTCCTTCTATGCAGACGACATTGACTTATGGACCACCATGGGCAGTATCGGGACCATGGAAGAAACCCTTCAAGCAAGTGTGGAAGTGGTATTGGAGTTCGCAGCCTCTATAGGCGTCGCGTGCTCTTCTGTCAAATCTGAACTCTTGCTACTCCATCCGACCCCGAGCCGCAAGAGGAAAGAAAACCCCTTCGTTAACTTTGAGGTCAATGGTCTACCAGTGCCGCAGGTTCAAAAGATACGCATCCTAGGCATGTTCCAACAGAACAATGGACGCAACACGGAGACCATCTCCAAACTAACAATCACGACATATCAAACCATCCGAGTGATTAGAAGAATAGCCAAAAAGCACCATGCGTGAACATAACCTGAGACGGCTGCTGCAGGCTTTCGTGATAAGGCGGATGGTTTACTCCCTTTACCTCACAGAAGCGGAAGGGGAAAATATAGATGCACTCACAAGACAGGCATACAAGCCAGCCTTAAATCTCCCACAACAAGCTCCCACGACCCGTCTCCTACGCATAGGAGTACACAATACACTACAAGAACTAACTAAAGCTCGCCGCACGCTTAGATAGACAGACTCACCGCCGCCGGAAGGAGTCCAGCCTACATGCCCCGCCAAGTGCATCATATGCACTGGGGGCCACAATACTGGAAGCAGAAACTGCAAGTACCGCTTTCTTAAGTGCACGTATGGCAGCAGCGCTGACACCGGGAAGCAAGGGACGGATAGTCGAGCGGAAGAGCGAGGCAGGGCCAGATCCCGGAACCATCACCAACAACAGAACGGGTACAGGGGCTGTTCATCCTCCTTCCCGCCCCTGGGTAACGATCGTGGACGGTCTTCGTCAGGGAAACGCAAAACTTGGAGGAATATGAGTTCCAGCCGGAGGAGAAGCCCATCCGTTGGACGCAAGTCCGTCGGGTGGAAACAGGACCAGGAAATAGAAACCCTTCGTAAACAGGCGAGGGAGATGTCTAATACCATACTAGATCTGCAGTCCTAGATTAAGGAACGCAGCAAGGCGAGCGAGAAAGCGGTGGCATGCATGCGCGCCAGCAGTTATTCCAGATTCGATAACGAACGCAGCCCACCCGATGAGAAGGCAGAATAGTGCCACGGGTGCTGCTGCGGGTGAAACACAAAACCAAAACGCAATGAATACCGACACGGCGAACATGCTCAAAAGGCAGGCCCCTCTCGAGAACAAGGGTTGGCAACCAGGGGCTGAGGAGTGCGGACGCGTTTTGCGTCGGCTCCGCACTTTTTGTCTCGATGTGCCAGAAATTTTCACCGGAATTTGGTTTCAGTGGTGCCATTGTGCGTCGGAAGGCGTCGTGAGCTTGTGGACACCGAATTTGTGACTGTGAGTGCAGCAGTTTGGTTTTTATTGTCGGTCTTGTGCGGACCACCTGCGAAACGCTAGCGCCCGTTTGGCCTAGCGCGGCTTCGGCCGAGGAGACCGGCCCGGAGGCCCCTTCACCGCTGGTCTACCGCAGCGTTTGTGGACCAAAAATGACGATGCACGTGACCGTAGAAGGTACTGACCTCGATCCAGAAGACTACGACAGCACCTGGGTACAAACGCTCAGGAAAAAGGTTGAATCGAAAACCAAGCGGACGCTTCTGAATGATTCCAAGGAGGACAAGGTGGTGCAACACCGCGTTCCAAACGGGGAAGCCGCTCATGGCGCTGCTAAAGCAACTAGAAGAAAATTGGCTGAACGGTCAATAGCTATGAATCTTCCGAGGTTCCCGGAAGAAGGTATCAAGGTGATTATTAGGCCTCGTGAAGGTCTAGCCGTCATTAAACGCACGTCGGGCCCACTGCTTAGTCAGGCCCTCGCCATGGCTGCCGGAATCAGCTGGTCGGAGCTGGACTCATGGTGTGTCAGCGGAAAGCAAGGTACGGTGCTCTTTCATTCCTTGGACTTTAGTCGAGGCGTGAAGGTAGCCGCAATCCGTTGCTTTAAACTCGATGACAAGGAGCATGAAGTGGTAGCCAATCTGATCGCACCGGAGGATTGCGGCCGAGGAGTCGTCCATGGGATCTGTGATACATTCACGGAAGAACAGTTGTTCAGAGCATTGAGGAAGGATCCACATAACCCAACGGTCGCTGGGGTGCGGCGGATGGGCAAGACTTCCACTATTATTATCACCTTTTTGGAACCTGAAGTCCCAAGATTTGTCAGGATTGAAGGCATGCTTATGCCATGCCGATTGTTCAAAAAAAGATATGAAGTTTGCTTCAGATGTGGGGAACTTGGTCATCGCTCAGATGTGTGCGATAGTGAAAAACCTAAGTGCCGTGGTTGTGGGGTGGTATCGCCGCCCGAAGATCACCAGTGCACTCCCCAATGTCGCCTATGTGGAAAGGGCCACCTAACGGGAGACAGACGCTGCAAAGAACTCTTACGTACACCCTACGTTATCAAGAAGAGAAAGTGGGAAGCAAAATTAGCCGCCGAGGAGGCAGCCAAACAGAAGCTAGCCGCCGAGGAGGAGGCCAAGAAGCTGCAACAGGTCCGCTTTAGTCGTCTTGATGGGCGTAGTGAGTCCCACAACCGGTCCCAGAGCCGTACAAGAACCCGTTCCTCTTCGTTCCCGCGACTGCAGCCGCCGTCGTCCAAGACGATAATGGAGGGCTCTCGACCAAAACAGCAGCAGCAGCAGCAGCAGCAGCAGCAGCAGCAGCAGCAGCAGCAGCAGCAGCAGCAGCAGCAGCAGCAGCAGCAGCAGCAGCAGCAGCAGCAGCAGCAGCAGCAGCAGCAGCAGCAGCAGCAGCAGCAGCAGCAGCAGCAGCAGCAGCAGCAGCAGCAGCAGCAGCAGCAGCAGCAGCAGCAGCAGCAGCAGCAGCAGCAGCAGCAGCAGCAGCAGCAGCAGCAGCAGCAGCAGCAGCAGCAGCAGCAGCAGCAGCAGCAGCAGCAGCAGCAGCAGCAGCAGCAGCAGCAGCAGCAGCAGCAGCAGCAGCAGCAGCAGCAGCAGCAGCAGCAGCAGCAGCAGCAGCAGCAGCAGCAGCAGCAGCAGCAGCAGCAGCAGCAGCAGCAGCAGCAGCAGCAGCAGCAGCAGCAGCAGCAGCAGCAGCAGCAGCAGCAGCAGCAGCAGCAGCAGCAGCAGCAGCAGCAGCAGCAGCAGCAGCAGCAGCAGCAGCAGCAGCAGCAGCAGCAGCAGCAGCAGCAGCAGCAGCAGCAGCAGCAGCAGCAGCAGCAGCAGCAGCAGCAGCAGCAGCAGCAGCAGCAGCAGCAGCAGCAGCAGCAGCAGCAGCAGCAGCAGCAGCAGCAGCAGCAGCAGCAGCAGCAGCAGCAGCAGCAGCAGCAGCAGCAGCAGCAGCAGCAGCAGCAGCAGCAGCAGCAGCAGCAGCAGCAGCAGCAGCAGCAGCAGCAGCAGCAGCAGCAGCAGCAGCAGCAGCAGCAGCAGCAGCAGCAGCAGCAGCAGCAGCAGCAGCAGCAGCAGCAGCAGCAGCAGCAGCAGCAGCAGCAGCAGCAGCAGCAGCAGCAGCAGCAGCAGCAGCAGCAGCAGCAGCAGCAGCAGCAGCAGCAGCAGCAGCAGCAGCAGCAGCAGCAGCAGCAGCAGCAGCAGCAGCAGCAGCAGCAGCAGCAGCAGCAGCAGCAGCAGCAGCAGCAGCAGCAGCAGCAGCAGCAGCAGCAGCAGCAGCAGCAGCAGCAGCAGCAGCAGCAGCAGCAGCAGCAGCAGCAGCAGCAGCAGCAGCAGCAGCAGCAGCAGCAGCAGCAGCAGCAGCAGCAGCAGCAGCAGCAGCAGCAGCAGCAGCAGCAGCAGCAGCAGCAGCAGCAGCAGCAGCAGCAGCAGCAGCAGCAGCAGCAGCAGCAGCAGCAGCAGCAGCAGCAGCAGCAGCAGCAGCAGCAGCAGCAGCAGCAGCAGCAGCAGCAGCAGCAGCAGCAGCAGCAGCAGCAGCAGCAGCAGCAGCAGCAGCAGCAGCAGCAGCAGCAGCAGCAGCAGCAGCAGCAGCAGCAGCAGCAGCAGCAGCAGCAGCAGCAGCAGCAGCAGCAGCAGCAGCAGCAGCAGCAGCAGCAGCAGCAGCAGCAGCAGCAGCAGCAGCAGCAGCAGCAGCAGCAGCAGCAGCAGCAGCAGCAGCAGCAGCAGCAGCAGCAGCAGCAGCAGCAGCAGCAGCAGCAGCAGCAGCAGCAGCAGCAGCAGCAGCAGCAGCAGCAGCAGCAGCAGCAGCAGCAGCAGCAGCAGCAGCAGCAGCAGCAGCAGCAGCAGCAGCAGCAGCAGCAGCAGCAGCAGCAGCAGCAGCAGCAGCAGCAGCAGCAGCAGCAGCAGCAGCAGCAGCAGCAGCAGCAGCAGCAGCAGCAGCAGCAGCAGCAGCAGCAGCAGCAGCAGCAGCAGCAGCAGCAGCAGCAGCAGCAGCAGCAGCAGCAGCAGCAGCAGCAGCAGCAGCAGCAGCAGCAGCAGCAGCAGCAGCAGCAGCAGCAGCAGCAGCAGCAGCAGCAGCAGCAGCAGCAGCAGCAGCAGCAGCAGCAGCAGCAGCAGCAGCAGCAGCAGCAGCAGCAGCAGCAGCAGCAGCAGCAGCAGCAGCAGCAGCAGCAGCAGCAGCAGCAGCAGCAGCAGCAGCAGCAGCAGCAGCAGCAGCAGCAGCAGCAGCAGCAGCAGCAGCAGCAGCAGCAGCAGCAGCAGCAGCAGCAGCAGCAGCAGCAGCAGCAGCAGCAGCAGCAGCAGCAGCAGCAGCAGCAGCAGCAGCAGCAGCAGCAGCAGCAGCAGCAGCAGCAGCAGCAGCAGCAGCAGCAGCAGCAGCAGCAGCAGCAGCAGCAGCAGCAGCAGCAGCAGCAGCAGCAGCAGCAGCAGCAGCAGCAGCAGCAGCAGCAGCAGCAGCAGCAGCAGCAGCAGCAGCAGCAGCAGCAGCAGCAGCAGCAGCAGCAGCAGCAGCAGCAGCAGCAGCAGCAGCAGCAGCAGCAGCAGCAGCAGCAGCAGCAGCAGCAGCAGCAGCAGCAGCAGCAGCAGCAGCAGCAGCAGCAGCAGCAGCAGCAGCAGCAGCAGCAGCAGCAGCAGCAGCAGCAGCAGCAGCAGCAGCAGCAGCAGCAGCAGCAGCAGCAGCAGCAGCAGCAGCAGCAGCAGCAGCAGCAGCAGCAGCAGCAGCAGCAGCAGCAGCAGCAGCAGCAGCAGCAGCAGCAGCAGCAGCAGCAGCAGCAGCAGCAGCAGCAGCAGCAGCAGCAGCAGCAGCAGCAGCAGCAGCAGCAGCAGCAGCAGCAGCAGCAGCAGCAGCAGCAGCAGCAGCAGCAGCAGCAGCAGCAGCAGCCTCGCATTCGGGAGGTACCGGGTTCGATCCCTGGTGCCGCCGGTTGCCCACCGGTTTTTAAATGGGTACAAGCTTTCCCCCGGCCTGGTGCTCGGCTCTTCTGGGGTGAAATGCTTGGGAAAAGGGGTCACAGCCAAAAAAAAAAAGGGCCACATAATGGGCTGTTGCCGCGCAAGGCGGACTTATTGTTGTCCGATGGCGGAATGAATCACTGCCACATCGGCGCAACTATTTGGCAGACACCATCAAAAGGAGTGAGTAGTGACTCTCAGGACTCAGCTGAGGTTCAGGCTCTAAAAAAAACAGAATCAGTTGTTACAGGCGCAAGTTAAGGCACTGCAGGAACAAATCATTGCGATAGGCAAAATTTCACAACCAATGGAGACCGAAATGCCGGTAGCGGAGGCACCGCAGAAGGAACAGGAAAAAACCCCTAGGGACAGTCCTCCTGCAGCAAAAAAGAAAAGAGGTCCCGAGCCGGATCTCGAAACCCGCGTCCAAGGATTGGAAAAACGATTCGCTAAAAAAGAAGGCTAAAAAAGAAGACGACGACAAAATTTTCCAACAACAAGTTATGACCGCTTTAGAACGCCTGAACAGTGCTATGGCAGAGATGCGGGTCGAAATGGCTAGGAGAGACGAGAGAATTCAGTTGGTTTACCAAGAGATTCATAACATTAAAAATGGCTCTGCATCACCGTAGAAATACCATTTGGCAGTGGAACTGTAGGGGCTTCAGTCGCAAACGCGCGGTACTGGAAACTTTTTTGACGAACATTGACAAACCCGAAGTAATCGCATTGCTGGAGTGCAGTAAGCACGCTAAGCTAGCGAGTTACAAATCATACGCGGGACGAGATGACAACACGCGAGTGGTCACCCTTGTCAAAAGGAATATAACGGTGCTGCAGCATAATACCGGGACAACAAATGTTGACCATATACTAATCGAGATAATCCCACAAAAAAGAAAATTCAAAAGTCTATTCATCCTCAATGTATATAGCCCGCCTCGACAAAAACATCAATGCAACTTCAATGAGCTATTCGCCAAAGCGCGAGTGATCGCGAAAGGAGGACCCCTGTTGATAGTAGGGGACTTTAACGCGCATCACACGGCATGGGGGTATAGATACACGCAGGTAAAAGGACGCGAACTATGGAACAGCATTCAGCAGAATGGCTTATTGCTTCTGACGGATCCCCTGAAACCAACCCGCCAGGGTAACAGCGTTTCGATAGACACATCTCCGGACTTAACTCTAACCGGAGGCTGCATTTACGCCACGTGGTGCAACACAGGTGAAAACTTAGGCAGCGACCATAAAATTATAGAAATCGTAGTAGCTAACGGCCCACCGGTCGTCTGCACCAAAAAGGCAACGTTAGTGAACTGGGAGGCTTTCCGAAATGGCCGCACAGGTGACGAGGAAGGCATAAGTAACATTGACGATTGGAATAAAAAGGTCATTCAGTCGGTCAACGAAGCAACGGAGGAGGTGGAGGTTGACGAGGACATTGAAGGAGTAGACCGTCACATGGTCAGGCTCTGGCGTAAGAAGAAGGATCTAGAAACGAGACTCACACAGAAAAGAGGGAATAGGAACTTGCGCAGAGAATTGGCAGTGCTTAACAAAGAAATTGAAGAATATGCGCTTGTTTTAACGAGGCAAAACTGGGGCAGCATTTGTGAAAAACTGGACAGGAATATCGGGAACGCAAGTACGTAGCACTTACTTCGGCATCTTCTAGATCCCGACAAATCTAAACTGGAGGCCAGGCAGCAAATTCACAGGCTAATACATACCTTTGATGGGACCGCGGCTACTCTCATAGCCCAAGTCCGAGACCGGTATTTGAACTGTGCAGAGGGTATAGGCCAACAAATGCCTGATTATAAGGGCCAGGAAAACCCGGAGCTAGATAGCCCGATAACGGTTGCCGAAGTCCGGGCAGAAATAAATAGACTGAGAACAAAGACTGCTGCAGGTCCGGACAGAGTCAACAATCGAATGCTAAGAAACTTGGACGACGCGTCGATCCGACACCTCGCAGCATTCATGCAGGAGTGTTGGGAGGCCGGTCGGCTGCCGGCGACATGGAAGGCCGCAAACCTCGTATTCCTCCCGAAGCCGGGGAAGCGGCCGGGTTTCGAACACTTGCGTTTCGCTCACGTCATGCGTGGGGAAACTAATGGAGCATGTTGTTCAGGCCCGGCTGAACCGGTTTTTGGAAGACAACGATATCTATCCGAACACCATGATAGGATTTAGACCGCATTTGGCCGCATGCGATGTCATGCTGCAGCTAAAAGAACAGATCATACACAATTCAACAGTAGACACCAGGATGATCGTTGGTCTAGACGTGTCAAAAGCTTTTGACAACGTGAAGCACTCGGCTATTCTGCAGAATCTCAGTGCATTAGATGTTGGAGTTCGCACGTACAACTACATACGCGACTCCCTCAGCGATAGAACGGCAACTATCAGTATGGGGGGGACACACAGTAGAAGGTATTCGACTGGGAAATAAAGCCACACCACAGGGATCGGTGTTGTCCCCGACGCTGTTTAATATCGCCATGATTGGTCTCCCCACAAAACTAGACGAAATCCAAGGGCTACACCATACATTATATGCAGATGACCTGACTCTGTGGATGTGCAGGGGCAGTGACGGTGAAATTGAACAGACACTCCAGCGGGCAATCGAAGTTATAGAAAGATACTTAGAACCGATCGGGCTCAGATGTTCGGCCGAGAAATCGGAAGCGCTCGTTCTCACGTCAATGCGATCGCCCCATCGTCGGCGTATAAAGCAGGATAACCCGAAAATAACACTCAGGGTCAACGGTAACGTTATACCAACGGTGAAAACCATTAGAGTTCTGGGATTACGAATTCAGGCCAACGGCAGGAACTCGAAAACGATACAGAGGCTAGACGCTAGCACCAGTCAAACCTGTAGACTCCTGAAGCGGATCGCAAACAAACATGCGGGAATGAAAGAAGCTAACCTCCTTAGGCTAGTCCAGTCTTTTATAATCAGTAGGATAGTCTACGTGGCGCCGTATTTACGGCTTCACAAGGCAGAAAAGGAGAAACTTGACGTTCTCATTCGTAAAGGGATAAAAACGGCACTAGGTTTACCACTCAATACATCGACAAACAAGATTATGAGACTAGGGGTCTCCAATACCCTCGAAGAGCTCATTGAAGCTGCAAGGACTTCACAATACCAGAGACTGCTGCGCAGTTGTACTGGTCGGAGCATTTTGGAAAAACTGCGGTATGAGCCGCAAGCATGCTCCAGACGTACAGAAAAAGTACCTAGACAGGTTAAAGACAAATTAAAAATACCTCCGCTCCCCAAAAACATGCACCCCGTTTACCATGAGAGCCGGAGGAGTGATAGAGCAACAGCGCTGCAAGCCCGTTTTGAGGGAAGACAGGACGTCTTATATACAGATGCCGCACAATGCGCGAACGGTAGGGGACGTGTTTCAGTAGCAACTAGAGAAGACGGGAGCTCGGTAGTATGCTGCAGCACCAGAAATTCGACCACAACGGAGGCGGAAGAGGTGGCCATCGCGCTAGCTCTAACACAACAACAGGTCAAAATTATAGTTACAGACTCGAAATCAGCGATTAGAAACTTTGACGCGGGCCGCATTTCGGCCATAGCAGCAAGAGTGTTGGCCAGTGGTTCACCACCGGCAGAGCAGGTCGCGCTCATTTGGACAGCGGCGCACCAGGGGTTGAGGGGGAACGAGAAAGCGCGCGTACTGGCCCGAGGATTAGCTACATTCCGGGATCCCAGTGACGACTTATGCGCAACCCCGTACCCCTTGCGCGATGAGGAGCCCCTGCAGTTCGACGATGACCTTAACACCTACCAAGATATCCTAAATCATTACAAATTAGGCAGATCAGTACTACCAAAAGCGTGTAAGCAACTCACCAAAAGCGAGGAGGTTATGTGGCGTAAGCTACAGACTGGAGTATTCCCGAACCCCCAGCTTTACAGCAAGTGGCACCCGGAAATTTTTAGCCCCAGGTGCAAACGTTGCGATGGCATAGCGGACATGATCCATATGATATGGACGTGTCCTAGATTTGGAGAACCTGACCGAACAGATGAGTCCTGGGAGGCACTACTTCTCAAGCAGGACGAAAAAGGGCAACGAGAAGTCATCCGTCTTGCCCTGGCCGCTGCTAAGATCCAAGGGATCCAGGTCGACGGCTGAGGGGGAGGACATGGTTGGGACAGAGCTTCGCCTCGGATCCTCACCAACCTTTTGACGGGTGCAATAAATGTTATTTCTCTCTCTCTCTCTCTCCCGAGAACAAGGAGGATGTCAACCAGAAGGAGCCGAAGAGGAGGCAGGTACCCTTAGTGGAAGGCAGGTCCACTTTCAAGGCTATCAGACCTCTTAATACAGCTGATGCGCATGGATGCTCAGTACGCTAGGGTCACCACCCTCGAAAATGGAGCACTTATTTGTGCACATGGACGGGAGATTCGATGAGCTCACGCAGTTCATATGTCAAAAATTAGGAATTCAAAATGGCGCGCGTCAATAAACGCGAACAAATCAGAGTGTGGCATTGGGCAGGTGGTTCGGAAGGAAGAGGGGACACCTGCACCTCCACATCCAAAATGTCGAGGCGAAGCCAGATATAATAGCACTGCAGGAGAGAATAGGGGTTTAGTTTCACTAACCGACTATAAGGCACATCATCAGTTAGGCGTGGCGGAGAAGCGTGATTTGCTCACCGCAATCCTAGTTCATAGGAATATTACGGCGATCCAGCATGAGATACATGAAGCTAAGGCAGATTACACCTTAGTAGAAGTGGTACCCAAGAAAAAGGGGCAGCAAAACTTATACATCCTTAATGTATGCAGCTCTCCTAAAGACAGGAGCGCGGGCGCCCGGACATCCTCAGGCGTGTGGCAAAGCTTGTGGGTAGGGCGCTGCAGCTTGTCGTTGTTGGGGACTTTAACGCGCGACATCCAGCGTGGGGATATCTCAAAGGCGACCCGAAAGGCACGAAACAATGGGAAATCATTCAAGACCTAGGCCTAAACATCTTGAACGACACACATCAACCGACCCGTATAGGCAATAGCGTTAGGAAAGACACGAACCCTGACCTCACATTGACGAGGAACGTTTGGAGAGCTGAATGGCTGAATACGGGAGTACCATTGGGCAGCGACCATTATGTGGTCTCAGTTACTTTTGACACGGCGCAGCACAAGCGCAAAACGCCTCCGGCAAGAATAACCTATTGGGATAGATTCCGCAAAATGAGGAAAGCGCGGACAGGCGATGCAATCTTCGATTTGGATGCCTGGATAAGCGATCTTAAGCAAGACGCTGAGCGGGCCACCGGAGATGTGGACACCACCGAAGAACACCCCGCGTTAGACAAACGGCTCACGCACATGTGGGAGGCGCACGCGTCCCTTTTGGGCAAGTACAAGTCGGCCAAGCACAATAGGAAGCTCAGACTCCGCATTTCCAAATTGGAAAGGGAGATTTAAGATCACGCCAATGAACTTAACAGGCTACAGTGGGGGCAGATACGCGGCGGATTAGATGGGCAACTGGGAAATAAGAAATCGTGGCTTCTGTTGCGGCACCGACTAAGACAAGACCGCGGCTCGGACGCGCTTGAATCAGATATATAGTACATCAGTACGATGGGATGGGCGAAGAACTACTAGAGGACTTGAAGGGTAAATACCTCAACACGACACTAGATGGAAGGGCACCCCCTTGATATATTAGAGCGGAGAATGAGGCACTAAACGCGGATACCGTCACCACGGAAGTGATAGCTGCGATGGAGTAACTCCGGACGACCTCGGCGGCGGGGCCGGACGGAATAACTAACAAAAGCCTTAGAAATCTGGATGACGATTTGGTCCAGGCATTAAACGAATATATGAACAAGCTGGAAGGGGGGAAACCTTCCGCCGGCATGGAAACATGCAAGAGTCACTTTTATACCGAAACCCGACAAAAACATCGAAAACCTTCGACCTATTCTTACGTGGTGCCTGGGTAAGCTTATAGAGCACGTGTTTCTCACGCGTTTGCAGAACTACGTAGAAAACCATCGCCTGATCGAATTTAGGCCGCATCTGTCCACGCAGGACGCGATGCTTCAACTCTATAGAGAAATCATAGACTCGGGGAATGGTCACGGTACGCGGGCCATCCTGGGGTGGATTTGAAGAAAGCGTTCGATAACGGCTCCCACGGTCCAACCTCTCAGAACTAAACGTAGGGCGACACACCTAAGACTATATAAGAGATTTTTTGTCCAACAGGACTGCGGAGCTTACCATAGGGGAACTCACGTCGGAACGCATACCGCTGGAAAACAGGGGCACGCCGCAGGAGTCAGTGTTATCCCCATTTCTATTCAACGCTGCGCTGATCACGCTCCCTAAAAAGCTTGGCGTCATACACGGTATTAGACACACCCTATACGCTCATGACGTCACGATTTGGACGATCGTCAGGGATCAGACGGGCATATCGAGGAAGCCCTACAAGAGGCGGCGGACGTCGTAGCCCACGCCCGTTGGGCAGGACTGGAATGCTCCCCACAGAAGTCGGAACTGTTGGTCATCCGTAATAACGAAAGGGCTTGCAAAACAAAGCCGAACAAGATACAGCTAGAAATCCAGGGAAACGAAATATCGGAGGTAGAAACGACACGGGTGCTTGAGATGTTTATACAATCCAACAGGTGCAACAAGGTAACTCTGGAAAGGTTCTCGACCTCGATCCAACAGTCCATACGGCTAATTAAGCGCGTGGCGACTAGGCGACAAGGCATGGGAGAGCGCGACGCATGTCGGCTCGTTCAGGCTTTTGTCCTCAGTCGGCTCGTGTATGCCACCCCCTACCTGGAAAAGGCCGATAGTGAAAAATTGAATTGCCTGATAAGGCAGGCATACAAAGCGGCTCTCGGTCTCCCCAGAAACACGTTCACCGCGAGACTTTGTTCCATTCCACTGCGCATTTAGTTTCTCCCTGTATTGCTTTGTGATGCTGTTTCGATAAAATTCTACTTACGACAATTATCAGACGATATTCGGGCAGCAATATGATTACAACATCCAATAGAAAGAGTACGATTAATAAGCAAGAAAAGCGCAGAGTGCGTGGGTTGAAAGAAAATGCGCTCAAAGAAGGGGGCAACAATTAATAATGTCTCCCTGATGGGTGAATGGGCGGGGCAAATGGGGCGACTAGCTGAGAGCAATTAAGAGGCGACTGAACACCAAGCGGTGCGTGCGTCCTTCCTTTCCTGTTAATTGTCGCGTCGTGCTTTCCATTCTTCGAGATTACGATAAAATCTCTGGCGCACGATTTCTTCGCCACTGCTTTTCAGAGGAGCAATGACGAATAATGCAGCGATAAAAACATCTTTCCACTTATCCCACACTGCACGCATGCCAGACTGAGATCTTCCCCGCACGACCGAAGGACGCGAGAATGTATTGTGATTCACCTGCCTCCAGCTGTCCAAATCGTTGAACATTGTGTCCTGAAAAACTTTTAAATATTAAACTTTAAAGGTTGTCTTTCATTCTGAGGCATTTACGACACGTCCAAGAACCCCAGGTGCTCGAGGTCGCTCCGAAGTCCTCCATTACGGCGCCCTTCAAAGCCCCTGTCATTTTGGAATGTTAGACCAAGTATACCACCATAAACCGACATTGTTTCAGCACGTGATATTTTGTATTCTACTTTGAAGAGAACACGGGTAAAAATAAAAAGAAAGCTCTCACACTGCTCGCGATATTTTATTTGTGCGAATAGAATGAGGGGGAAGGCAGTCTCAAGATTACGCGATGCAGTCTTTATATTGACCTTTTTTATGCACTCATTCGAACACGCAGAGGTCTGAGTGCGAATACAGATGCTGGGGTCTAACTTTACAGAACTGGGGTGGTCTAGGGGTTATGCCCTTAGTACTGTACATTTGACCTTCTTTATAAGCAAGAGCCGTTATTGGCTTTGACACGAATGGACGCAACGCATTACAGCGCAGCATGCTTGATGGCGACTGTTGCAATCGATATGCACGCTACGAAACAATCTAGATTTTTTGCTGTTGTTGTTGTCTCCTGTTAACGCATTTCAAATTTCGCGCTGTGCCATATTGGGCTCAGTCTCCTAACCTTGCGTGCAATGTGGTTGAATTCCTGACATGAAATAGGAGAGAACGAGCTGTTTCGCTTTCTTCTCTTCTTCCCGTCCACTCCTGCATAACTTCGCGCAGGAGGGGTGAGCGACGCACCGGAGTCCATCTTCTCGCTTTCATCCGGGTTTCTTGCCCAGTGGGGTTCCGCTTGTTGTTGCGAACGGCAGCACAAACGCCGACCGGGCTCAGCATGCTGCAAAGTCGCCGGCAAGCGATTTCTGCGGGGGTCTCTTGCACGCTTGAGCGGAGAATGGTTTGTACAACGTACGACGCATCTGAAAGCAAGCAGGGAGGGGAACATAGTGGTGTAGGGAAAGACATGCCGCTCCCAGCAACAGCGAACTACCGCTGGGAACGGCTGCCAAAGGTACGCGGACGGAGCTTTGGCGGTCCTCAAAGAACAGCGAGAAAACGAACAAGGGGAGCAATGCTTTGGAGGAGCGGCCAGATAATGCCCACCTGTTAGCTGTTTGCTCACTCTTCAGCTCCCGCGGCTTTGTAGCGGGGAATCTGAGGGACAGGGAGCGGAGGGGTGGGAGGAAGAGGAGGGGGGAGTACTCGTGGCTTGTACACTGACTGCACCGTTGCTGCCGTGGGCTGTTCTGCGCAGCCACTTACACAGGATGCCGGGAAGTGGCCACTCAGTCGCAGTAACATGAATTTTCAATTTCCTGGCCCCCGCTGGAGGGCGCCCGCCAGCACTCCTCTTGATGTCGGCTCATGGCAGTAGCGCGTTGAAGTGCACGCCATCGTGCAAGATTTTCTTTCCTCCCCTCTAACCCGTAAAATAGAGGCTTGCTTTGCAAACTTGATTTTATTCCTTGCGATCTGTGACGAGAGCAACCCATGCTTGACTAGAGGTAATAAAAGCCGGGGCTGCCAGTGAGGAAGTGGGCTTTTTTAGATGGTTGTCGGAGACAACGGTTTGGGTGCAACATGCGAAGCCCATTGTCTCCAAGTTCTTTCTTTATGTTTTCTTTTTTTCTGTGTTAGCAGTATAATCGTCTTACGCCAAAAACGCTGTGGTTCATTCGTCCATCCGCCCCGCTGCTTGCCTGCTTATTCCTTCCTCCTCCTTCCGGAAAGTGTTGCACGAAAGCACATCTCGGAAGTCCCGGAGAGAGACGGGACGAACAGCCACGCGATGGCAGAGTGGGGCTACAGTAGTGAGGCATTTTATTCACCAATACTGGCGCAAATACTTATACCCAGGACCAAGCAACAAGCTGATTTATAGTATCGCTACATTCGGCAAAATTACAGGGCATTATGATGAGTAATTCGTACAAGCTGACTGTCCCGTTCTCTATAGCCAAGACCTCGAAGACCTCGAAGCTGTTCTTGGATGTCTGCACTACGTTATCTTTCTCAAATATTTGGTCCATTTGAGTAACTGGCAATAATTTCAAAATTGGTGCAATGCACCGATGACTTCCGCTTCCCTGAGGCCCTCCAGAGAGCAAAAACTGTGGGTGTGCATACCAATCACGCAGTCTTCCTTCTGTGAATGACTGTATACGCACAATTTGTTTCTCCACACTTTTTGAGGCGGTTAAAAGTTGGGTGTCGCAGATTACCAGTGTCATTGCTTCTTAAGTCTGCTAAAGAGTGATCCGCGGTTCTGGCGCCGATTTAAAGGCAAGTTTAATTGATAAAACTTGCTCTAAAGAAGGCAATACAATAATTTGCACATTTGAAGCGCAAGTCCATTTCAGGATGCTTCAATGTTAAGCGCAGAGTGTTTTTGTTTTAGTTTTTTCGAGCAACAACACCGTTGCCTACGTTGATCTCGCCAGCTGTGCAGGTTAGGAAGTGTCACTTCTAACATCGTGCGGTGAAGTCACAAAGTTTTCAAGTTGTTTAGAATGGCCAATATGTGACATATAGCACGCGGGTTTAATACACACGAAAATTCTGGTGCCAGCTTATGGCTCGCAGGAATTATTGCACAGATGATTATTGGTGCCGGCGCTTTTGCAACGCCCGACTTTTGCGACGAGTGTTTTCCACATGTGGAAGATGAAGTTGTGACCTTTCCGGGCGCCCTGTGCCCGAGAAGTTGCATTTTCCAAAACACACACACACACACACACACACACACACACACACACACACACACACACACACACACACACACACACACACACACACACACACACACACACACACACACACACACACACACACACACACACACACACACACACACACACACACACACACACACACACACACACACACACACACACACACACACACACACACACACACACACACACACACACACACACACACACACACACACACACACACACACACACACACACACACACACACACACACACACACACACACACACACACACACACACACACACACACACACACACACACACACACACACACACACACACACACACACACACACACACACACACACACACACACACACACACACACACACACACACACACACACACACACACACACACACACACACACACACACACACACACACACACACACACACACACACACACACACACACACACACACACACACACACACACACACACACACACACACACACACACACACACACACACACACACACACACACACACACACACACACACACACACACACACACACACACACACACACACACACACACACACACACACACACACACACACACACACACACACACACACACACACACACGCACACACACACACACACACACGCACACACACACACACACACACACACACACACACACACACACACACACACACACACACACACACACACACACACACACACACACACACACACACACACACACACACACACACACACACACACACACACACACACACACACACACACACACACACACACACACACACACACACACACACACACACACACACACACACACACACACACACACACACACACACACACACACACACACACACACACACACACACACACACACACACACACACACACACACACACACACACACACACACACACACACACACACACACACACACACACACACACACACACACACACACACACACACACACACACACACACACACACACACACACACACACACACACACACACACACACACACACACACACACACACACACACACACACACACACACACACACACACACACACACACACACACACACACACACACACACACACACACACACACACACACACACACACACACACACACACACACACACACACACACACACACACACACACACACACACACACACACACACACACACACACACACACACACACACACACACACACACACACACACACACACACACACACACACACACACACACACACACACACACACACACACACACACACACACACACACACACACACACACACACACACACACACACACACACACACACACACACACACACACACACACACACACACACACACACACACACACACGCACACACAGAGACTGGGTCCCATCGCATCGTAGGATTTTCTGTACATTTCCTCTCCGTACACATTTTCGAGGATTGTTACAGATAATATCATAACAATACCTTTCAATGCAGGTGGAGGGGCTCACGGTCGTGCATTCTCAACAATAAGCATGAGGGGGGGAGAGAGGTCTTGGATAGGTGTCTGTTCAATAAAGCAGGTTGTGGAGCTCATGGGATAAGCTTCCAATAAAAATGTAGCTAAACAGTGTTTGCTGTCATTAAACAAAACACTATACCCAGGCGTTTCATCTACCTTTCATATTAAATCGCGTTGTTCTTTTACTTTTCGTGCCAGCAGACATTAGCTTCAGCCACTGTTCCTTAGTTTCCCTCCTAGTGTATGTCTCCGCACGATTAAGACGATCCAGTGGCGTAATGGACGCCCGCAAAATTCTTTCGTGGGAAGAAACTCGTAATTTTTGCTATCTTTTTTCTTTATTACAAATTATAATCATGTATACATAGAGGGGTCGAGCTCAGGAAACCTGGTGGATTAGCGTGGCTCCTGCTGGTGCAAAACCGAAATACTCAGTCATAGATTAGTGATGGAGGGTATTGATTAGCATAGGACTTGGCTCCGTCTTATGGCGACGACGATGGAAACGACGGTGATGATTGTTTTGATGATGAGGACGACGATGATGATGTCGAAGCAGATGAAGGCATAAACTCAGCTCAGAAGCTGCAGCTTTTAAATGCAGCAATGACCACACTGTTCGTTGCATCAAGAAGCGATAGAACTCTCTGATTGTCGAGCGTGAACTGAGCATGCGCATATCCGCGCTGACAGGAGGCACAAAGCCCGCACCCGTGTTTCCCAAGCTATTTTTCTTTGCAGATGTCAAATAAGAAACTAAAAAAAGCAGCGCGACTTCACAGCACCATTTAAGCCATTTCGCTAATGACAAATAGCAGCCGCAGCAAACAAGCAACATTTTCTAGGGAACCCTACTAAGCCAAGCCAAGCCAAGATGACAGACAGCGTTCAGGGGTGAGATACAAGCGCGATACTTCTTTATTTGTGATGGCAAGCACGTTTGCGCACGCTCTCGAAACAGTGATGGGTCACTAACAAGCAGACTAGGGGGAAGTAGAAAATAAACAGCCTCTTCCAAGAAGTTTTGCCCCTGTGAGCATGCATCCAGGGTGAGTTCGAGCGAAAAGACTAATGACAAAACGCCTCCCGCACCACAGCATACAAGAGGGGTACAAAAGGAGCAAAGCACTTGGGCGAAATAAAAAAAAACGAGAAAGTAAAGATAGACGGATGCGAAGAGGATGTCCACTGTGGAAATGCAAGCAAGTATCACAATGCAAAAGCACTGAAGGAACACACCAACCACCACCAGAACCGTCACAAAACGCAGCAGCCACTGGAGTATGGGGGAGGACTGGCGCCCTGGACACCTCCTCGACCTCCCCCGCCCCGCCTTTGCTGGCCACTGTCAGTTGGCCCGCTTTTTGCTTGTGGCTGCCGTTATCGGGAGAAAGTTTTCGCCCCGCCGTTCCGTTTTCCTCTTGCCTTAGGTCCACTTCGATCCCCCGCCGAAAGCGCGAGCGTTCGTATAATCGCCCTTTCCTGGCTTTGCCCTCTCTACGGTCCCCTGCAGTGGCAGCCGTGTGCTTGCTCTTCTACTGCCCCTTCCTCCATCACCCTTACACACGCTTTGCGGCCATCTAACAGCAGTCACAAGCACACAAGCACAAACATGCCGAGTGGCAAAAAGGAGTTTGAAGGAGATAAGCTTTAGGACAAAACCGAGGGGGAAGAGGGAGGGGGGGGGGGGGGGTGTTCGTGGAGACATCTCCCTCTTTTCCTCTTTCCTTTTCTTCCAGCTTGGGAAGCGCGGACGCAAAAACGTCGGGGAGAGAGGGCAAAGAAAGCGAAGGAGGGGGCCGGTCTATCTGTCCATCTTCGCTTCCAGGATCGGTGCATGCCAGCGCCAAATAGAGCGGCCGTTGAACGATTCCGGTGCGAAATACACGGAAAGTGCCGATATTTTCTTTTCTTTTTTATTTATTCAGCCTGATAAATATTGTAGTGAGCGAAACTTTTCTTTAGTGCTACCAGAGTTTGTACATTTTCCGACATCTGAGCCAAGCTGCGTCTATGAATTCAACTTTTCTTTTTTTTCCTCTGTGGAACATTTCAGGTAGCTTGAAAAGATGACAGTGGTTTAGTGTCAGCCTTGCTCTTAAGCGCCTTAAATATGCAGTTCCCGGGATTAGCAAAAAATCGCAGTCTTTGTTGCGAGCGACCGTGTACGCCTCCTCCTGCGGCACACTTCACTCTGCGCACACCCTTCAAAGCACGACTTCGTTCCTCTCCGCTCTCCAGGGGAGCCGATCCAGCGGGGCCAAAAACGGCGCGTGTTTTTGTGTTCCCAGAAGAGCGGCCGCCCCGCCGTCGCTGCTGGAAGCGGCGGAGACCAGCAGCCTCGGGGAGAGAAGAGAGGCTTCAACGCTACTCGCGAGGCCAACGCGCGCGCGCGCGCGAGCGCGCACACACGCACACTCTCCTCGTCGCAGCAGAAACAACGTGCTGCGCTCCTCCTCAGCTCCTGCATCCATTCCCAGACGGGACGCCGTTGCGGAGAGCCCAGGCGTCGTGGTGTCGCGCCCAGCCCGCTTTGGAGCTTCGACCCGTCGTCGCTGTCGTCGTCACTGAGTCGTCAGGCGACGACTCCCGGGGCCAGCCTGACGAGACATATCGCATTTGCATGCCTGCCTGTCGCGCTTCAACGCCGCTGCCGCTTCGGGCCGGCTTTTGCCGATGACAGCAGCAGCGCCAAGGCGACGATGTTCCTGTGCCATCGACTGACTGACAGCTGCTCTCCAAGTTCGGCCGTGCACTGGCTCCCTACGCTACCTGCGGGCGCCGTCACTTCTTGCGCCGCAGCCCAGTAGCGGCTGCTGCTTCCTGCCAGCTGACAGTTGGACAACCACCCAAGGGAAGAGAAACCGACGAAGGAGGCCGCAACAGTCATACTCGAGGACAATCGCGAGGATACCGAGGATACCGCTTTATCATCGCCCTTGTGTTTGTTGCCATCGTTCCCTCACCGAAATTGGTCCAGTGTCAGTGCGGAAAAATAACAATCTGTCATCGCCCTTTTCATAGCGCTCCTCGTCGGCGCGAAACTGGACCGGTTTTTCATCCCTGCCGGCGGCTCCCCACTGTCGGCCTCCGGGAGAAAGAGGAAGCGGTTCGGGAGGAGACGAGCAAGCAGCGCAAAGCAAGAGAAAAAACACAAAACCGCAACAGCAAAGCGCGGCCCGTCCGCGACCACCATACATCAAGCGAATTTTCGACTGGCGTCCAGCGCGGCGACGAAGCGGCGGATACTTGCAAGAAGCAGCACCGAGGAGGCCAGCGAACCGGCGCGCGCGCGGAAGTAAGCCAAGCAAGCTCGGAAGGAAGCGAGGAGAGGGGCTGCTGCGCTGCTCCGGCGCCGGACAGCGGCGTCGGCGGCGGCGCTGGTGGTAGAGAAGCCGCCGCCGCGCCGCTTGTTGTCGGGGCGGGGAGAGCGCGCGCCGACAGCGAGGCGCGGCACATCGGCGTCGCGGCGTCGGGCGAGCGCCGGCGCTGGCGGTGTGCGCGCCGGCGGCTGACGGCGGCGCTCACCACGGCGACGACGCGACAGGAGTCGCGGCCGCTGGCGCGAGCGCCGGCGGACATGCTTGGCCTTGGCACCGGGGGCCCCTTCGTCTTGCGGACCACCACCGGCTTGTCTTCTTACGTGCTGCTGCCCCTGATGCTGTGCCTGATCCAGTGGGTCTCCGCTGCCAGAGGTTAGTGCAGCTGCGCTCTGAGAGAAAAAAAAAAACTTGCGCGTCCGCAGAAACCTTTTGAATGAGAGGGGTACGCGTGGCCCATGCCAAACATCGCTTGTTCTCCTAGTTTTAATCATTTTCTGTCGAATCCGGATTCAAACACAATTTGTGTCTTGCTAGTTTTTACTCGTATCCGAATGATCGATTTCGCGAAGATTGCACTGCTGCAAACGAGCATGCAAGATGACTCATCGACGTATACGCGCGACATTATCAACGCTTCGTTTCGTGGTCGCGTGTGCGCCACAGGAAACAAGTCCGTTACTCTAACAAGCAGAGCAGCTTAGTTAGACGCATGTTTGTTAATACGTGGCCTCTAAAAGGCAATTAAAAGCTGTCAGTAGTAGTTAGAAAGGTTACTCCTCTAATTACCAGTCTCGTGAACCCATCCATTTATACTTCTAACGTTCGTACTTGAGTGGTTCCATGAGGCACGGTTCTATGTCTTCAGCAAAAGTTGTCTAATAAAGAAAAAAAAATTCAGTAAAAGTTGTATGTAACTACTTTAGTGTCACTCCATGCCACTTCGTATATATGATGCGGCGCCGTAGGGGGCTATTGTAAATACTTTTTTTTAAATATCCGCATGGCTAATGATATTGGTAATGCACTAATTCAAGGTGTATTTATTGAGGGCGAAGCATTTATTCTGCACGACGTAATTCATCTCGACTACTGTTCCCAAGGGTGCGGGATCGAATCCCGGCCTCGGCGGCCGCTTTTAGATGGAGGCGAAAAGCAAGGCGCCCGTGTGCTGTGCGATGTCAGTGCACGTTAAAGAACCTCAGGTGGTCGAAATTTCCGGAGTCCTCCACTACGGCGTCTCTCATAGCCCGAGTCGCTTTGGGACGTTAAACCCCACAAACCAAACCAACCAAACGTAATTCATCATACCTCTCTCAGCCACAAAGTTTAGTCTGAGCGCAACGTAATTGCAGCGGCTGCAGGCTTAAACTTCAAGTTTTCTTGCAAGGAATCAGCCTGAAAAATTAGGCAAAATGTGATTGATCTCGCGTATCTTCTGATCTGATCTCGTGCTTATGTACAAACTTTGCGAAGGACTGACTGCGTATGAGAGACGCTGCGCATTGTCGTGCATGCACTGTACAGTGGCACCCAATTAACTCAAGCACTGTGGACGTGTCCCTCAAAATGCGCTTACTGCTGTTACGCTTCATACCGGTAAAACCCCTTCCGAATCGGCCAGATGGGTTCATACCGGTAAAACCCGTTCCAAATCGGCCAGATGGATATGGGTCGCGACTTGCAGCGCACGCACATGCCACTTTCGTTATTGAAATACCGTAATCTAGGTTTTTAACTTACAGCTGAAGGACCGAATAATTCAGCTAAACAACTAAAAGTAATAGAAAAAAGCACTTTGAAGAGATTGAGTACTATACATACTCGAGTAATTATTTATTGTGTTCTTTTGTTAGACGTTAAGTTTCATACTGCACTGTGTAACTGTTGGTGCCTACCATTGTGCAGCTTATCCGCTGTCAAGGGAAATGAGGCCACGGCTTCGTCAAGCTGTGCGTCACGGCTTTTTCTGCAGCTTCTGTCTATGGCAGGCAGAAATAAATGAATTTCAATTTGAATGTTGGAACACATCTCAGTAGATTTTGTGAAACGCTGCAAACTCCAGCCGCTAATCATTTGACCAGATTCGGGAATGTTGAACTAACTCAGTAATTGGAATGTAAGTGCCGATAATGCTATGAGTCAGTCTCAAACACTTATGCTGGTCACCGTAAGGAGTGTGCGCGTCTCACTGAACCTGGGATAAAGGAGCGGTATATTAAAACACGAGGGCGGTCCGCACTGTTATATGAACCTTAATGATTCTACGCGTTTGTCGGAGATCCAAAGGGTTAGACTATGAATGCTAGTAAATCACTGACGGGGGCTGACTAAACAAACCTCCCAGTAGTAGCAAAACGTCTAAGCTGGCACCATTCTGCTCAGTTAACCCGTTTATACACGATAACGGTCTTATGCAGGACGCGCAAATGTTATTTGTTCAGCGTATGGTATTCAAAACAATTCTGGTGAAAGAATACGACACGTGGTCATGTCGACGTTTCTATTTTTTTTTTTTTCTGCGCTGTTCTGTCGAGCGACATTTTCTTTTTTTTTTCTTTTTGCCATAGTCGGATGCACCTCATGAGCGATCGGTAAGCAGGCCCTCAAAAGAAGTCCCTTACCCATTAAACTATACTAATTTAATTATGCATTTGTTAATCCGCTTAAGCCTCCTTGGTTAATCAGTTTAATCTCCAGACGTCCCTGTGATGCCACGCATGCAGGTTAAGGGTATTACCGCAACATCATGAAAATCTATCGGCGTGATTGACTGGAGGGCCTCCTTGGAGGGTCAGTTGCCCACAGGGGTTCCTCGCTACTTTGACAATAAGCTTAAATGAGTAACACACCAATACAATGTGACAGCACAATACATGAAGTCATAAAATTGAATCAGCGCCTTCATCTCGAAACTTTGACGCCGGATGCGTGCACATAGTAATGAGTACTGTCAAAAAAAAAAAAAAAAAAAAAAAAAAGCTATACGAGGAATGTTTGCAGCTAACATCAAATTAAAAAGAGGATCTTCGTTCATAATGCCTAGCCGTCAATAAAAAAAGTATGTTGCAGTGACTAGTACTTATAGCTCAGATTCAGTTTCCTTCCCTTCAGCAGTCGTCATGCGCATTCATTGCCCTACTGAGGGCGTGATCAGTCACGTGACACGGTATTTAAAGCAGTACGAGGCCTGCCTTCTGTTGACGAGTGTCATACTCAAGTTCGAAAAGATTTTCGTTCTTGCTCAAACAGGGACGGTCCGACTGCGCAGCACGCTGTTTACACTTCGCCAGCCAGACTCCCGGACGAACGAGAGGAAGCCGCTTTTAGGGATTGGACGCGCACGTCTGAACTCCTATAGTTATCCGATGGGCAGTTCGGTAGAAGTGACACATATTTTACATTGGTAACGTTAGCGCTGTTCCGAGGTTCTTTTATTTTTTTCCTTTCTTTCCTCACAATGCACTGTTCGATGTATCCGGTTTCGTTAAAAGCGAGTTCCATTTTCGTACAGCGGCGCGCACGACTGTGCGAATTCCAACGTTTCACCATGGTTTTCCTCCAACCTCGCACTGTGATAAAACTACCTACAGGGCAAGATTTGGTAAGGCATATTTATATGCTGCCGCGTGTACAATGTTCCATCTAATTTTGAATCCAAATGAAAATCGCGTGCCATCCAGCCGCGATATGCTTCGCTTCCTCCCGCATCGGAACGAAGCGCTGCCGTCAGCGCAAGTTTGAGTTGAATTTGAGACATTATCTTAAATCTTCTTTCATCATGAACCCCTTCATGGTAGTATTCTTTAACTACTACCTTTACTTTGCTTCAACTACCACAGCATTAAAGTTCCCGTTCACAAAATCCGAAGTTTGTGTTAGGAGAAAGGTCACCATTGGTCAAAAGAGCTAGGTCACGTGGTTTCACGACGTCGCACACCCAGTCGACCAACGAGCGCCCGATCATGTCACGTTGCCCTGTGACGTCATCAACTTCTCGACCAAATAAGGGAATTTCCTGATAGGGCGGATTCCTGAGCATGTGGACTGTATTGGCATCGCACCAGTAACTAGTATCAGAATATCAGTAGTCTGAAATAAATCGATAAAAGTAATCAAAAAGAGATGGTGACGTATAATGGGATCATTATATCCCACTGAGCGTAAGGCTTGTCAGCTATATGTGAACTAGGAAATAATGTGGTGGCCATATGAGAGCACCGGTGAGTTAATCCCGTAAAAGTTTTCTATACCGATGTAGGCGGGAGCCATTTTCTTCGCCCTGACGGTGTACACGTAACGCCACGTTTCATGGGTTGTGCACCCGAAAGAGTTCTTAACTATATATATACGTGCACGGAATCGCCGGAAAACTTTTCTCATTGGCCAGAACGTTTTGAAAGCAGTTCCATTAGCAAATTCTAAAAGCAATTCCCTTTTGTCTTGCACTGTAGAGCGGTAGAAAAGTTGAAGCCAAAAACAGCCAGGAAACACTTCACCGCTTTGGATCTTGAAGCGACCAGAAACGCCCTATTCTTTAGTCAGAGTTGTTGCAACATGGGCAGATGCTCCTAACTTTAGAACAATTAAACATTTTGTAACGGAAACATTTTAATACAAATCTGTCTGGTTGGTAGGCGAACTACAGAGGTAAAAAATTCGACCAAAGGTATTACAAAAAGCATCCATAAACAAGCACAAAAGCCGCCGCAAGTAACGCTCGAACTCACGACCCATGGTTTACGAGGCCATTGCTCCACCGCTGAGTTATAGCGGTATTTTTTCTATTTTACTCGAAATATGCAATATTTACACCAAACCTTCAGTCCTATTTGACTAAGGTAACATGACTAAAATTATTTCAGTGGCATTTATGTTTCAATGTGCGGGAGCCAGTCAGGTGCTGGATCCACAAGTTTTATAATTTCACAGTGCCATTACAATGACTTCCTCAAAGTATTATCTCACTGGCCGTGCGTCAAGATCTGCGTGACGCACCACCATCCTTCTTCTCTTTATACTGTGCAGACCCAACGCCATTACAAGCTTGAAAACACTGTAACGCAACAAAAACTAGATCACAAGGAACAGAAAGGAACACCACGAACGCTTTTGTCCTCGTCTTTTGTTCTCCATGCAGTATTTCGAAGCTATGAACCAGCAAGTCCAATAATCCGCCTTACTGCCAGCAAAATTATCAGCAAACCATTGACCGGCAAACATGGTCAATAGTTTCATCTTTTTTGCATAGTATAGACAATGTACTCCCGAGGTACAAAGATCCCTTTCTCTTGCAACCACGCTTTAATCGGCAAAGTCCCACTATGTAGTCTGAAAAAGAATGTTTTGACTGCAGGAGTAATGGCCCTCCTTTTTTGACCCGTGCCTATACTGTAAATGATCCTATAACTCTAACGGCGCTCGTGGCATTTATTGTAGTGAAATGACGTCCAATATATGTAAAAAGTAATCCACTCTTGTTGCGAATACGTGAGCAGGTGACCGCTCTTTTTAAAGCGCAATGAAACAAAGTTGCGCAAGCACAGAGGGACTTGAAGGCGGTACATCGCATGACCTGACACCGCTTCAGAGCGCGGCCGGATCGGATGCAAGGCACTTCGTAGAGAGAGGTCGCCCCCTCGCGCGTTCTCATTAAGAGTGAACGACCCTGTACATCACTTATATACAAAGCCCATAGGAAGTAGTTTGAAATACAGTTGAAACGTAGGCTCGAACACGAACCACGCCCCAGAAATTTCCAACAACTGAAGCATTAATAACCACTGAGCTATAGCGGCGCCGCGGAAGGTTACTCTTGTTGAAACCTTTGTTCGGGGTAGAACAAAACGTCCTTCTGTACTTTGTGATACTGACCGACTTTTGGAACATTTATTTATAAAGTTAGAGTTCTCTCTAGGGCACATTCTGCTATTGACGGCACATAACTGCGTTACTGACCACGTAGCACTGTTCCGCGATCACGTGCCCGACTCCTTCATAGTATTCCAGAGAAGTGGGGCGCTTTCGACTATGATTACGCAACCGCCCCATGCACACATCTCGCGCTTTGTGCAACCATCTTTCTCATTATCGAATTGGACGCGCACGAGTCCAAATACTTCGAAACGCCTCTCGTTGTTGTTGCTGTGGCTGTAGGAAGAAGGAAAAGAAAATGCACGGGCCTGCTACTGAGCCACCTCCGCTGCCTCTGATTTAAACTTATTTATTTATAGGAAGGGAAAAGCGCGGTAACTGTCTCACTTGTCTTCTGCGGACACCGCAACCGCGCCGTAAGGGAAGGGAGGAAGATGGGAGTGAAAGTGGAAAGATAGAAAGAGGAGCCGTAGTGGAGGGCTGCGGAGTAATTTCGACCACCTGGGGATCTTTAACGTGCGCTGACATCGCACAGCACACGACGCCTCTTCGTTTCGACCTCCTCCGCTGCCTCGTGCGGACAGAAGAGAGAAAGTAGAGAAGAAAGAAAAAGAAGAGGGAGAGAAAGACGCGTGCCGCAACAGCCGTCGTCCACCACCTAAGTGGTAGCGGGTGCAATGACGGCCTACAACAGATGAAAATTCGGGGGCTAGCCGCGTTGACATACCGTCCCAGCCCCGTAGGGCCGGGAGCTGCCACCCTTCACCACCTCCTGTCCTCTTCCTCAAAAACACCTCTCGGAGGTAACTTGTAGAACGGCCATACTTGAGCTGCGGAAAGCGCGCGCCGCCGCTCAAGTCCGGGCATGCATGTAACTGGGAGGTGTCAACGCGCTAGCATGCGGCGAGTTGCCCAGAAGGTGCGCGCGCTATAACGACGCTACCCGCAGGCAGACTGGCCGAAAACATCCGCAAGTCTCTGTGAACGTATTTCATGGAAAAAGAAAAAACAAAGACTTATCACGTGATCGCATGCCAATGCGTCATCTGTTCAAGTGCTCCTATGGAATATGGTTTGGTAATACGTCACCCTGACACTTCCGTAAATGGAGGGAATAAGAATGGGGGAAAGGGACCGAGATAAAAAGAAAGCCTGATAGCGTTTACTCTGTACTCCCTGAATTCTGCGCAAAATACTTATGGGCGTCTAGATAGGCTTAGCCACTGTCGCCTATGCAGGAGGAGGAGGTTGTGTCAGCCTGCCGCGTGATGCGTGGTGTTGTGATGAGTCTGCAAACAGCACAAGTCTCTAAAAAGATTGTTTCAAACTCGGCATGACTCGGCCAGATCAGGGCAGGATAGTATGCAGAGCTGAGAAAAAACTCGCGCAGTCAGCCCAGCGCTTTTCAAATGGCTACATCATATAGTCAGGTTCTTGTGGAAGACTATAACCACGCAGTCCGAACCAAAAGTACTGACCGCATTCGGCACTTACCTTGTCCACTGTGATGTATTGTGCCCTAAGAAAGGCGTGGCCGGGTGTTTTACTGAATATTTTCAAGAAATACCCAAGAATTTGATTTTATAGTGAATATTTTTAGAAATATGTAAAAGTTAATTTTTTGAAGCCTTCAAATGTCAACTCTGATAATCACTGGTAGCAAACGTAAATTGTGAGATTCAACTTTCCAAAGTAACACATGAGCTGTGACAGACGTCACAGTTAAGGGCTACAGATTAATTTAGATCGCCCGGGGCACTCTTAATCAACGTGTCCCAGCTTGGCACATCACACAGCAGCCTTTTGCGTCCCGTCTTCACCGAAGCGCGGCTGTCGCTGTCGGATTTTAACCCGGATAATCCGGCTCACTATACCTCAGCTCTATAAGCATTGAGCCAACATGGCGGTAGGCAAGTGTAGGAGGTCATTAAATTGGTTGATTAAAATCTAATAGTTCATAAATTTTACAGTTGGATGTCGCATTGTGATCTCGAAATTTGTAACTGAAAATTATAAGTACTCATATCAGTTTTCGGATTTCGGATTGCCCGATTCTACTAGGAACTGGGACACAACTTCTTGCCGCTGCGGATCGTCATGCCGAAGTCATGCGGTCAGTGAGAGCTTGCAGCCGCACCCTTTAATGCAACAGCTATAAATTAGACTAATATTTCGTTTGGAATTTGTTTAGAACTGGTTTGCGACTGTTGCTTTCAATAGTATTACAATGGCCCAAAGTCGTCGTAACTGAAAAGGCCTGCCTTTAAGTATTACTAACCGCATTCGTTGTATAGATGCGTTTATTGCACTGAAAGACAGAAAGGTCGGTCGAAAACTTGAACATCTGGCCCGATACTCTGCACTTGGGTAGAGAAAAAGAAGAAAGAGTGTCGTTAAGGGCGACGACATGGTGAGAAATATGAAAAAAAAAGGCTGAGGCTTAGCTTGGTTAAGTCTGGTCAGATGCGAAGCATATTGATTGCTAAACTCGGCGTTCCATGGTTACACTTGGCTAAGCTTTTCTTTCCTTGGTTACACGTGCTTTTACGTTGCTCGTATCAGTGGAGCATCGTTGTCGCCGAGTCGCATGCCGAGCACGCTCCTTGGCCAAACGTTCTTCCCGCTCTTCTGGGCTCTCTACAGCACGCCGCAGCCTTCGCTTTTCATTCCACCGCTCGACTGCACTCCCTGGAGGCATCGCCACCTTTTGTGAGGGTCTACTGGAGGCGAACGCAGCCGACGGCGCGAGCCGGTCCCCGTCTCTCCTCTGTCGTGACGTAAGCGTATCACGTGGCGTGACGTCACCATACCACGTGGTCCGCACGTCGTGCAACCGCAGCCGACGGCACGAGCCGGTCCCCCGCCTTTCCTCTGTCGTGACGTCAGCGTATCACGTGGTGTGACGTCACCATACCACGTGGTCCGCACGGCGTGCAACCGCAGCCGACGGCGCGAGCCGGTCCCCCGTCTCTTCTCTGTCGTGACGTCAGCGTATCACGTGGTGTGACGTAGCATTCCACATTCTTTGCTGTGCAAGGGCTGTGGTTTACCTCTAGCAATATGCTTCGCATAATATACAATCAGGAGATACAGTCGCGTGCCGAGTCCCGTGTCACTGAAGAGTGACAGAAAGCCCGCAGGAAATGCCCCGCCGGGGTGGTACAGTGGTAAGACGCCCGACCACTGTGCCGGAGTACCCGGGTTCGAACCCGACATCGGCGGCTGCGTTTCGATGGAGGCGAAACGAAGTGGCGTCCGTGTGCTGTGCGATGTCAGCGCACGTTAAAGATCCCCAGGTGGTCTCCGTAGCCCTCCACTACGGCTCCCCTTTCTCTCTTTCCACTTTCACTCCCACCTTCCTCCCTTCCCTTAAGCGCGGGTCAGGTGTCCACAGAAAACAAGTGAGACAGTTACTGCGCCTTTCCCTTCCTGTGAACCAACCAACCAA
Source organism: Amblyomma maculatum (assembly GCF_055883805.1). NCBI lineage: Eukaryota > Metazoa > Arthropoda > Arachnida > Ixodida > Ixodidae > Amblyomma > Amblyomma maculatum. The sequence continues at coordinate 39,423,877 of NC_139345.1, read as the reverse complement.
CGGCTGCGGGCTTTCTGCCCCTGGTAGCTCGATCATGGCTTCGGGACAATACCGGTTTAATTATGAGCTAAATATCAGCCACGAAGATTCAGTAAGGCCGAAATTTGTTACACCTTTCACCTGATCAATGTTCTATATTAAATAAATAATTTGTTCACAGAAAGGGAAAGGCGCAGTATCTGTCACACTTGCTATGTGGACACCTGAACTGCGCCGTAAGGGAAGGGATGAAGGTGGGAGTGAAAGTGGAAGGAAAGAAATGGGAGCCGTAGTGGGGGGCTGCGGAGTAATTTCGACCACCTGGGGATCTTTAACGTGCTATTTTCTGCTTTAATATGAAGCCGCGTGGGACGTGCGAGCCAGAAAAAAAAAAAGAAAGAAAAAAAAAAGAACCTTCAGCCGACACATCGGTCCGCTTAGCTGTATGGAGTCGAAAACTTGCTCACGTGATGCGCCGCAGCGACTCTCGCTCCTTTCGCACTTGTGACTCGCGTAGGTTTTGCGACCGCTTTGATCGAAAAGCGACAGTAGAAAATTGTCGCATTGGTCGAAAAGCGATAGTCGCAGGCCTTTGGAGTTGGGCCCGGTTTTCCAGCCTTGCGACTGCTGATCGCAAACCAGTAACCAATCAGTGACGCAGCTGAAGTCAACGGCAGTTAGTTTTAATCCTGGCGTCTCGTTTTTGGTGAACAGACAAGGTCGACAAGTCTCGTTTCTGAATGAGAACAACCGCGGGTAAGCGACCCGCCGATCGTCTTTGCAAGTGTGAACATAGGTCGAAGCTGAGCGGCTCCCTGGTCGCATGCGACAGCCGGTCGCACACCCTTCGCGACTCGCAAGTGGGAATGATAAGAGTAAGGTACGGTGCCTAAGGCTCCTAGAGGAGCCTTAACGGTGCCTTGACGCCAACGCCACCATCGAGGCACCTTATTCCTCTGGCGCGGGCCACCGCGTTACCAGTACTGCGATGCTCTCTATACCAACATCACTAGAACCAGCTGCTTCTGCTTCTCTTGCGGTGCCCTCGCCACTCGCCTTCTTCCTCTGAGGTTCCTGCCACACTGTCAAATACGTTGTTGGTTCGAATCTTTCTCACTAACTATCCTCCAGCCTGACTTGCGGGTGCATGCTCAATGTAGAACGAAATGGTATGACACCTTCCTGAACGCTGCAAGAAGAGCGGTTGCTTTACGATTTTGATACGATAGATCGGAATGCTGGTGCCACACGGATGTCCGTTAGTGATGTCGTACGAGCAAAAGGGCCGTGCCACAGTAGTGTCTTTCGGGTATGCCGCCTTGCCACTCCTCGATTCGGTGGCTGGACAATGGCTGTCGCGACGCCATCTTTATAGTCACCATGGAGTTGACAATTACAAAAAGGCAGACGGATTTTCGCGTAATGGAGCCAGTACGGCTTTCTCCTTAAAACAATCGCGCAGTGGCTTCGAGCCTTACCATGTTGCGGCGCGACTGAGGGGTTTTGGTGATAGTTGAAAAGAAGGATGAGAGAACATTTTTTCGAGATCACTGCAGAATCAGCGCTGGAGAAATGCGTAAGCCTGAGCGTTGCTGTGTTGTCCGCGAGATGAGTCAGCGGAATTACGCGAGTGACAGATACCGCGTCTTTCCTTTCCTGTAAACCAATTATAGAACGCCGGTGAAATTTGATGCGTTCAACGGAGCGCTGGTTGTGTTCGACAAGAGGCGCGCGATGTACCGTCTGCAGCAGCAACGCTCAGGCGTTCGCATTTCTGCACTGCAGATTCTGCAGTGCTCTCAGAATTTTGCAGACTGCAGTTGGTTAATTACCTCTCTTTACATACTTTATAACCATTCCCACCCATTTGTGCATGCAAATCACACCCTTTCTCGCTCGTTCACGTTGAAACAATTTCTCGCCACCGGAAGTTAGAGCTACGTCACCGGAAGTCGAGTACCACATGACCTCCTTTGGACGTCGACATTACCCCTCCCGGCTCTTCCGACGTCGGATTAACTTCGTTGGCTCTAATTATTTAACTAATTAACCCACATCAACCATTTCGTCACTTACGCACCTTTAGTTAACGCTCTATCCGATGGATTCAGTTAAAATGCATGACTACTAAACAGCCGGTGCAAACGCTTGATTTAAAGCCTGCGTGTGATCTCAGCCCCGCTTTGTCAGCATGGCGCTAACCCAGTGCCTTATATTTACTGCCAGAAGTGAATGGTTAAAAAAGGGCATCTATTTCTCAAGCCTTTATACTCAACTTGTCTGTGAATTCATTTACGCGACTGTTTAAGCCGCAGCTGCTTATTGACAAGCTTCCTTCCCTTCCCACAAATAAATCAGTTTCTCTCTCCCCCTGCCTGGCTGTGTCACGTGGAAAGCGCTTAATTCTGCGTCCGTATAAATATCCGAGCCTCCAAAGCCCGGCGCCCTTCTTCAATCGCTAACGAACGCTGACAGCCGCTCACAGGTTGCAACTCGTTCGTACAGTTCATTCCTTTGAGGAATTACTCCCATTGTAGAAGAGGTGGCCTTGCTGCGAAGGCAGACTAAAAACCAAGTTTCTTTCTTTTTTGTTTTTATAAGCCTCCAAACGGTCGCGACGCGTCAGGTTTTCAGTGTTCTCGTTTGCGCGCTTTTCAATTCTCTCTCTCTCTCTGCGGCGAAGGGAAAGTCGGGAGAATGTAGTAGTGTGAGGTCCTTAATCCCTCTGCGCGTTTCGGCAGTCGATGTTCTCCTCCTCTGCTCGGCGCAAACAAGTCGTGCGGCGGACAATAAACATTTCACGGAGGCGGCTCGCCACCGAGCATGAATCAGAGCGCGCAGGCCGAGCAAACTTGCCCCACACTTCGGGACCCGGGTGGAGGGCAGGCCGTTCCCTCGTTTTTCTTCGCGTTCTAATCACGAGTAGTTGGCAGTTTGAATCCCTTCCCCTTTCCTTCTCCGCTCCGAGACGACAGTGTTCATAAATTATTCCTTGATGTGTGGCAATTTGGAAGTTCAGCATTGAGCGTCGTCGTTCTCATTGTATTTTACGACAATTCTCATCACAGCTACCCTTCGTTTCGTGCTGTAATATAGCTACCGGTGTCCAGTTATCTTTTAGTAAATGTATTTTCTTATTTTTCAAGCGTCGTATGTCATAAATAGCCAAGCCACGTGAATTCGAGGGTTACTGAATGCGCGAAGTTGTCAGGTGGTGACGATGATGATGGCAATGTCGCCTGCCGCGTTTTCATTGGTTACCCATTGGTCGCGTCGATGGCTCATGTGACCGACTCCAATGTGACCCTTCAACCAATTAGACCCGTTTTCTTGTCACATTCTTCTATATCCATCCTACAAGAAGGGTTGGGTTGGTTTTGGGTTTGTAGTGTTTAACGTCCCAAAGCGTCTCAGGCTATGAGAGACGCCGTGTGGAGGACTCCGGAAATTTCGACCACCAAGGGTTCTTTAACGTGCACTGACATCGCACAGCACACGGGCGCCTTGCTTTTCGGATTCACTGAAAAGTGGCCGCCGAGGCCGGGATTCGATCCCTCATCCTTGGGCACAGCAGTCGAGCGTCGTAACCACTGCGCCACTCCAACGGGCTGACGCCGAAACTTTCTTTACTTGTGAATGCCCATTCAACTGTGGCTGTTTTCTTTCTCCGTACCTCACCCGCGTTCTTCGACGGCCGTAACCGATCAGTGCCACAGAAAGATCCTTTGTCGTTTGCGCAAAGTGAAGACGCGTGGTCATTACTTTTCGAGTGTCGACGAGCGCTGCTGTCAGCGTGCCAGATAAAACAGAAAGCAGAGAGTCAAGCGGTCATGGGCATAGAGCTAAACAACGCATGATTCATGGCGCATGCAATGGCGACACTTGTGTGCCTATCCGCGTGACTAGTCCGGTGTAATATAATTTTTGTTACTCTCGGAGAACGTTGAAACAATCTTGAGAGCATTCCTCTTGGTGCAGCAAACAGTAAAACTTACTCGAGGCAGGCTCTCAGAACAATCAAGCGCGCTAACGAGCAGAGTGTGCAAATCTGATGTTCTCACAGGCAAAAAATAAAAATAAAAAATGGTTGATTAGGCTTTTTCCGCTGTCGATACGACACACAAGACGCGAACATAGCCATTGCTACTTCCTGGCGTGCAATCTCTTTGACATTAACAATAAAAGGCACTAAACGAACTGTTGTTCTACGTCATTGCGGTGCAGAAATTCAGAACTGTAACGACAGCGTTCACAATATACTTTCCTGCTTCGGGAATAACGCACAAAGTTTGTTTTCGATCTCTTCTTGCGTATCTAAACGGTGATGGTGAAAATATCGATCCAGATAAACTTAAAGTGCTTACGCTCTGAAGTGCCTCTGCGATTACCGTTTTTCTTCAACGCGTTTGATCAGCGTAGCTATCATTTTGGAGTCTTTTGCGAACAACGAACCTCTTTTCGGCCGTTCTCACTTCCGTTGTTCATTTCGTCAATCCAGCCAACGTAGAAGACGTAGGGCAGCCAATCAGATAAACCGGCTAGTAACACATGGCCCACGATATGGAAGCATATACCTCGGCAAAATCACGATTGCTCCCTCTGGTTCACACGCAAAAGTTTGGTCAACATGCTGGCGCACTCAGACTCTGAAACGCTCGGGCTCATCGAACCCGTAATCTCAAACTCATATAGACTCACAACTTCGCTCGGATTCACTCCGACTCATCCGGGATCAATACGATTCACGACTCACTTCGACTGATTCAATCACCTCGGCTCACGAGTCATTAGGGCGCACTAATTGAACTGAGCGATTTGTTTAGCCAAAGTGGCCTTGACCAAGGCAGTTATCTTTAGATAGGCGGGTATTGTGTGTGTGTGTGTGTGTGTGTGTGTGTGTGTGTGTGTGTGTGTGTGTGTGTGTGTGTGTGTGTGTGTGTGTGTGTGTGTGTGTGTGTGTGTGTGTGTGTGTGTGTGTGTGTGTGTGTGTGTGTGTGTGTGTGTGTGTGTGTGTGTGTGTGTGTGTGTGTGTGTGTGTGTGTGTGTGTGTGTGTGTGTGTGCGTGTGTGTGTGTGTGTGTGTGTGTGTGCGTGCGTGTGTGTGTGTGTGTGTGTGTGTGTGTGTGTGTGTGTGTGTGTGTGTGTGTGTGTGTGTGTGTGTGTGTGTGTGTGTGTGTGTGTGTGTGTGTGTGTGTGTGTGTGTGTGTGTGTGTGTGTGTGTGTGTGTGTGTGTGTGTGAGAGAGAGAGAGAGAGAGCAGCTATTAATAAGATTTCGAAAGGCTTCACTAGGCCTCTGTCTAACTTAATTCACTTTTGTACCAGTGGTAACGCCATGTACAAAATGCACAAAATACCCTGAGGAGTGCGCTCAGGCTGACACCAAATAAGAAATAAAAGGCGCACACCGTCGTCTTGAACCCGAAAGCACAGATGATTTGAGCCTGAGCCCGGACTCGCCACTCATATCACGATGTGAATTCAAGTCCGGACTCAAAACTCAGATGATGATCTGAACGTCCGGACTCACTCAGGACTCAGATCATGATCTGAATATGATATTTAGTCATCCTTATTCGGAGCTCTTTCTCTCATTCTGTATCCTCGCTCCCTCCTTCGACGTTTCCTTTACATCTCCATTAAGATAAAGCCAATGCCGCCAAAGTCAGAGAACGGGCTCTTAACAGCTGCGCTGCAAATAATAGATTTTGTTCTGTAGCGCGCATATCAAATCTGCTATAGGCACTTTCAAGTTTATTCGAGGTTTGATGATCATTTAGGTTCGTGGATTGCTACATAGCATTAACAACTTGATGTGCGCCTACGCTAGTACGCCTCCGTTATGTTAAAGCTCTCAGACCTAGACTATGTGCTCTAAACTAAAACCGTACTGACTGCCTCTTTCGTCGACTACCATACATGGAATGATAATGCCATTACATCCCTTTAATTTGACTAGGCGCATTGCAACAAGCTGTAATATGGCTGTATACTTTTCTGTTGCTTGACGATATAAGCAACTTTGATCATTGTTGTTTAAAAAAAAAAAAAAAGAAAAACGGGTGATCAAAGCGATCGTAGCATAAAAGAATGCGTTGCCATATGGGCTCTGATTTTGTGAGCGATATTTTGTTGACGAACTGAATCCGCTTATGCCGATGATAATTTAAGTTTCAGTATGAAAAACCATTTCTTTGAATGTTTTCAAACGGTTTAAAATAATTTGGGTTATTGTCCACTAAGACCAAATGAAATATCTGGTAGCCATCAACCGTTGGCTTCAAACCGTCCAAGCATTCGAACTCTGCCTTGCGTGTCCAAGCCCCCCCCTCCCCCCCCCCTCTCCCCAGCCCTTGCGTTTGGACTGTCTCGAGCACGGATGGAAGATGGTGATAGCTCGAGAAGCAGGCAGCCTAACTCTTGGGGCGAAAGGCTGCTGCGATAACCGCATGATAAGCAGCGTAACACAGCGCTGGTCTGTTCGTGCCTCCATGGCTCGAATCTCCCTCGAGGTCATAAACATGGAAAAATTTCTTTCTGTTCCCGCTATCTAGCAAGCTTGAGAAACCAACGCTAGGCAGAAATTTCACCACAGCGCATACCTGTGAGTTCTGCGCTTCCTCATTCGTGACGTCACGGAAACTCCTCATTTAGCTCAGCTGTACACCGACAGGCGTACGCTGAGTGTTCGAACTTCGTACGAATGGTCGTCCTAATTAATAGGTTTATTGCCGCTGTTTGTGACAGAAATAAAAGGGAAAGATAAACAATCTGACGTTTTTGCAAATTGCGATGCCCTCTGTGGAGTGCGCGAAAATTGTCCTGCTACCCAGAAAAATGTTGAGAGCAATACACACGTGGGCGACAAAGGCATCAACGAGGCGCCAACGGCGTGTGCTAAGATGGCAGGTGCCGGTTTTCCAGCAGCCACCATCTGTCGCTTACACCTGTCGCTATAGCAAGAAATGCGCACACACACTAGAACGAAATGGTTTTGAGGAAAGGATTGGGCACTTAGACTGTATTGTTTCCAGGTGGACCGCTCAACCACGCCATTAAGGAAGGGATAGAGGTCAGAGAGAAATAATTTTTTTTTTTATGGTTAGAGGAAGTCTCCGAAATAATTTAGGCCGCCATGGGTACCTGCCGAAAAGTGGCGTGCATGCGCAAGTGGCCGTGTGCCTAAGGATGCGGGGTCGAATGGCCGCCTTTCGATGGAGGCGAAAAGCAAGGCGCCTGTGTGTTATGCTATAACAATGCACGTTAAAGAACCCCAGGTGGTTGAAATTCCAGGCATCCTCAACTACGACGCCCCTCATAGCATTTGGGACGTCAAACTCCACAAACCAAACCTTGTACTATGCGATGTCAACGCATGTTAAAGAACCTCAGCTGGTCGAAATTATCTAGACCCCTCCACAACGGCACCACTCATAGTCGGAGTCGCTCTGGGAATCGAAACCCCACAAAACAAACCAATCAACCATGTCAAACTTTTAATGCCACTCGGGTCACACCAGAAAACACCTGGCGTATTCATCAATTCTCCGTTACCAGAACTTTGCCCTCAAGTACGTGCGTTTCCACTTATGCGCCTCCGAAGCTGTCAGGAACTATCATGGATCATCATGGCACGATTGAGTACTATAGCGCTATAATCTGTAAGGCGTGGTCTTCGTTTCGTTATTAAGACGGATGTGCAGAACAAAGGGCACAGTTTTGTCATTAAGATGAATTATTGCATTGCACAGCTCAGAGCACATAAAATTAGACGGGACAAGCACTAGTTCGCCTAGCTTTATCTGCTCTGTGCTTTATGTTGTACTTTATGCAGCAATTCGTCTTAAACATGATACAATTAGCCTTAAAGCAAGACGTGGAAGAGTTGCGTCTTGGCGTTCTTTTTTTTTAACATTTTACTTTATTTGTGGGGTGACGGTCTGGCACGTCGAAACAGGGACTTGTGCGTGTTTTATCAACACAAGCTTAAGACCTGACGAGCGTAAGAAAGTAATCCATAAAATGTAGTCAAAAGACGCTCAAGTTGAGTGCGCGATTTGTCTGTAGCGTCCCTTGTCTCTATAAAAAGTTCTTTTTTCATAACTCTCGCGCGCATCAGTGACGCAATTTGTGGTCTTCCAACGTGTATATCTCTAAATTAGTGCCGTGGTGGTGAGGCGGTCCTAATTGCGCAGGTGCGGGCGTCAGGAAACGCTTTTCATATGAGCTTGCATCGAGACAGAATGGAAAGATCATGAACAAATTCTTTTCTTTTTTTACTATCCTAAGGGCGAATGAGCATGAAACGTTTACGTTGTTTGTTTAATTTTTAATGATAGTAGTAGTTCTGCCGACATCAGTAGCGAAGCGTTTTGTGTGTGTGTGTGTGTGTGTGTGTGTGTGTGTGTGTGTGTGTGTGTGTGTGTGTGTGTGTGTGTGTGTGTGTGTGTGTGTGTGTGTGTGTGTGTGTGTGTGTGTGTGTGTGTGTGTGTGTGTGTGTGTGTGTGTGTGTGTGTGTGTGTGTGTGTGTGTGTGTGTGTGTGTGTGTGTGTGTGTGTGTGTGTGTGTGTGTGTGTGCGTGCGTGCGTGCGTGCGTGCGTGCGTGCGTGCGTGCGTGTGCGTGCGTGCTTCGATCGGCCCGAAACCGCAGCGGCAGAAGGTTATAGATGAGAAACTGTAAACTGAAAAATCTTAGATGTCGAAATGGAACTTCGGGAGTAACTAAACTACAAGAAAATGGGCACTGAAGTGCTTTTGGCAGGGAGCTTCTGTAGTCTATAGGGCAGTTATCGGAAAGACGGAAACAGCAGCAAATCTGCAGAATCCTACATCTCTAGTGTCCCTTCTGCATAAAGCAAACCGATTCGAAATAAAACACCGTAACAACTAGCGGTCCTGCCTGGCCGTCGAAAAGACCACTATACCGACTTCATCTTTTGCTTTCGATTACGCCACGCTTCTGCAAATGCTTGCGTAGACGGCAAATTCAGCGAATCTTGCTCTCTCTTCGAAAACTGCGCAGGCGACCTTGACGGAATGGTTGTTTAATCGTCGGCACAGGAAGAAAAAAAAGAGTCGGTACATGAACCGACGAACGCCGGTGTAAAGCGTGTATGCCCTGTGCTTCGCACTCCGACGAAACTAGTCATTTCGGCAGCTGGCAGCGTCGCTTCTGTCTGCTGTAGAAGTCGGCGGTGTAAATACGTTTCTGACACCTTTTATGCGGAGTGCCAGCGAAAGCGCCGGCTACTCGCAGCTGTGCGCAGTGCTCGAAGTGCGCCAGCCTCATCACAGACAGGAGGCGGAAATTCGAGAAGCTTAAATTTCGTCGAGTGAGGCTGCGTGCAATATGGGCTGCGTATTTTCTTCTTCTTTCTCTTCCCGCGCACTTAGTTCTATTCTTTACGTTGCCATCCGGAAAGCGAAGTGTCTAACTCCGTTCGTGGAGGGCGAAAAAAAAATGTAGCACCTCCGTGTCTTAAATTTTAGGGGAGACGTGGTCGTTTGTTCTTGTTGAACGCGAGGGAAGCGCTAACTGACTGCTGCTCGCGATTCTAAACTCCCGGCCGTAAACTCTGCGACAGTATTTAGCGTTTCGCCCTCTTTATTTATGGCATTTTCGAGAGCGCGGTCGCGTTTTTACGCGGCCACTTGTTTTTAACCACCCTGGTGTGCCATTTCTTTTCATCGCCGTGCGTTGTGCGGGTTCCCTTTTCAGCGAAAGACACCTCTGAGTGCGCGCATTTATCTCGTGTGATATGAAAACGCACTTTGTTTGCGCAGCCTTACCCGGCTAAGTGAATAGTTAATAACGTTTCGCTATTGCAGCTCGCAGGAAACTAAAATCACTCGCGTAAGTTTTGGGCTTGCGTGGTGTGTCACTCGCTGGCTTCAAGGTACACAGCGTGGCCCGTAACTCGTGCCGAACGGTGCTGTCAAAAGCGGGCACTCCGCGCATTCGTAGAAATATTTTTTGTCTGCAGACGCCTATAGCTTTACGCGATAATTAGAGCCCATCTACGCCGTTGAATTAAGCGGGAGTATAGAGCCAACTTGGAAGTTTTTAAGCGACAAACTTCCGGGGAGTAAACTAATGATTCTTAAAAGCATGGTTTGAGGTGTGCAGATTCTTTCTGCGACGTAGTAATACCAGGAGTAACGGATGCCCGACAACAAGGAAATAATGATCTAAATAAATCAATTCTAAATTATAACTTTTTATCTGTTTTATTAGGGTCCTGATTGTAATTCGAGATTTGTAACCGGTCGTCAGTGACAGGCATGTCAGTTTATGGAATTTAGACAGCGCAGTAATGCACGTTGCCATGGCTCGACTGTCCCGCGCGGCTGTGGAGCTCATGCAGATACTCCCACATGCACACATCACCCGGGTGCACACGTGTCACTTGCGCAGCTGAGTCGCACTCGTTGAGGCAACACGGGAAACTTTGAAGAAACAAAAATCTTACCTCTTGTTTTACCTATTATGACAAAACTAATCTCTCCGGGACCAAATAAAGCATGCTCGTAGGCTCCAAAAGTCACCGACTCATCCGCTATCGTCACCAAGGCTGCCACTTTCACAGAAACTCAACTGTCGTTTAGTGCCCTTCCTTGCAACATGCAAGAACTTCCGCACGGAAGGCTCTCAGGGAATTTGCGCGGAAGCTCTGGCACTAGCGTTGTCTTTCAAGATAATCGCCTTTCTCACAGTGTGGCTTCGCTTGCTTGGTGGCTTGCTTTAGGCCGATTTGATGCAGGACAAAGAGCAATGCTCCCGAGCCGCCTCCTGGAAGCCAACCGACTACTGGCAGGGGTGGAGAAGCCGTCTGTGTCAATATTTCATGGAAGTATTTAACAAGGCGATTTGCTGTGCGCTTTTCCTTTCTTTTTTTCTTTTTTCTCGGTAAATGTACAAACCCAAACGGGCATTTCTACAATTAGTTCCACTGAGGGAACATATAAAAACAAAACAGTGAATTTTTGTTGTTCTCGAAATAGGTTCTTTTCGGTGACTTCAAGACGTGGCAAATTGCACCACATGTGCGGCCCCGTCCAAGACGGTGATCAGAGACGACGAAATATGGATAACGACACTTGAGAGTTACAAAGAGATGAACTGAAGTTTATATAGAAAACTTGGCAATATTTACAGCAAGGTTAGGCAAAATATACATGGATCTGGCTAGCTCGGCCTAGCCGAAGATGTACACATCAAGCCATAGCTCAGAACATCCGACTGGTCTCTCGGGCTTGGTTTTAAGCCCTCCGTGTCCAGCCCACATTTCCATTACGTCCAATCGCCACGAACTTCAACATGACTGGTTCGTGACCACGTGCAACTTCAGCAGTGTGAGTGAAACCCTTTCCCTACAACGAAAGAAAGAAAAACACAAAATGTCACATGCTGCCCACATTCCACTGTACACCTTGCCGCGTTCTCGTTTTAAGATCATCAAAACAAATGAGCAGCATCGTTAGCGGACCGCCGCCGTCTCGCGCTTCCGCTCTTCCTAGAATTTGCGAAGACCATGACCTCCGGCTTAGCGGCGGCGCGACGAAAAGACGCTCGGTAAATCGGTCCTCCCGCGGACGTCTTCCCCTTTGTTCAACGTTCCCCATCACTCTTCCACCGGCGCCGAATGTCACCCTTCTGTCTGGACACGGCGTGTCTGTGAACGGACGTTTCAACAGCGACGGCGGTGTCGTGTCGGCTCGTATGAAAAGCATACTGCAGGTATGCACAAAGCAGCTTAATAGACCCCTTTCATAAATGTTAAGTCGGCTTCACCTCTATGCTGCATTCCCCACTAATGGCAGAACTGCAATGTATTGAAACATTGTATTATGGCCATAATTCATATGATTTATGCATCAGAACATATTCGCATAACTGCCCTATTACCACTAAATGCATCTGTGTAGAAGCAATATGCGATTCCAGGTCTATATCGCCGTTTTTCTGGCAGCCAGTGACGCCATGTTTGGGGAAAGAAGCAGCGTGGGAAAGCCTACTTAACGATTTTTGCAAGGGGTCCATTTCCCCCTCTTGGGGACTCGATTGCCTGTTAACCGCCCGGTGACACTCGTCACTCTAATGGCTTTCCCTGCTTTATCCGGTGATTCGCGGCGCCTTCTCGTCTGCACGCAGCTAGCACCAATTCATGCTACAAGCAAACCTACCACGAGGTACTGAGTACATAGCCGCTAATCCGGGCGTGCCTAGCGATAACTTACAAAAACATTATACTAGTGTCAGTTAAGTGTAGGTTCACCAAGTGGATAATAGCCCTAGCACACAATGCTTATATACAGTCGATCCGGAATATATTTAACCCAGATATATCAAATTAGTGCTTATATCGAACTTTGAGAATATCCCCTCGAAAATCTCATGCAAAAGTATAGTAGCTTTGTAAGCGTTTATTGAACTCCCGTTCAGCGAACGTTCGATATATCGAACTACGCGCCGTACCCCTTAGCGGCGCTTTTCCTAACAGCTCGCCGATCACTTAACGCGCATGGAGCCGGGTCGGCTGCACGTCCTTTGGTACCTGTTCGCTGCGTTAGCTCTGTAAAGCCCGGTGACGAGGTAAACCTCGGCTCCGCTGGAAAGTGGCCTTGGGTCTGGCAGGCTTCTTGTTGTTGTTGTTATTATTATTATTATTATTATTATTATTATTATTATTATTATTATTATTATTATTATTATTATTATTATTATTATTATTATTATTATTATTATTATTATTATTATTATTATTATTATTATTATTATTGAAACTGCTTTCATGCGGTGAAGCCAGCCAAGCTGACCAAAAGTTTGAGGCGACGTTCACGTGGTCTGTTTCGCTGCCCAAGGTGACGCGAAGATAAACCGTACCCTCATTTTAATTAAGTTATTATTGCGCTAACGGGCATTTTATTATTATTATTATTATTATTATTATTATTATTATTATTATTATTATTATTATTATTATTATTATTATTATTATTATTATTATTATTATTATTATTATTATTATTATTATTATTATTATTATTATTATTATTATTATTATTATTATTATTATTATTATTCTTGCCCAAGTATGCCCTTCGGCATAAGGGTCTGAATATATTTATGCAGGCCTGTGGTCCCAATGAATGCCAACAGCTCTCGATGGTGTGGCCCATGTGTCCATACTCTTGTGTCAGGCGGTCTGGTAGGGTGGTAAGCGTGGCTTCTAAGGTGTACTTTGCGGGCCACGCGTAGACCTGGATAAGTTGTAACTAAGTGGTCTAGTGTGGCTTCCGTAGCGGGAGCTGGGCAGAAAGGGCGGGTATCAGTACCGGAATTACACCTCTAATGATCTGCGACGACTTCTCATAAAGCACTGTCCACTGTAGATTTGATGTGAGCCGCAACTTCAAGGGCAGCGCAAATTCTGCCGCTCCTATCTGTTCCTGCCACATTTGGCCCGCGAGCTCAGGCCCACGGCGCAGCATAAGAATTTGCGACCAGATGTGCTCTCGTTTTCGACGCCCGGCGTGTGGAGACGCTCGGCGCACGGGTGCACGTGCGTACGTCTTCGCGGGTCGCCGCATCCACGCTGAGCTGTGGGTTGCAGGTATCCCGGCCGGATACATGTTGCTGCAGGAAGCGCATCTGTAGTGTGGGTGCACCGTATTCACACTTCTGGGTTACAGACAGATTCATCTGCTGGCATGCTTTAAATATCATATTATCGATATATCGAACTATTTCGCAATCCTCTTCGAGTTCGATATATCCGGAATAGACTGTATAACGTTCCGTGAGACGAGTCCCATAATTCTGCATGTTTTCGCATGGCTCCATATGGAGTCGTATGGACTATATAGAGAGCTTATGAGAAAATATACGCGCTCAATATGATTTCATATGACTCCGTGTATGAATGTGGCAGCTATAATCAACGCGCAGTTTATACGGAGAAGATATATAGCAGGAATATCTCGATTACTCTATTTTTTCTATGCCATATGGACTCCATTAGAGGGGAGCTGCTCGTATGAAACGTGTCGTTATCACTCTGACAATTAAAGATGGCGTCACCTTGAAGCGGCGCGTATGTGCAATAATACGGCGACGCTCTGTAATTGCATCCATTTTATTTTATTCCACTTCACTGGCAGCTCCTTGCTGCGAACGACAGCAGCGAGCTACAGCGTTTAAGCATTCGTAAAGCCTGTCTTACGGTGCTTTCTCAGTAGCCCAGAAAAACACCGTTTCGTTGAAAACTCGAGATTCCCATGCTATAGATCCTGCCGACCCGTGACAATTCCATTCCCCGAAAGTGCTCTAATGCGACACGCGCCAGAAACCGACGCCTGCACGTGCAGCCTCTGCCTCCATGATCCACTCGAGCCGTTCTTCGCTTCGCTCATTATGCACGGTATTGAAGAAAACAAAATAACCAAGGAAATTAAATAGGCACATACCACATTCCCGCCTGGTTCAAGGCGATAAAGACGGGACGCCAATTTTCCAATTAGCTCGAGGGGTTTCTCTTAATTAGCATGATTGGTACCCTTGGCGGAACATCAAAAGCGGCCTCCAACGATTACAGGCCGGCTTGCATGGGCTCGGCGTGCCACTCCCCCAACACGTCGCCGTCACGAGTTGCACGCGTCTTCGTGGCAGTTCAAAAACAGCGGCATTCCTCGCTCGTTTCATCGCTCGGAACTTCGCCCAGCATCTGCTTCAACAGCAGTGCCAGTCAGCTTTGAATGTTCAGGGAACATGTTGCGCCAGAAGATCAGAACTTCGCCAGAATGAGCCAAAGAACGGGTCATATTATGCGAAACTAATGTACTGTCATCTTCTGTTGAAAGGAAAACAAAACAAAAAACTGAGGGCACTTAAGCGCCTTCTTTAATGTCACACTTAATTAATAACGCCACAGGTTCTTTTTGCGGATTCTCGTTCGCATGTACATGCACTTTGCTCCTCGCTTAATCACTAATCTCACAATTTGTGCTTAATTACATTTCGCAAATATTCATTTACAAGCAGTCGTAATAAGCTACAACACTGTGTGAAAGACCGCCTGACAGATAAATAAAGAGCCCGCTTTAACCAAACGGTACTAACGTGGAGTAATATGGAAGCGACCTTCGCCCTGCAGTGGTTATAGTCCTGCTGACGATGATGATGGTGTTGATGACGAACGTGGATGCGTGGCATAGGAGCGGTGTGTCTGATTCAGGATACAAGTATATGCCAAAGTTCGATTGCCATCCCAAATGAGCTACCCGAGCTGGCGGATCCTACGAACTCAACAGAATGTCATGTGATCTCGTGACTTCGCACAACACAATCAGTACCCGGCCATGCCACCTGCCAATCACCACCTGCCAGAGGCATGCCCATGATTTTTCACTCATAACTCTGAGGCAGAATTTTCAGGAAAACAGGCTGTTTAACGTTATCTCGCTATAATAACGGCCTGCGTATGTCACAGAAGCAGGCAGAGGAACTAGAGTCTAGAGCACAGTTCGTCCAGTAGATAGGTTTAGCTTAGGCGCAGCCAGCACCCGGATTACAAGGTGCTGGCTGCGCACGTAAAGTGGCAGGTGTGCGCTCTGTGCAGGTTGCAGCGAGCATGCGGTAGTTCGGTATTAGGCGTCTACACTAATGCGCGTATACAATGCTTGTATTTTGCTTTCCGTAAAGCTAAATAATGATAAAATGGTGCATTCTGTGCGAGTTCCATGTGGGAACTTGTGAGAAACAATGCGAGAACTTGATTCTTCGCTAGCAATTAGCAATGTTGGTAGGCCTAAAAAAATTGTGGGGGTCTAAGCATGGCTTGAACCTAATTATAGAGGCAAAAGCTGTGAGTGTTGCAGCGAATTTTTCTGCGGACACTTGGATTTAATGTGTCGCCGTCACAATGTTCGAACGAACCTTCTGTCTTAGCAACTCGCTATTGTCGTTCGCCTCTACCAACTACCGAGTTATCTTTCTTCTTCTCCTTCTTCTTCTTCTTCTTCTTCTTCTTTTACTACTACTACTTCTTTTTCTTTTTTCTTTTCTTCTTTTTTCATCTTCTTCTTCATTTTCTTCTTCCTTTTCTTCCTCTTTCCCCCTCCAACTCCTGACCCAACTCTCGGCCTATACCACGTGACCGTTGACAGTTGCTAGGCAATGATCACGTGGTACGGCGCCACGCTGATGGCTTGAAAACCTAGCACAGTGTAGCTTTCGCTACAATAATATATAAGTGTAAGTTAATGGGTTATTATAATACTGTCCATTTGTTTTTAGCGAGAATTCGGACAAGAGCAAAGCTTTCAGTGCTTTAAAAAACGATTACAAGCTTCGAAAAACAGGCCGCGCGTAGGTATTTTAAACGGTACTATACGCTTGTTGTACAATAGGCAGTTGTACGCATTCCTAAGCAAGGAGATATGCACAGAAGAAGCCCACTATCTGTGCATGGAACCACCCCCGTGGGTATGTGCCGTTATCCAAGGGCACAACAACAAGGAAAGCAAAGGAGGATACGCAGTTTCCTTGTTCTGAACACTCACTGAAGATATATAGCAGCTACATCCGCGCCACGATGATACAGTAGTAGTATAGGGTGCTCGATTGCTGTGTCTAAGGATGCGGGGGCGAATCCCGGCCACGGCGCCGCTTTGCGATGGAGGTGAAAAGCTAAGCGCCCGCATGCTATGCGATGTCAGTGCACGTTAAATAACCTCGTGTTGTCGAAATTTACGGAGCCCTCCACTTCAGCATCTCTCATAACCTGAGTCGCTTTAAGATGATAAACCCCAGAAACCAAACCAAACCAAACTATCACTCTGGTCATGCTTTAAATGTCGGCTATTTTCACGTATATACTGTGAAAAGATTATCGTTTCCTTCATGCCTTTTGTTTTTTTGTTGTTTTTTTTTCGAGGCAGGGAAGCCTACTTCCAAATCTGGTTAGCTGATCGACCGAAAGAAACAGCCTTGATCGAGGACTTCCGTGGACCGCCGACCGCAAGCGCTAAGGAAGAGGAAGGGAAGGGGGGGGGGGGGGGGGGGGGGGGGGGGGGCCCTCTCCTGGCCCACGGTCGGAAAAATGCGCTCCGTTGGTGTCAGTTTGGTTGCTGCGTTTATGACCCAACATTGTCTCTATAAACCAACCGTAAGAATATGCAGTCCGTAACGAAGAACCCGGGCTTGGCTCCGGTTAATGCAGAGGGCATCTCGCTACTTTAACTTTAGTTCGTTTCCGTCTGGATACGAAAGGCTTCTGCGTCTTTTCCCTACCCTATCCATCCTGTGCCAAATTATGGTCTTCGGTGCGCGAATGTTACAAGAAGAGGCTTTTATGAGTTGTGCCCCCTGATTTCGCTTGTTGAGGGTGCTTCGATGTTTCCCCGATGACACATTTTGATGCGGAAGAGTTGTAGCGGCGCGCTTGTCGTGGCCAATTTCCCCAGTCTGCGCGCCCGCATTCATCCATCAAGAGGTCCGTGTAATGGATCGGCAGAAGCAGGCCAGGCGCGCGAACTCGCCCCAGTACTATGGTGATCGCCATCGCCGCTGCAGACGAATAGAGGCGTGCCGCAGCATTACTACTACGCTGCTGTTGTCATTGCCAGCCGCTCTCCCTTTTTTTCCTTTCTTTGTTTCGTTCGCGTTTTTTTTTTTTTCTTTCATTTCGGATCGCCGCGGCGTTCGATAGGCTCGGAGAACGTGTTTGTGCGCCCAAGCTCGCGCTTAATAAATAGCGCTTGAAATCTTTTCGACCCTAAAGAAAAACACGCAGAAAAAAAAAAAGATGATAGAAACACGTCATTACAGAGGCTCAAAACTACTTCAGATTCGTGGTCTTCTCCTATAGCTAGCTACTGTTTGGCATTCCTTCACAATATTTTTCACATTGGTTTCCTCGGCAGAAACTTCGTCGGCAATTTCTTTTCTTGTGTGTGTGTGGGAAAGAATGGTGGGGAGGGGGGGAGGGGGGGGGGGGGGCTTATTTTGTAGATTGCTCTGCGCCCGCAAACTGGCCTCGAGATATCGTCTCCGGCTGCTGTAGCCTTTCTCGGAGGCGAGGCGAGCGTCGATGGGAACTCGAGATGGAACTGGCGACGCCAGAAAGGAAATCCTGCGTAGATTGGCATCGCTCCCTTATCTGACTGTCCGGACGGAGAAGCGGCTCTTGCCACCACGCCTTCGTGTCCTTTTTGGTCCACGCTTTTTCATCCCGCCGGCGTTGGGGTGCGCGTTCTTGATAGCGATCGCCGCGTCTTGTCCCGGGCTCGGAAGGACTTCGGCAGCAAGCCGCCCCTCCAGCCGCATTTCGAGCATTCGTCAAGGCGCGCCTACCCGGTCCCCCTCCTCGCGGTGCTGCTGCGGCCACGAATAGACTGCGAGCCGCAGTAGTGCGACAACGCGAGCCCCCGCAGCGGCGTCAGTGGCGCGACGAATATGAAAGCACGGGATAGAGAGAGGGGGAACGAAAGAGAGACTGTGCCGTTGAAGGTACCTTCGCGCACGGCACCTCCTGAAGGTAAAGGCTCAACGGGAGGCACGACGCCTTTCTTTGCGAGAACCCCCCTTCTCCACTCATCCCTCTTTCCACCTTCTCGTGCTACTCAGGTACACACATTTTGTGGCTCTCCTCTATCTGGGCATCTGCGGGGTCGGAGACCCAGAAAACCGGAGTCGTCCGCTGCTTTTGAGATCTGTCTTGGTGCGTACGATTTCGGGGGTGAAAGTACGTAGTAGTCACCTCTCAGCCAAAGTTGGACTGGGACAAGCAGAAAGAAGCCATGACTGCGTGCTGAGAAGCATTTATTTAATCATTGCTTATTTCATCGCTTGTTAGATGTTTTGCACGGACGAATGAAAAGACGAGATAAATGTCGCAGCGAAGTGTCGAGAGCTTAATCTAAGCATCGTATGCAGTATATACGTGCCTCCTGTTGTTTGCAAGGAACCGTCTTCTCGTCCTGCCATCCTGTGATTGACGAACGTGGCGGGTGGCTAGCTCTCTAGCTCGAGCTGAGCAAAGCTCCGTGCACTAAATTTCTGCGGCTCTCAAACTGTTATTTCGCAGCGCAGCTGTAAATAGGGGACATTTTTAGTGTTTGCGTCTTACACCATCACGTGTTGATGTCCAGTATCCGCGCAGTTGTTTAGTCTCATATATGGTGCCCTGCGATCTGTGCGTAGCCACGTGAACTTGTATTCAGCTACATTCCTGCGCTGATGGTTCGTGCAGGTGTCAGCCTGAGTTCCTCACTAGCATCGTGCCTTGTTCGCAAGGACATATTGCAGTGTGCGAGGGAATGAGTGCGTCACGTCATGGCTTGCGGATGAACTATCGACTGTCAACTGACGTATAATTGTTTGCTGTTGGAGAAATCACCTCTAATTATTTCTCTTTAGTCGGTTCATTACGGGCGGTACATTTTTCTTCTTTTGGTGCCTCAGATAAACTCTCCCGAGCACAAGTTAGACGTATAAAGCTTCACCTCTAATTAACCCGGCTGTCCAAGCGCAACAAGTTCCCATTTATCCTTCTTTTTTTTTTTTGGGGGGGGGGCAATCTACAGCCAGCAACAAACTCTCCATTCAAGACTATTTTTGTTGCCTTTATCCCGAGCCTTCCAAGCTTACTCCAACACAATAACTGAAAGCCTTACATCTCGCGTTTTTTTTTTTTTTTTTCTCCACGCTTTGGCCTCGGAGTCAGTGAAAACGAAGCGGACCTGTGGAAAGAAAGAGAACAAGATAACGCCTGGCAACAATATCTCTAATGCAGGGCCGTAATGCAGCCGCGAGTTCTTCTAATCAGGGCGAACGCACTCCGCCTCCGCTGCCGCCCCCGCCGCGGCGGTGAATTAAGCCCCATCCTCCGCGGCTATCGCAATTACTCGGAAACGGGGCTAAATACCCGCGCAGCTAGCCAGATCGAATCTCTCGCCCACCCTTCCCCTTCAGCGCATATAGCGCGTCACGCTGGGCGCACGCTTTCCATCGCTCATCATCAGGGGTCAGGCCAGCGCCCGTGATCCAAAGCCGGGACCGGGGTGAAGGAAGGAAGCGAGGGGGTGGGTGAGGACCCCGTGTGCGAGTTTGTTTTGGCCCGAGGCCGCCGATACCCGCCACTCGCCCTTCTCATTAAGAAAATAAAAAGAATAGAGAACAGTGACGTGCAAACTAAAAACAAGATGAGAAGGCTAGCGTAGGAGAAAAAAAAAAAAAAAGGATCGCAAGAGAGGACGTGAAAATAAACAAGAAAGCGAGCGGACGGGCATGGATCGAGGCGCCACGACTTGCCAAGAAGGAAGCGAAGGAGGCGTCGCATCGGCGGCGGCGGCGAGGAAGCCCCCAAGAAGGGAAAAAGAGGGGAGGGCCGGGAGGGCGATGTGGGAAGAGAGTAGATGAGAGCGGTGGCGCGCGTTCTCGATCGCCGGAGCGGGCGAGAGTGCACGGCTGTACGGTGACGCCGCCGAGTCGGGCCTTCACGCATCCATGCGCACACCGCTGCGGGTTCGGGCCAGCGTCGACGACGACAGTGGCGGCGGCGCGTCTGATGGGCGACGTCATTATTCCGAGCCGGGGCACACATGTCCACAAGAACCCCGAGGCCTGGGTCGGGGCCAGAGGAAAGGAGGGCCTGGGAGACCCTAACCCGGGTTCAGGACCGCGCTCTCCACGGAGCCGGCGACGATGCGTGGCTAGGGATCCCAGATTTCGGAAGGGGAACAGGATAATCGGGGAAAAAGTTTCCAATGGGCGGCAAGAAAAAGAGACGTATCGGCGACAGAAACGAGGCAGGAGCCCCCGCCTTTGCTGGGACCCCTGCGGAACGAATGCTGCTCGTTGTAGCTGCGCAATAAGCTGTACGGTTGTCTCAGTTGTAGGCCCGCATTCTGCCTCCTTTTTTTCCTTTTTAATTTCTTCGAAACGTTGCTTCCACCGCCCTCTGTGAGCGCTGAAAACTTGTCTTTCAAAGGCATGCGCCTAGCGAATAATGCGTTTAAAACTTTTACGCGCGTGGCATGCAAGTATAGCTGTTGGAAAATCGTACCCACAGTTTTGCAGCGCAATTTGTCCATCGCAGGGCGGAGAACTGGTCTCTCACAGCCCATTTGCGAGAGAAACGGGCTCGTAGGAGGTTCCAGTGGTGCCATGTGCGCAGTGGTTACTCACATCCTTATGGCTTTGCGTTATTTGCTGCGCATTTTTGAAGTCTGAACACTACCAATTACTTTCGAGTTCAAGATCTCCGAACGTTCTGAACGGACTGCTGGTTTCCATTACAGCTGCCGCTCAGCGGGTATTACAAGACAAGCAAAGTGTTCTAGAAATTTTATTTGGAGAACCGCACCTGCTTCATGTTTTTCTTTTTTTTTTTTTTCAGCTGACATACGCTGTCACTGCAACCTAGCACCGTGCGTGTCCACGGGCTACATGTGCAAGTCTGAGCTGGGGCTCTGTTTCTCGGAGAGCGGTGTCCAGATGACGTCTTCCTTGAACCCCGCCGCCACGACGGCACCTCGCCACGGCTGCATCGACCTCCTGGCCGAAATCTCGGGCGAGGTCAACTACGGTTGCCAGGCATCCGCCGAAGGCGCACCACCTCCTCCGTTGGAGTCCTCTCTTTCGGAGGGCCGCCAGTGCTGCAGCGAGGACATGTGCAACTTCCAGAGGGACTTCACGGAGCCGGGTGCGTCAGGTAAAGAAACTGGGGCGCGCAGGGCGAATGCGTGTTTCCTGGCACCAGTTGTACAGTATATGCCTGAAAGATATTAGTAGCACACGTGTGACCGCCCTTGTGTTTTAGTCTAAATTTTGGTTTCAAGCACGGTACACCAACGTTATAACAGCATCCGCCCTGGCAGGCAACGTTATAAGAACGTTGCTAGCAGGGCATCAATAGGCCAAGCTGTCATTCAAAGTAGGTTTCACAGAAGATGTAATAGAGAAAATTGGGCGTGTTTAAAACTGTAGAATCATGTAGTATATAGCCGAGGACCGGAATGTGTGAGTGTCTCCCCTTCTCACAAGAGGCACAGGGTGACTGTTCTCGCGCGTGCATTGCTGATTGCCGGCTCTCGTGTTGCCAATCCATCTGCGCAGAGTCGAGGACGCGGGGCGGCGATCAGCAGCAGCCCCCACCGGGCTCCATGACGCGCCTGGTGTGGTTCCGGGCGGCAGTGATCGCGGTGCCCATCGCCGGCGGCTCCGTGCTCGTACTTCTTGTGCTGCTGGCCGCCCGGCTTCTGCGCAAGGACAGCGAGCTTCCGTCCACGGCCGCCACTTTTCACGAGGCTCTGCACAAGGGACGACATCGGAGCATGCTCCGCGTCTGCCTTCGAGGCTGCTTCGGACGCAGCGGTGACGCCGCCACGGACAAGGGTGTGGTGCTCGTCTGAGACGTCGTGCAATCTCGAGCAGGAGGGCTTCCAGCATTGCTACCACCTTTTTCTTCTTCACTCACACGCGTCTTGTTCTCCTGGTGTTTTCTTATGTTATTTATTCTCATTTCCTGCCTCGTCTACGGAGAGACGTTTCCGCCCTGCGGCGCAGGACAGTGCTTGGCAGAAAGAAGAGACGTTTTTAGTTAAGCTCGCGCAGCGACGGCCATGCTGGGGCGTGCGACTGCCACTGCGGCCAGCTGTCAACGCGTAGCAGATCGCTGCAGCTCGTATTTCTGCGGATATGTGCCAAGATATGCGTACGTCGTCAAAATGCTCTGACGATGTTTGTCGTGCCAAATTATACACGTCTAGACCAATCTGAATGGAAATTGAGGAGATTGTTGAGTCCTGCTCATGGTTGGATTCATTGGTGCCAACTTGCAATTTTTCTCTGTTTTGGGAGCGACCATGCACTGTCTCCTGCCAACGTTAACATTGGAAGGGTTATGCTTCGAAAATTTCGCATCTTCGATACAACTTCACTCTGGTCAATTGGTCTCGCGTGATAAGGAGGCCGACACCTAGTCATTGCGAGAGCTATTTGCATCGCATGTTCTGTTCCCTTCATGTTTGTTTCGATTTTTTTTTTTTTGTGCCTCTTGAGCTGGTCCCAACGATGCATTTTTACGATGTTGCAATCTAACTGCAACATTCAGCCCTACACTGCGAGATAATTTTTCTAATACAGCTTTCACACAGGCTGTTATGTGCTTTTGGCGCCTATTTTGTAATACTCGGCTGAATACATTCAGCTTACGCGAGTTTGGACTTGGCCATGAAGAGGCGATGCATTTAGTAGCCTTTAGCCTCTTCCACTTCAGTTTAGCGGATTCCACGTCACACTATAATGAATTTTGTACCTCGTCATTGCCCTGCATTTGACTAGCCGACCGTTTATGAAGTACAGGCGGCTGGCGGAGTAGCGATTGAGGAAAGACCAATTATGCGTCAGCCTAGCTTTTGCGTGGTATTATATGTGCGCGTGTGAGAAATCTTTCTGCCGCAGCTCGCGCAAACTTGCTTTGTCCTGCTTCTTCGTCCGAATCATGAAGCCATATTTTTGCTAGCCAAAGACAGCCAGCCGTGCTTCCACAAAGTACCTAAACCACCAAGACGTAAAGCACTGCGTCGGGGTCAACTGCTTGCTAGGAAACGTACTGAATAGAAGCGTGCCACAGTAGTTTTTCAAGGACAGCGAGCAGCGTACCTTGCCGCAAGTTTTTCGGAGACCCTGTAGTCTGCACTTGAGCATTGCCTTTGTGCCACTTTGCCTACGACCATTTAGCGTCTTAGCTGTCTTCATCGAGCACTAGTTATTTCATGCATGACACATCTTCTCTTACATACAGCGTGAGGAAATCTCACAAGCATCACATCTGAAGCCTTGCCCTCTGTGTACTCGGGAACTGCGGTTCCACTTGCCCTTAAAGTATGTACGTCCGCATTCAAACATTTTAAAGCGAGTAGTTTTAGAGGAAATGTAGCTATAGTTCCCAAGGGGGCGTTCTTTTTGAAACGTGCCAACCAAAACTCTTAGCCGGCGCTAGAGCATGAAATGCTGAGTTTTAAGCAACACATAGAAATACAAAATCTGGATACCATGTTCACGGCCGCGGTAGCTACTAGCCTGCGGTAGTTATTTCGGCCATCATGCCACTTCCAGAATGATGGTGGATTCGTTGGGCGTCTGTCTCACATTTTTTGGTTCTCTTTAGAGTTTAACAAAAGGTGCCTTCGGAGAGTGAGGATTTTGGCAAAGCAGATGATTACGTAAGGATTCATTGTAAGTACTGTCTGCGACTGAAGTCTAACTGCTGCCCCAGTGATCACAGTAGTTGGCGAGTCTTATGACCTAGTTCTGAAACTTCTCCTAGTGCTCTAATTGCCCTCAGTAGTGGCGGCGACGCCTCTGCCGATCCCACACAGCGTCTGAGCAGCGGGTACTTTTGGAGTCCCACAAAATTCGGTGACAAATTGGTCATTGCAAGTGGCGGTTACAAAGTGTTAGACATAGACGGTACACGATGAAAACTAATTGGAGGTGGCTAAGAGGAGACACAGGACTTAAAACTTGGCTGCGTTGTTATTCCTGGTTTAGAAAACTAGATTCAAATGTAGTGACAGGGGTTGTTAAAACTGTACCCCTGAAGAGAGAGAGAAAAAAAAGAACGAAAACATAATATGTATGTCGAAGTGATATTTACTGTGTGCCACTTTGAACGTTTGTAGGATACCTGCTTCGTCTCTGTCAAAAAAAGAAGTGATGACCGTCAGCAAGACGCGCACACAACGGCCTCGTGATAAAGTCCACCTCTCCTTTTTTTTTTTTTTTCTCTCTCTCTCTCTCTCTTTGCCGAATTCACCTCGGTCGATGTGTCCTCTTCACTGAGCCACTCTAAGCATGGTGCTGCTTTGATAGCGCGAAAAACGCATCCTCTTATATCGAAGGCAGAACTAAGTTGTTTTTGTGAGGTGTTTGTAAAAGCCGCCTTGAGTTTTTAAGTCGGCTAGTCACCCGCAAATCGAAATTGAAGATATTTTTTCCTCCCCTGGGTGACGTTTGAGTATTTAGTTTTCATCTGTGCCGATAAGTAGAAATATGCGACTGATTTATCACTTCGTTTCACCCGGGGCCGGCGTTCCGCAGAAATCGCATTCATGTTGTTTCGTTCTCCCGCTTCTCCAAAGTGCCCTATTGTTAAGCAACGATGCTCCGACTACACCGCACTGTTTCGCCGACAACGAATGATGCCTAACTCAGCTTGGCTTTTACCGCGAGCACCTATACACGCACAATGCACAGATCGCTTAATAGCGCTACGTAGAGCGACAATCACGGCAACGCTGCGCTGCGCTCGCACATTTGCCTAGCCTTAGCGTCGCTTCTTGGGGGGCGCGGCCGCGCATACCGTATGCAAGCACACACTCGTTTTATACACACCAGCCTCTCTCCGTCGCAAAAGAGCCGAGCACGTAGCAAGTAGAAGTATAACGTTTAAAGAAGCCCCATGTGAGTATATATAATAAACGAACGGCGCGCGCGCTTCAAGCTCAACCGTCTCTAACCTGATCGCTTTCTGCCTTAAACCAAAATCTTGGCTGAGTAGTCATAGGAGAACGTAGGTTCAGAGAGCACTGCAGCCCGTGGTCGCGTTGATATCTGCTACAGGAGCCCTCTCGCACGGCACCCCTTCGCACCACCGGCATGTCGTGGAGTGCTTCGGAGTCGTGGGTAGCGCTGACATAGTGCTGACGAAGAGCCACTTTTCACGTTGAATTCATAAATTAATCGCACGATATTAGCGCCGACCTTCGAATGTTACTGTTTCTCATGAGGTGACTATCATTATTGATCCATGTTATATCTAAAGGCGCGCTGACTGCACTGTAGACGAGCTGAATACTACTGGGGTGTATTCACACTGACTTCTCGCGGAGGTCGCGCGATCAGCTTTGGGGCGACGCGCGAGTCGTGCTAGCCCCTGTCCCATAGGACCTCTATCGAACAAAGAACTTACATCGATACTGACGTTGCTGGCAATGCGAATCCGGATCGTAGACAAACACACGGGGTGACGCTGAGTGGTTCGACTGGAAATAGCAGGACCGAAGAATATGTTGTTGTTGTTGTGGCTGTAGGAAGAAGGAAAAGAAAATGCACGGGCCTGCTACTGGCTCTGTAGCTGAGCCACCTCCGCAGCCTCGTGCAGAAAGAAGAGAGAAAGTAGAGAATAAAGAAAAAGAAGAGGGAAAGAAAGACGCGCGCCGCAACAACAGCCGTCGTGCACCACTGAAACAGTGGCGGGTGCAATGACGGCCTGCAACAGATAAAACTGAGTGGTACACAAGCCCTGGGGAGTCGCTTTTCGGCCACGGTGAACGCTGGCGACTGTCACTTTGTCGACACAAATGCCGTACGACCTCAGCGGCTGGGCAGTGTGAATACGTAACCAGGAATACAGCAAACAGCGCGTAGAGCGCTACCACTAATCGCTTTACTTCGCACACAATTAGGCCCCTTTAAACAACCTCGCGTGTTCCATCAGGCGCTAGAATCAGTTAACACGAGCATCGATAGATGCGCCGCCTATGTTAGTAATCGTCATACGAACGCATGACTAACGTGTTCAAACAAGCAGAGTTAGACGGAGGAGAGAAAAGTGAGCCAAGCCCTCGAGCGCGAACGACATACCGCGGAGCTTCTCGTTTCCGAGGCTACGCGGGCAAAGAAGCCACATGCTGAGTTGACGGCAACGGCACAGCTGCTCGTTTCGCGCGCGCCGCGCAATGCCGTGAAAGTGTTCCTTGCTGTGCGTCGAGCTAAACATAGACAAGAACGGAGATTTCGCAATTGGCCGCTTGTCGCTGCTGTCGAGGAGTCATGCCCAGCAAAACACGAGAGCGCAATCTGAAGCGCTTCCGGATGGTTGGGAGGCCCCGTTTTGCATGTTGGGGCCCCCCGCACCGCTGGCACGAGGGTGACGCGGTGGTGTGCAACGTCATGCGTGTTAGCTGTTTATTCCTTCGTAGTTTCAGAGTTGCGACCAAATAGGCTGTTCTTCTGCTACACGAGTGATGCTAACCTGCGCAGGCGGAGATTGCATCTCGGCAATGCTGCCTATAGTTTTGCATTTTTTTCTTTCTCGTGCACGTTAACTGACTATTGACTCTCCACGCCACCGCGGGCCTCGTTCTTTGTCGGAATGGCAATATTAGTAGCAGGTCTGAGAGCAAGCTGCAGCATTCCGCCTTTGTTGTGGTCAGCACTACATTCGACCATGTCTTTACGAAACTAAAGGGAGCAAAAAGGGGGGGGGGGGGGGGGGGGGGGGGGGGGGGGGGGCAAGCTTTGGGCTCCCCTGCAGTACGCACCTGGCAGTTTGGTTGCATCTTTGTTTATCTATACGTTTTTATACGTAGACATTAATCTTTGCAAAGTCTGGACTCCAACATGCACTGCTGATGTTAACTCTGCAATCATTTCAAGTACGCTAAACGATAAACGCATTCCCTTTTTTTATTAGAGAACGACTAGACACTGCTACGTTCCACGGAGGACAAAAGTCCGCAAGACACGCGAGCTGTAACCAAAGCGCATAGCAGTGTTTCTGGCACGAGGTTCCAATTCACAGGTGCGCGGAGATGAACGTTTGCTTGTATTCTTCCACTACTGCTAGTGAAATGAAACGATCGTTGGCAAACGTCGTGGCGATGAGCCAAGATTGATGTTCTCGCGCTGCTAGTGAAATTGCTTTCTCGAGATTGCTGTTCTCGCGTCCTGAAGACTTTGGTCCTCAAAAACCTTTGTTTCCCCGAGCAGACTTCTCCGCCGAAAGTGTTCGAAGCAAGGCGACAGTGCACGCTGGAAAGCTCGATATCTGCCGGATATCTTACTGAAAAGCGGTGTTGAAGATAAAAAAAAAAAAGAAAAACAAGCAAAGAAAGCTCTAGCTAATCCCAATACATTTATGCATGTTTAAAATGAACGGAAAGTAGCAAGCACTCGCAGCTTCCTATCAGCAGCCTCTTCACATTGGCCCTTTTTCTCCACCGTTTCTAACTCGTGCGGGGACTCCAGGGTGTTTACTTCGGTCGCATGCTTACCGACTATGCTAAAGTGATGTCGTGGTATAGTGGCCCTACCACAAGAACTTTGAGCGAGGGAAGCAAAAGCGCAAAGAACGATAACGGGACCGTCTTTTGGGCGTGATTCTTTTCGAGCTATTGCATGAGATGACTTCACGCCATGGTGGGATTCTAACAGCTTCCAACTCCGCAACAAAGCGACTCGTGTAGGAAAGAGCAGCCCACTTTTACGTCGCGCTTACGTCACTCCCACTTAATCGACAGGTGCAAACCGAGGCTATAGTTCCCAAGTGCACCTACTGTCCGGGGAAGGCCGATGCACTGCACACTGAAAACAAAATCGCACCCTTAAAGGTGTATTTAGGTTTATATACTTCGCCCCTTTTCCCTCCGAAAAGTGCATTGAGGTACTTATGCACCATTTTAATTGGTGCTACAAGCAGCAATTCACCCGTTGAAAGGGTGTATCACTGCCTCAATGCACCCTTTCTACAAGGTGTGAGCTATACACACGGAAATGCGACTTTAAGGGTGCGATTTTGTGTAGAGTGCGTGTTCTCGAAGGGATTTCGAATAATGCGCCCAGCCTGAAGGAGGTGAGGGGTGCTGTGTGAGTGGAGGGCGCGAGGAAACCAAAGCTGTCCACGTACCTGCCACAGCCACTGTATTATGCATCCTGTATACGTGCCAAGCCCGACGCTGACCGTGTCTGCGTGCCCGGGCCAATAGCATGGCCGGCCGTGGACGCGCATGCGCCGGACGCCACCGCGTGTCTTGCCATAGAGTCGACATTTTTGTACATATTTTTCTTATTGTGCTGTACAGTTTTCTAAGCCCAAGGCGCCGCGACCGCTCTTTCGCTTCCGGCCATTGAAAACACTACACAGGAAAGAAAATGACACAAAACAAATAAATACAAGCGCATGTGAGTGCCAAATGCTGTCGGCTGCTGTACGCACCGACTCCGCCCACTGCTTGCGTGGTGCGAGGCGCCATTTTGTTTCTTACGCCTGCGAAGGCTTGTTTTTTTTAACACAAACATTTGTACATACGAGTTATTATATATATATATTATTATTATATTTAAGAAAAGAAAAGCCGCGCTGGCAACTGTATGATGCAAGAGAATAAAGAGCATTGATCGCTGAACAAAACCACCTGGGCTCCCGAGTTCTTTTCATATGCGGCCGCATGAATTTCACGGCTTGTTCGTGCAGATCAGATTGCGTGCCGCTCGACTGCCATTTCTCTGAGCGCTGTTTACAGAGCGGAAGCATCGCGATCAACCACGAGGTTGTAAAAGGCTCGACAAAAGTCAGGAAATTTATGCGGATGGCCACAGGAGGCCTGCTCCGTCCAAGACAGGTGGGGGTGTTTCCCGAAGAGTGGCAGCTGTGCATTGACGGGCAGGTCGCTGCCTCGGGTAAGGGTTTTCTCGTGGCACGTTTTCGCGCTGTAGCGGTGTGAGTGAACACAGTTATTCACTCCGTAAATTAAAAAAAATAAAAATTGGCGTAAGCGAGGCGTACCAAATCGCCAATGAAACGGATTATATCAAAAAATGACAAAGGAAGAACAGCTATTCCCGTTAGAGCACTGCACATATTTGAATCTTAGGCCCAGAGTCCGGCCCGGGCCCGCTAAATCATCGCTCTAGTGAGTCTGGGGTCGGGTCCGACCCGAGCTCGTTTTCACAGTAACGAGATAAATTGATAACTACGCAAAGCGACTCCTTCTACACAAATAAAGGGCTGGTCGACCAAGAAGCTCAAATCCCAAGGACGATTAAAGAAATTTGATTTTTTTTTGTTCACACAAAAGGAAGCCGTAATGAGGTGAGTTCGCACTGTCGGAGTTTTGAATATCGCACACGCGCGCAGATAACATAGAGGAACCGGAGAACTATAAGATCCAAATGAAAAGGGTTGGGTTGCATACACGCGTAATAAACTACTTTGCATTGCCTAAATATTAAAGTGCCCTCGAAGCCATTGGAATAACGTCTTTTTTTAACAAACATTGTTTCACGGGTAAAATTCATGACCGAATTGGTCGTCTTCCAATAGAGACGAAAAACAAAAGGGCTTCCGTTAGTGCCAAGGCGACCCTGGCTAAGAGAGGCGCCGTACAGAGTGGATATCTCCGGATCATTTCCGCTACTAGGGTTATTTAGCTTGTACTGACACCAGTGAGATCGCAAGTCAATCCGTTCACTAGAAGGCCCTTTACCAGATGCATCAGGTGCGAATTGTAGCATAGCGATAGATTCTGGCATAGCTCTCAAAATATTGTCTGCAACCCTTCTCAACAGAGACACAGTCACCAACAATGTCAACCGAGCATTGATTGTAGACGCTGGTATTCCTCTCAGTCGAAGCGTTTTCTTTTTTTTTTCTTTTTTTTTTTTTTTGTCCCTTTTCTTATCCTTCTATATAGCGTACCGATTCTCCTTAAGACATTTCTGTCATGCAGTGAAGTAGCAAAGCCCGCGTACTCGTGAGTCATGCGGAGAAGCTATAACCAAAACTTGTATGCGCGAAAAAATATCCACCGCGCCCGCTTTCGCTTGGCCTGCATTGACTTCATGCAAATAGGTCTCTCTCTGACCTCTACCAGTGACAGGTGGGCGCAACATGGCGAAACTGACATATTCGGCTACTGACTGCTCTGTGCGCACGTTGAAAGCTGCCCCTACGCACCGTATAAACGCCAACAATGCTATTTAAGGCCTGTGCGGGAACAGGTAAACCGGTTGGCATGCGGCAGTTGCGGCTAAAGTAAACTACAGCTGTAACGAAGCAATGGCTATAACGAATAAATTGCGCCGCAATCCCTTCAACTCCGGTATTCGACAGTAACTGAAGCTTCTAGGCATTGGAAGTCCGCGGCAGACGAAACGCATAGCTAACTAGAGACAAAAGGTGGCGACTATTTATCCCGTACTAAAGGTAACATGGGCAACGATTACAACGACAATTAAAGTATTGCCACGTGTAGAGTATCTTCATTGGGCCTCAACGAGTCAACAGTAAGGGCCGAGACAGAGCTGCATGCTGTAATGACTAAGAAATGACCGGGATATAACACCTCACGACTCTCATCGGAAAGCACTAGAGAACGCCCGTGTACTGACATTTACATCCGTTGACAGAAATCAGATTTCCGTGTAAATACAAAACAACAGGGCTGTAGCCCGTTTGACGCGGAGACATCATTGGCCTGTAACTATGTCTCATAGCCTGCGTCCGGCTTGCACCCGGCTTCTAACGTCGCGAATCATGGTAACATGAGAAGAGTTGACAGTATAGTTGGTTATCATCTAGATGCCATGAGAAAATGTGCTAACAGGACACGCGAAAGGAGTATGTTCCATGTGTCCTCTTGCGGGTCGTTGTTGTTGTGGCTGTAGGAAGAAGGAAAAGAAAATGCACGGGCCTGCTGCTGGCTCGGTATCTGAGCCACCTCCGCTGCCTCGTGCAGACAGAATAGAGAAAGTAGAAAAAAAAAGAAAAGAAGAGGGAGAGAAAGACGCTCGCCGCAACAGCCGTTGTCCACCACCTAAGCGGTGGCGGGTGCAATGACGGCCTACAACAGATAAAAATTCGGTGGCTGGCTAGCCCCCGCCGCAAGCGGCGTTGACCTACCGTCCCATCCCCGTAGGACCAGGAACAGCGTGTTCTTTTTTTAGCGCATTTCCCAAACGTATATACCAGCAAATGTACCAGCAAATTGCAAAGCGCTCTAACGAATGATTACGTTATTGAGAATTTGATCCGTATGGCGGAAGTCAGTTGCGGATTCTTCAGCACAGCCTGCATGGTTTTAGAGTACAGTATCGGAGAAATGCATAGATGAAAGCTGTACATAGCTATGGTGATAAGGCGTTACATTCAACCTTCAAAATACATCTATTGGCGCTGTCATTGCCGAAATCCGGCTGTGCTGTGCAAAGGCTTGCAAAAAAAAAAATTGTCAACTGAAACAAGCTATCAACAGCAGGAATGCAAAGCGTTTATTTTATCCAGCTTACCTGAATATAAATAATATTTTCACAGAAAAAAAAAGGCGCAGTATCTGTCACACTTGCTCTGTGGACACCTGCCCGCGCCGTAAGGGAAGGGAGGAAGGTGAGAGTGAAGGTGGAAAGAGAGAAAGAGGAGCCGTAGTCGAGTGCTTCGGAGTAGTTTCGACCGGCATCGCACAGCACACGGACGCTTCTCTGTTTCGCCTCCATGGAAACGCAGCCGCCGCCGGTCGGGATTGAACCCGGGTACTCCGGCACACTGGTCGGGCATGGGTGAGATGGATGGAATATTGGCCTCGAGATCGAGCAGAGTCGCCACCTTGCGGCTCAGTGGCGAAGCCTAGTCAGTGTGGATGCGTTTTCGCGTCGCGTGCCAGACCGCAGTGATTTACGGGCGCATGCGGCGTGTACAGGAGTATTTTTGTTTGTTTCGCGGTTCCTGTAAGCTTTTGCTTACCTATATGCCTCTTGCAAAATAAATATGAACAGTCTATAACCCCATGCTTCAATAAAAAAAAAATACTTGTCCGTATCGAGCATGCCATGCTTGGATAAGGACATCATCCATCGCGGTCTTCGGCGCTTGAGATCCTTTGACATGCAATGTCTCAAACGAAGTGGTACTGTCGTTACCGCCGTGTCAAAGCAAAACAGGTCGCTGCCGTCAATAAAAGTTAATGCAAACGCTCAGAAATCGCATATTCCCGTTTCTGTTTGGAATACCGCAGCTACTGAAACATATGCCACCGCAGACTGCTTCATATAGCAGAATGCAGTTTGAACAGACCACTTTATGCCTACTATATGTCTTCTGTATTCACGATAGAATTGTGTGAGCACTTTTTTTTTTTTTTTTTTTTTTTTGCTTTTAAACCTCTGTCGCGGTGTCTCAATGGTAAGGGCGCTCGACTGCTGATTTCGAGAACGGGGGATTCAATCACAACCGTTTCGAAAGGCGCTCCTCTGCTGTGGAATTTGACTGCACAATAAGCAATCCCACGTGGTAAATGTGGTGTTAATAATGACAAAAAAAAAAACGACACCAAAACTAGCCTCAGCAATCATCCGTCATAGCCGATGCCGCTTTCATGCGTTAAACCCGGGCTAATATGCATTTCTTTTTTTGTTGTTGTTGTTGTTGTTGTTGAAGGCTTCTGTGCATCCGTAAAAGTTTTAGTGAGCACATTTTGCTTTAGAGAAATGCTCGAATGTTTGAGAAACATATTCCCTGCACCTAATTGTTACCCTAAATATTACATAATACTCCTAGATTAATGTACTTTACTGGTAGCCTATTATAATCATTCTAATCCCTTTTCGTCCAAGTGCTGTCTTCCGAGCAAACTCGTCGTTTCTGACAAGGGGAGTAAAACAGCTTCATGCGGGCTTAAATATCAGTGTTTAGTTCGGGAATAAATACATCTTTATAGTCGCATGATAAGACAACCTCCATTTCTTTAGGAATAGTTTTATATCCGGCATCTGTTTTGGAAGCAACCATAATATTTTACTTCGCATAAGATTTAGTCACTGCTAAATAATTAGTGATAAAGAAATTTTCAGCCTGTAAAATTGCTTCCCAGAACGTGACAGTGCCCATGCGCAGTTTATAACGATGTCTTCGCAGCGAGTAATTCGTTGCTTGCACTTTAACGTTACTGAAAATTAATCGCTGATTATTGTAAATTTTGTCAAGTGTGTAAATGTTCTCTCACACGGTGAAATTTATTGGCATTGCAAAACAAAATAGTTACAGTACTAATTTACCGTTATATATTAACATCACACACATCAGAAATCCCTTATACTTTCCTCGGTTTCAGGAAATCATTTACAGTTAGTGGCGCATGCATTAATACACTATCACATTCTATGACAGTGGCCGCAAAAAGCATCTCGGCAAATTCAATCCACTCAGCGCTGTACACGTGAACAATCAGCTTTCCTGTGCGGCGAGGTTTCCTGTAGAGTGTCGGCGTGATCTCATTTTTGGGGAATACTTGTGCGTGGTTGTCTGGGCCAGAGTTGATGTGCACTCAGTCTAAAGCAACTCGCCATGCAGTGCGCTGCCAATGCTACATTTAACCTGCTTAATCCTCGAGTCAAGTACGATATAATGAACCAGGCTTTCTCGATTCAATCTAAAGTATTGCAGGCATCTGCGTGGGCTTGACACTAAATTCGCCGGTCTCACTCGCATGAGACACGCGCAAACTATTTAAAAGCCGATAAGAAAAACAAAGCTGTCATTAGGCACGCCCAAGCATTATGAGCGTGAGCGCGGTTGAGCGCAAGAAACGTGCAAAGTAAATCTGGAAGTCTGGTGGTTGCGTGCTTTGTTTTCCTAAAATTCGCACTTCTTCTACTGCATTGGCGAAATCCTTGGATCTTTTTCTGCAACATTGCAGAAATACTGCAGAAGACGCGTTTTCATTGTCAACAAACCCGCGGTAAACCCGGAAGCAGACCTACGCAGCGTGCGTTTCTGCGAGCGCCGCCGGCTGCCGATCCACACTACCGGAGTGACGGTGGCGCCACCTCTAGGTCGATCTCGCGGCGAATAGGAGCGTCCCCTTTGAAACGGGGTGGTAGCAGTAGCTACCATGCTCAAATTTTTTCCCTATATCTTAATTATTTATTTAGATTGGTTAACTAAACCATCATTCAATTGGTTAAATTTTTGTTTCTACATTACTAACATTATGTCACTTCTCTGCTTTTAAGCCACCAACCTTCCAGTCGTTTTTTGCTAGTTTCCACCGCCGGTTTATTCACCCGGTCACTGGTATCTCTAAACCCCAGAGCTTCAGGAACAGTGATTGCGCCTGCATCAACTTCCGGATGGATACCATTACATTCGAGTATAATATGGTCAATTTTTTCACTGGAGTTACCACATACAGCACATGCGTCATCTTCATTGTTAAATTTCTTTTTGTAGCTGCGTGTTCTAAGGCACCCTGATCTAGCTTCAAAAAGTAGGGCACTCACTGCCTCTTGAGTTATCAAAGAAATCTTCCTTCCTGATCTGCATTTTCCACTTTCGGTATAATTCCACACTCTATTTCTTTTCCATCGAATTTATCCAATTTTTACCTTCTGTGTTTTTCACCTGTTGCTTAATGCTCTTTATTTCTCCGTCCTTGTGACTAGTTTACTTACTAGTTATTTTCCTAGTTCTTTTCCTCCATTGGGAGTCAACGCTTTTTAAGTACAGGTATTTAAATACCCTAGCTGCCCATCTGTTACTGTCCAATTTCCTTAGGCGTTCCTCATATAATATTTTACACTGAGCTTCCCGTACTTCGAAAGATGCCCAGCCCATATCTCCCCATACCGCCTCATTTGTGGTTTTGCCGTGGGCACCTAGTGCTAATCGTCCAATGGCTCTCTGATTTATTTCTAATGTCGACTGTACCTCTGATTTTAGGCACAAAACCGCATTTTCGAAAGTAAGTCCGGGCACCATAATTCCTTTCCAAATACCCCTCAAAACCTCATACCTATTGTATCCCCACAATGCCTTATGCTTCATTATCCCGGCATTTCTTCGCCCTTTGGCCTTAAGTGATTGCTCAGGCTTTCCAATGTATGCCAATCCTTCGTTTACTCATACCCCCAGATATTTATATTCTGCTACTCTAGGTATTTCATGGCCTTGTATATTAAGACCCTGATCAGTTGAGCCGTTGAAAATCATCAGACCCGACTTAACTGCGGTAAAACCGAAGCCTAGAGCGTCCCCTTCGTTTCCGCAATACTTAACTAGAGTTTGCAATTCTTCCAGACTCTCAGCTAGCAGCACAATATCGTCTGCATACATCAAACCGGGGAGGCGCTGCTCTACCGCCTTTCCACCTAATCTATATGACAGGTTAAAACCTAGGTTACTGTCTTGTATCTTCCGTTCCAGGTTTATCATATCATATAAAGCATGAACAGCACCGGTGGTAGAGGACAGCCTTGTCTTAATCCTTTGCATACTTTGACATCTTCCGTACTTCTTATCCCTTCCCACGTAATTTCTACTTTGTTATCCCGGTATACTTCCTGTAGGAACTCTGTTATCTCATAACCGATACCTTCTTCTTTTAATATGTTCCACAGGAGTTCCCTGTTTACGTTGTCGTACGTCCCGTTTATGTCCAGGAAGGCCAAATACAAATGTCTATTTTCTACACTAGATATTTCGATGCATTGGGTAAGCACGAACAGGCTATCATCTAAGCGCCTACCATTTCTAAAGCCGTTCTGAAGTTCTCCGAGTATCTTGTTACTTTCTACCCATGCTTGCACCTTTAATTTCACCGCCTGCATGGCTAACCTGTACATAACAGATGTTATGGTAATCGGCCTGTAGGATTTTATGTGCATCCTGTCTCCTTTCCCTTTATAAATCAAATTCGTTTTACTCTGCCGCCAGCTTTCCGGAGTTTGCTTATTCGTTATGACTGTTTCCAGAGCTGTTTCCTTACTTTTTGACCGAGTTCATTAATCAGCTTGATCGGAATTCCATCTATTCCCGTAGATGTGTTTTTAGGAATATTTTTTTCTGCCTTTTTCCAGTTTAGATTGGTCAGTTCTAAGCTGCTTTGTATTCTGCTACCTTGTGTTGCTTCCTGATTTGCGGATATTACCCTATCGTCGCTCTTAAATGACTCGGCTATAACTGATGTAATGTAGTTC
The DNA here is from genome assembly GCF_055883805.1 of Amblyomma maculatum. NCBI lineage: Eukaryota > Metazoa > Arthropoda > Arachnida > Ixodida > Ixodidae > Amblyomma > Amblyomma maculatum. The sequence goes on along the minus strand of NC_139345.1, from coordinate 39,387,147 downwards.
ACTGCTTTGTCTCCCTTTAAACAATTTCCCTCGTTATCTTGAATCCGATCCTGCTTCTGCGAGCCTGCATCTTAACCACTGCACCGCCGCTGTGAGGCCATTATCTGAAGTCATATATATATATATATTGGAGATCGTAACAGTGCTGGAGGTGCTGAAGATCGTAACGGTGCTTTTGAACGCTGAGACGCACCAAGCCGGTCTCGAGCAATTTGACGGGCGGCATCAGCGCGGGCGATGACATCAGAAGCGTAACTACAGGATGAATCGTCAAGGGGCAGTAAGGTGTCGAAGGGAATAGAGGGTATCGGCCGAAGAATAGATAAAAGGGAGAGTATCCGGCGGTATCATGCCGTGAGGAGTTATAGGCAAAGGTTATGAAGGATAAAGAGAGATCCCTGCCACGGTGATGGTCAGAAACATAAATTGACATCATGTCGGTTAGTGTACGATTAAGGCGCTCAGTAAGGCCGTCCGTTTGTGGATGGTAGGCCGTTGTGAAGTTGTGGCGGGTAACGCATGAGCGGAGAGGTCATGGACAACTTTAGAAAGGAAGCAGCGACCGCAATCGGTGAGCAGTTGACGAGGAGCGCCATGAAGCAAGATGACGTCATGCAAAGAAAAGTCTGCAACGTCGGAGGCAGAGCTAGTGGGTATAGCACATGTGATGGCATACCGGGTGCCGTAATCGGTCGCTACGGCAATCCATTTATTCCCTGAAGTCGATGTGGGAAAAGGCCCAAGCAGGTCGAGACCAACTCGAGAAAAGGGCTCAGTCAGAACAGCGAGTGACTGCAGGGGCCCAGTAGAGTGAAGGGACGGTGTCTTCCTGCGCTGGCACAGCTCACAGGTGGCGACGTAGTGACGAACAGAGTGGCTGAAGTTTAGCACGGGAAGATAGGTTCTGTTATCCGTGACGGTCACGACAGTGTGAGGGAGGATGACGTTACGGTGGAGAACAACATTGGTGATTGGACAAGTGACGTATGTGCCATCAGGAATAGCAGGAAACATGGCCAAAGCAACATACATGGCAGCTTCGTAGGCGAACAAACTCGATGGAGCGGAGGCGTGGCTTGATATCTGTGTGGTCGGAGCAGAAAGGCAGGTCTAAGCGAAGGAGGCCACTTGAACAATCAGTCAGGGCAGAGTGGGCCGTTAAAAAGTCGATGCCGAAGATCACATAGTGAGGGCAGCGGACAATTACAGTGAAAAGCACAGGGGTGTGCTTAACCTAATTAAATGTATGTGTTCGCTCAACACAGATACTGCGCATTCATTTGCCCCAAAAATACCTTAAAGAAATAATAAAAAGACATAACGAAATGAAAAGGCGATGTTACCGAGGTTATTGCACCAACTCTATAGGCGAAAAGCTTGAGCATCCCCCTAATTCAAACCATGCTCAACAGAACTTTCGCTCGTATCACTAAGCTCGAGCGATGCTTAAACCGTTATTTCTTATTCCCACATGAAACTGAAAACGAGCGCAAGAGGCCTGCAGGAACCTTGGTACAAAATCGACATCCTGCCCTGCAAATTAGGGATAAGCCGCGTCTCTGTGACATTGAGCCCAAACAAAAAGCACAAGACCATTCTGTGCCCTACGAGCAAAGTGATAAGGCCGCAGGCCAGTGGTTATAAGCAGAAATAAAGATATGACAACGGTTTGTGGCAATATGTTTGACATGTGGTCTTTCCCGTAAAAATTGTCTGATATATTTATGCTAATGAGTACACGTGTGTGTTAACATTAGAGGGGGCCACATGTCGCTATAGTCAGGAGCTTAACTGCCTTCCTAATTTTTATTACAGATTATCGTTTCTATTTACAGGTATATCCCAGCTAACTCGAACTAATGTTATAAAAAATATGGTTTGCCCTAGCACAGTGAACCAAATTCAGGGATGTTCAGAGTCGCCTATGCTAACCTCCAGTATTTTTTGGTTCACTACAGTTTATTAATTAGTAAAGACTAATTATCTATTTTTGATTTATCGGCTTGAGAAAAAAAATGCCAATGCAAAAGTTTAGATCTCGAAAAACAAATAGTTACGTTGTTTCCATCACGCTGCCACCCTATTTATAGGCCTTCAAAAAATGCTGTCACGTGACCAGCTGTTATTTTCAATCATTTGCCAAGTGCCTACAACCAGCTTCGTCGTAGAGAACACTGCTCAGGAAAGCGGGCTTTTATCTCGAATGTGTATCGAGGCTTTAAAGGCCCACGGTCCACCCTCCGGTCGAAAATATTTTCTTCCCCGGTGACTGTGGGACTTCGCCCCTAGAACGCAAGGCCGCAAAATGTTTTTGAAAAGAGTAACTTATAACGCAGTTACAGCCACCGCAATCACCCGATTCTGTCATGCCTCTCTCCTTCCGTTCCCTCGCAAAGGTTTTTCACTCTCCTACCCGAGTCGTCTAGCCTCCGCAATACAAATTCCCCTTCCTCCTCCGCGTTTGGCGGGAGGTGGGGCGTGGCTCTCCGCGAGCGCGAAAAAAAAAAAAAAACGGTTGAGGGAGCGCGCGCCGCTGGATTCAGTCTGGCCGTGGCGAGGGAAAAGCGCGCTGCGAGCGGTAGACACCCATCCTTCTCCCGTCAGTCAGCGAGACGGACCAATGGACATCGTTTCCGATACGTACGTCATTATCGTGGCCCGTCGGGCCAGCGCAGGAAGCGGGGAGGCTGGCTTCCCAAAGTAGAGCATGAGAGAGCTTTGAATTGTATTTTCGATGCTTTGCGGCGCGCGTGTCACTGTAGCATTTTGCACAGACTATCTCCGGTACCTGATCGAAACACTGGGCTCCTTTGTTTAAAAGGGCCTTCCCTGGACAGTGGCCCTTTAAAGTGACGCCGCAGTCACGATGTTTTTTTTTTTTTTATTGTGCCAGGCATCGTTTTCGGCTGGTAAATATATCACTTTAAGTAAACGCTAGTTTGATGGAAACAACATAGCTAGCCGTTTCTCGAGAAGATCTACAACTTCTACATTGACACTTTGTCTTCCAAGCTAGTAATAAAAAGGCCTAATTAGTTGTTGCTAATTAACTGTAGTGAACGAAAAAAATACTGGAAGTTAGCAAAGGTGAATCTGAACATCTCTGGATCTGTTTCACTGTAAACCGTATTTTTTAAAATTTGGTCCAAGTTAGCTGGGACACGCTATATATATCTACTATAGGGAACCTGCACTGGCTAGGCGGCGCTGCGCATTTGTTCCACAGTGCGCCTAAAAAATGTTACTGTTAGCCATTTGGTTCACGATAAACGACAGAGCATATTCATCACTGTTACAGATACGCATGTGACAGATAACGTTCTTGCCTAGACGCTCTCCATGTAGCCCAGTTATCTGACACGCCATGCAAAGCTTCGACAAAGCGTGCAATCTTATCCCTGTAAGCTCATGCAGGCGGCGTGAAAACGCCCTACGAAAGCGCTTTAAAATTATTTGCTGTTCTCGCTAGGATATGTGTCACGTCGCGATGATCGACACAGCAAACTTCACTGCAGGCTGCCTATAGGAAACCAATACAAAAGGCGATGAACTGAACACTTTTAAAACGCAAAAAGCATTTTTTATTTGACATGAAAGCGGCTTGTAAAAATAAGTTAAAAGGTCCCTGAGGGGTTAAAAGGTTAAAATTTAATCCTGGGCAGCGACACTGCAAATTTAACTACCAAAACACGAAGCTCGCAAATGGCCCGAGCGAATACAGCGGCTGCTGAAAGTCAGCTGACGGATCATCCGGCGACCTGGTCGCCGACGGTTCCGAGGGCGCTCGTCGGCTATTCTCGCCATGGTCTTGACGCTGTGGCGACGACGTCTGGCTGTCTTCGCCGACGTCTCCAACGACCACGTCCATCAGTTCTCGCGTATCCGCAGCCCGAGGCCCCATCGCTGGTTCAGCTCCTCTAGCGAAAGGCGCTATGACCCTGCGCGTCGGGTTCCTGGATTGCCACGACTCGAAGGACCGGCAGTGGAAGCGAACCGTAAGGAACGACCAGGCTATGTAAGCTGTGAGAAGCAGACCCGCCAGGGTGACCAGGCTGGTCGCCTCCCAGTAATGTCCCTGCAGCGCTTGCCTCACCGCACTGTTCACGCACAGGAAGCAGCTGAGCACGGCAACCGGTGTAAGCAATGCGAAGCAGAACAGGTCGCCCAGCACCACCCTCTGCACCCGCGCCTCGGCGTGCAGGGCCCAGTGGAAGAACCGGCGCACTATGCTGGACTGAGCCGCGGTTGGGAAGCGCTGTCGGCACAGCTCGCAGTGGTCCACGTTCTGCGCGTTCAGCCAGCGCTCTAGACATGACACGTGCAGCAGGCCCATGGTGCCCGAGCACTTACACAGCGACACGAGTGACTCTGGTTGGTCGCCCTCGTGGCATATGCGGCAGATGGGTCCGCTGCTCGCTGTCACGTTCAGGGAGCCGGCCGGAGTCTGCGGGGGGCTGTCAGTCCACGCCAGGTCGTGCTCGAAGTCGCTCGCCGACAAAGGTGTCGCGTTGTTTAACGGCGGCAGCAGAACGTCCTGCGGTGGCACAGTGACAGTCTTCTCGCACTCCTCCTCGCGTTCTGGGCTCGATTCAAGAAAAACGAGGTAGCCCTTTGGCGTGTACGATGGAGAGGGCTCGATGTCCAGGCACGGGCTGTGGCAGGCTCTGCGACGCTCGGGAGACGGCGAAGACGACGACGACGACGAAAAATGGCAGATCTGTTCTTCCTCGAGTATTGGAGCCGTGTCATCGTCTTCGCGTAGGCTTCGTCTTCGAAGCGTGCGGCTTCGCGGTTTTCGGACGTTGACCTCACGTAAACGGGGTTGATGGCCTCCTGAACCAGAGGGCTGCGCAATTACAAGGGCTTTCGTCGACGCATCGTCTGTCAGTGTCTTGTAACCATCGTTAGACATTACACTGTCCTTCCTCTCTCCCTACTCTGCCTCTTCCCGCAACAAAAAAGCACTCGCTTGCCTGCGTTGCTTATATAGATGACAGGAAAACCGACTTCACTTGTGTGGCCTTCAGCCGGGCAACAGTATTCGCTTAAACTAAATTGCAACTCAGGCGGGGGGGGGAAGGCGGTTTACAATGTTCGGAATGTGCGACTAATAATGCCGGTGACAAAGCACTTGTGTATTGCGGTCTGCTGACTATCTGGGCAAACCGATCAGCGGCATTAGACGTCGTGGCTGATACTGTCCAAGATGAGGCTTACCAGGTTCCCGCTGTTAAGGAAGACCCAGCTAATCTCGATTTTGCTGCTCGCTGAGGCTTCTGCGCCACATATAAAGTTCAGGTACAGTTTTTGCATGTTTGCGGCTTAGTCCAGTTAGTCCACACATGCAACGCAGCAGTATAACCATGAGGTTATACTGCTCCTACTGAACTCGAAACTGAAACCTCAAATAAAAGTCGACGGCTACAGGAAATCCCACATAACCTAGGCCGCTTAAACGGAAGCTGCCACCACACGTTAAATGATTCAGAAACGAGCATTAATGTCTCGATCATTTATTTACATGGGCGTGAATTTATAGGTGGCCCGGGAATTGTTTCCCTCCTAAACAATTTGCGAACTACATGCTTACATCCCAACCACATGTTCTGAACTAGACCGTTACTCTTAGTAATTGATTTCATCTTTTTTCAATAAAACGAATATTTTGCTGTTTTAATGAATGAATGAATGAATGAATGAATGAATGAATGAATGAATGAATGAATGAATGAATGAATGAATGAATGAATGAATGAATGAATGAACTTGAAGCCTTTTGCGAACGGAAAAGATAGCTCTCGTTCGCTGTTTGGGGAATTGCGGGGGATGGGCATGTACGTAGCTTCTTCCCCATCTATAAATATCTCCTATTTGAATAACTACAACATAGATGGTCAAAACTAAACATCAGTAGATTCGCATCTCTATGATGACAAAGCTGAAGAAATATAATCTGGCACTCTTTTTTTTTTCTGCCTAAGAATGGGTCAAGCATAATTAAAAATGACAGTTTCAGATATTCGAAGTTCAAGGAGAAAAATAGGTATATTTCAGACCTCTGTAGTATCAACTTGCACTGCAACTTTTGCTCCTTCGCCGCTATACGTATAGGTGTTATAGCACACAGCACATGACACTAGTACGCGTTTGACACTTATCTGCTTATTACCTCAACTCTGTAGCATTCTCTGTGCTTTGTTCGGCATCCATTGTTGCAAACCACATTCGGCGACGGTCCACATTAGGCAGCCATATCACAATATAGCGCCCATGTGTTATTCTAAATGCCTTGGGTTGCCGCCGGGAATATTAAAGGAGGTAAATTCGAGTCATGCTACAATAGGTGGGCTGTTCTGGCGCTCTCTAAAGGGCAGAAACATTATGCAAGGTCATGAGAAGAAGAGCACATTTCATATCGGTAGAACAGAATTTTTTTTTTTTTTTCCGCCTTTCAGGCTATCATACTTCCTCGAAGCGGAGCAGTGTGTTTTGCACCTAGCTGCAGTCGCGAAAGCGTGTTTTTGGCTCTTGATCACCGTTCTTCGCAGGCAGTGTCGCATCCGGACCAGAGTAGGCATCATATGTCACACTGTCATGAATAGTTTCATGTTGGCCACACCATGCGCAAGGAATACCATGTGCAGACACTTCTGTACAAACGAAACGCTGTCATACTGGATAGAATTGGACAAAGAGGACAATTTTTGTACGATCGAGTCTCTAGTTCAATGACGGTTTTTTTTTTTTTTTTTTTTTTTTTTTTTTTTTTTTTTTTTTTTTTTTTTTTTACGTTTCGTAAAAACTGTGAGCGGTTCCTTGAGCTAAGTGGATTCCGTACGCACGAGAAATTCACTTGTATGTTCTGACAGTCAAAGACACACATCATTTCAAAGTTTATTTTATTCATTACTGATAATGATGTAACATTCCAAAAGTACTACAGAAATATCAGCTATATTAAAGAACTTGTGTACGCTCCAGTAACAGCACTAAACACCTCTTTGGGACCCGTATTTCGTTTAACAGCGAGGAGCGCATGCGTACAACAGTAGAAAAAGCGTCACCTGAAAACTTCGGTAAATTACCTTTCTTTTTTTAATTCTTCCTCGCATTCAAGCGTGCATTAGGATATGCAAGTGGGACCCTGCTATTCTGCAAACATTGAAGCATTACGACTAGAGAAATAGAGTAATTAAGCATTTTAAGGCTGCGTATAACGATAAAAATGAGCGTTAATGAACAAAATATAATTATTTCATTAATGCGTAAGCATTGTATGGCTATACAGGCGTGTTTCGCATGGGCGTGATCTTATTGGAGCTATAAAATAGGAACTAGTCGGTATATCGGAAAAAGAATGGAGTCATCGGATAGAGCGTTAAGGAAAAGTGTATGAAAATGTGGACGATGTGGGTTAATTAGATAATTAGAGCCAATTATGTGCTAATTGGGAGCCAAGATGACCACCAGCCAACTTCTGGTTTCGGTTCTCAGCTTCCGGTCATGTGTCTCAGTGGAACGCCCCTTGTCGTTCCTTTGAACGCATAAAAATACGTCGGCGTTCTATAATTGGTTTACAAGAACGGAAAGGCGCAGTATCTGTCACTCGCGAAATCCCGCTGACAAATCGCGCTGACAATTCAACGCTCAGGCTTACGCATTTATCCAGAAGAGGAAGAGAAAGACGGACGCCGCAACACCTGTCGTCGACCATCTAAGCGATGGCGTGGCCAGGCTCTTAAACATTGATGGACTTCCCTGATGGGTCTGGGACAGGTCTGGGACAGGCCCGTGCATCTTCTTTTCCTTCTTCCCACAGCAACAACAACAACAACAACAACAACAACAACGCATTTCTCCAGTGCAGATCCTGCAGTGATATCAGAAAATTCCTGCGATTCCGGAGGACACCTTTTGCACCAACCGCCTAAACTTTCTTTGTTGAGTAATTTTTCTATCTGCCTTAACTACAGTATTTTACCACTGTAGGTAGAGCTGCAATGAACAGTTTCAGCTTGTGTATCAATGTGTATGGCCTAGCCTTACATTATGGTGTTCACTCTGCAACTGAAATTGCATGGTTGACTGTACGCGGAATAAACGAGTACAGCAGGGAACGAATTATTTCATAACTGGCTTACCACCGGCACAGACCGGAACAATTTAAATGAAACGCTGTTTATCAGCACACCGATTCGCACCTCTGTTCCGGCTTAGTTCTCTCCCCGTATTATTACTACCATCCCCGGCTGTTTTGAAGCTAAAGATTCACGAGGCCATCTCGGGTCAAGATCAACGTGGGCTTCCATTTCACTTTCATTTGGACACGCAGCATGAGCTCATGCTGATGTAGCGAGCCAGAGCCGCAGCTGAGGCCAACACTCTCTTCGACCAAGGACTGCCAGCCATAGGGACCATAGCTCCCTCACCAGCCCTTTCCTACCACTAGCCCCCAATTTTCGGTTAACAAAATTTATCGATCAATCAAATCAATTTGACCTCCAAGGAACAGTAGGAAAAATGTCGCTATGCTATTCAGGTTAAAGTTAAGTTAAATTGGTTCCCAGGAAGGGAAAGGCGCAGTAACTGTCACACCTGCTCTGTGGACACCCGAACCGTGCCGTAAGGGAAGGGAGGAAGGTGGGAATGAAAGTGGAAAGACAGAAAGAGGAGCCGTAGTGGAGGGCTACGGAGTAATTTCGACCACCTGGGGATCTTTAACGTGCACTGACATCGCACAGCACACGGACGCCACTTCGTTTCGCCTCCATCGAAACACAGCCGCCGCGGTCGGGTTCGAACCCGGGAACTCCGGCACAGTAGTCGGGCGTCTTACCACTGCACCACCCCGGCGGGGCGTATTCAGGTGTCCACGGGGAAGAATGCAGCCACCGCCGATAGGCGTTGAAATGCAAGAGCGTAAGCTAGTTTGGTTTGTACAGTTTAATGTCCCAAAGCGACTCAGGCTAAGAGAGATGTCATAGGGGAGGAGGACACCGGAAATTTCGACCATCTGGGGTTCTTTAACGTGCACTGACATCGCACAGCACACGGGCGCCTCGCTTTTCGCCTTCATGGAAAAGGGGCGCGCTGCCGAGGCCGGGATGATTCGACCCCGCATCCACATGTGCACAGTGGTCAAGCGCCCTAACCACTGCACCACCCCTATTATGTGAATGATTAAAGCATGTTTTTTTTAATATGACACCGTGTATGTTTTATCATAATCTACGTTGAAAACTTAAGTGCCAACGTGAAGAGCACGTAATGACGATTCCACCCGCGTCCTCCTAATACTATACTGGTTCGCCCACCATACCCGCCACTATGGTTCAGTGGTTAAAACGCTCGGCTACTGAACTGTTGCATCCGGGTTCGATCTCGATCACGACGGCCGAGTTTCGATGGAGGCGAAACGCAAAGGCGTCCATGAGCTGTGCGATGTCTGTGCACGTTAAGGATCCCCAGGTGGTCGAAATTACTCCGCAGCCTTTCACTACGTCGACACCCCCTTCTCTCTTTTTGCTTTCGCTCCCATCTTCTTCCCTTCCCTTCCTCACGGCGCGGTTTAGGTGACCACCTGATAAGTGGGGCAGAACATATGCGCCTTTTCTTTCCGCCAAACCAATTTACCAATTCATCGCGTGCCGGAGTAACCTGGTTTGATCCCGACCGCTGGCGGCTGTATTTCGGTGGGCGCGAAACAAAGAGGCGTTGTTGTTGTTGTGGCTGGTAGGAAGAAGGAAAAGAAAATGCACGGTCCTGCTACTGGCTCTGTAGCTGAGCCACCTCCGCTGCTGCCTCGTGCGGACAGAAGAGAGAAGAAAGAAAAGAAAGAGTTATAGAAAGACGCGCGCCGCAACAACAGCCGTCGTCCATCACCTAAGCGGTGGTGGGTGCAATGACGGCCTACAACAGATAAAAATTCGGTTGCTGGCTAGCCCCCGCCGCAAGCGGCGTTGAAAGAACCGTCCCAGCCCCGTAGGATCAGGAACTCATCCCGAAAAGGCGTCCGTGTACTGTGCGATGTCAGCGCACGTTAAAGATTCCCAGGTGGTCGAAATTACTCCATAGCCCTCCACATGAGCCCGACGCAAGCGGGTCGGGCAGGGGGGAGCCGGTTGTCGAGCTGAGCCAGCCCGACCCGTCCGGGTTTACATGATCTCGTTTTTGTCGGGCAAAGATCGCTGCTACACCGTGCGTCGAGCAAGTGAACCAGGCGCAGGCGGGAGAGGAGGCAGAGGAGGAATGCTCAGACGAACAGCTTACGGTCCCATCCCCGACCAGCAAGGAGGCAAGAGAGGAGGCGCCTGCCCGACGCGGCAGCGTGTACATGCCCCTCGCCCATCGGGTAGGGTCGAGCCAACCCACCCCCTGCAGTCGGGCTGGCGGGACCCGACCCGACAGTCGTTTAGCTCGACCCCCTAGCGTATACATGAGCCCAATAGCCGGTTTTCAGCCCGACAGGGCTCCCTGACCCGACTTTGTCGGTCTCATGTAAACCCCCTGTATGGCTCCGCTTTCTCTCTTTTCACTTTCACTCCCACCTTCCTTTCTCCCTTCCCTTACGGCGCGGTACCGGTGTCCACAGAAACAAGTGTGAAAGATACAGCACCTCTCCATTCTTGTGAACTTATGACCAGAGGTCGTCTCTACGACTCCCTCACACATTTTAAAGCTCGACTCCACTAGCAGTTTTTTGTGCATTACCCAACGATTCGTTTAACCCGTCAGAACCTCGGGTAACCCGCAATTAGAACATAATATTGAACCAAATATTTGCCCCCAGGGGAGCCGTCGTGTAAGACTACGGAGTAGTTTCGACCACCTGGGGATCTTTAGCGTGCGCTGACATCGCACAGCACACGGACGCCTCTTCGTTTCGCCTCCATCGAAACGCAGCCGCCGGCGGTCGGGATCGAATCCGGGTACTCCCGCACAGTAGTCGGGCATCTTATCACTGCACCACCGCGACGGGATGACAGAGAGTGCAGCTAGTACGTTTCAAAGTGTTGAAGCAACGTAGACGTCTGCTATGGCAATCCGAGACGTATTTAAACGGCGCAAGGCCGAGAGAAGAAGCGACAAAATATGTTGTTAGCGCCGTGTCTCCCCTTCTGCTCCTCTTGGCGTCGTGCCTTTGCGCTGTTGTTTCACCGAGCAAAACATCTGACCAACTCGCCCACCAGTTCGTGCTGTAGATATTTGAGACGGCCTTGCCTTTTTTTTTTTTTTTTTTTTTTCATTGGAGGCCACACACTCAATACAAAGCAAATGAATAAAAGTGCAGAAGTAATTTGTTGGCATACAAGCTCGAAGCTTCACAGCGGATTGGGCGCGACAATTTTGTGCATCGACGAAGACAACAATGCGTCCATTTCGCGGCTATCACATGGCCCGTGACCCAAATGTACATTACGACGTCCCTCGCAAGCGATCAATACTCGCTCCGAAATAGAAAAAGAAAGTGCGTTGACTGTCAAGGTTCGTGTTATGGTTCGTGCTATGGTATACAAACAGACAGTGTGTTAACTGCGGAGCATCCTAGTTCACAAAGTGAGCGCGCACTTAATACAATAGTTCTTGCTTTATGTGATTCAAGACGTGTGCCGTGTCAAACCCTCCAACAGAGCAAAGTTTCATTGCTGTAACAAGATTTGCGCATATGACGCCCGAGTGGCATCCTGTTCTCTCTCTCCCCCTCTCTCTCTCTCTCTCTCTTTTTAGCAAAAAAAAAGCTATCACTTTCGTTTGTACAGGCTCACTCGGTATCAATAAACCTACTTCTGCCCGTGCTAAAGCTCTCTCAACAAGCGGCAGAACGATGCATTAAGGAAGTAGTTTTACAGATAGGATATTATACGCGCGCTCTGAGTACCAGCGAAAAGCCCAAAAGCTTGTCACTTCATTTACGTTATACGTTTCATGTAAGACATCGCACGGTGGCATATTAGTGCATACAACTGCAATCACGTTCTTCTTGATACTGAAACCCCGGCCAGAGTTACCGAAATGGTTATTTTGCCAAGTGGACGCAATAACTACGCTGGTTACAAAGCATGCTCCAATGCAGCCCAAAAGTTTTCTCAGTGAGCTGTGCGAGCAATTGTTTGAAAGTTGGCCAGTATGTGCATGAACAAAATACGAGCATCTCTGCTAGACCTCCGAAGTGTACACATCGGTGTGCGATCCCTGCCGCTTTATGGTGGAACACAGGTTTTACACATGACTGGAAAGGCTAAACGGCCGAATTCAACATCCCCTAAACCCCTTCCCTGGACAATGCTAGGCGCCAAGATTCATTTTTATCTCAGTAGTTAAGAATTATAACTCCCGTATTATATATAAAGTTGTTTTGTGTGAACTGTAATGGATTTTATTTGAAATATGCTTGAATGAAAATGTGTCGTCTAAATGTTATGACGTAAAGAAAGGCTTTTTTTTTTATCTTTTTCATATGGTCCATACACTAAAGACATATCCAGAATTCGAGCAGTATTCGAACAGTGGGGGCAGTCGCCTCGTCAAGCTGCTGGTAGCAGTAGCTTTTTGCGGCTGCTCCATCCTTGTACTTTGTGCAAAGGAAAATAAAATTTGATTTGATTTGATATTACTACATGCATTTCTTAGTGTCAGCGCACTGCCAGTCACACTGATCACTGGCCTCAATACTGATATAAGGCATCTATATTTGTATATATCATGTCCTAAGATGTTTGTATATATCATGTCCTAAGATAGGCACTTGGAATATTTTTACGACTATTTCACGCACTGTGGCCATGGCCGGCGACCCCTGGAGTCAGAACGTGGCGTGCGATAATAAATAGGTCAGGTGGTAACGACTGTTTTCTTACATATTTGCGCTCAAGTAAACAAGTGTCGTCCTTCACTAAAGCATGACAGAGAAGTTTGCAGCTTAAGTATAACAAGGAAGTCATATGACGCTTTGCTCCGCTGCTAACAACGACAGCTGCCTATTGCAGTGCTCAAAGCCTGTAAAAATACACAGTCCGCAACTCGAATATAACGAAAGGTTTTTCCGTTAAAACTTTCAGATGTCCTCCCCATCACCTCCGCAAACGCACTGTTCACGATGTGTGGGACTTACATCGGCCAAACGAGGCTACCACACACACCAATTTGTCCATTTCAACGAGTTCAAAATGAGTCGTGAGATGCTGTGGGCGATCGTCCGAGAAGCACCGCCCCAGAAGTGCTGGACTGCGCACGAGCGCCGGAACACGAAACAGTTCCATTATGCGTTACACATTGAAAAGAGACCAAAAATTCGTAAGTTTTTGCTTGTGCCAGACACGAACTGTGAATTCAAACTAATAACAATGCCGCTTCACACGTTCCTCAGTAAGACCTATAAGCAAACTAGATGGACGAAACACGAAATCATCGAATGAAGCTCTCGTGTTGTCTCTTTCTGCTTTCATTACCCATGTCACCTTGCTCTCTGCCACGTTGTTGCACTCCACAAGCACGCACTAGAGCACTTGATGGAACGGCGTGAACTCATCAGCGAGTGGTTTAGCAGGCACTGCCAGGCCTTGACGCGCGAGGGTCACGAGGAAGTGGCCAGCTTGGTGTCCCTCTGGGCGATGTAGCCCGGCGGCAGCGTGAGCTCCAGAGCGCCACGGTGGCACGGAGTGGTGCGCACATTCACGGGCTGCGTCGGCTGGTAGGCGGGGCTCAGAGGTCGCAAGGGAGTGATGATGCGCGACGGCGGATCAGCAGCCCTCAGCGGGTCAGCTGTCCTCAGCGCCTCCGCCAGAGGAGAGGCCGCACATGAGGCCTCGGCCACGACCCTGAAGGCGACGTCTGGATGAATGATGCCCTGAGCATCTTGCGCTGGAACAGTGCGTAGGCGCAAGCTTGTGAGCAGTTCGCAATTTATGGTTAATAAATGACAAAAGAAACTTAATCTGTGATTAAAAAGAATAAAAGAAATTTAATGTTTGGACTGCTACGAAGAAGGGTGCCAAAACAGAGACATTATGAGACATGGAAACATTCTAGAGAGCTATCAGCGTCTAAGGCGTATAAGCACTGGGTGCTTCAATAAAATACCCAAGGTTTTAAATGGCAAATCAGATCGTTTTTGTTGCTTTGTTTTGTTTTTGTTTATAGAATTTTTAGTTTACAACCGCATCACATTCCACAGAGTCCCGTTTTTCGGGTACAAAATTCGTTTTTCAAAATATCAAATAGAAGTGTTTTAATAGACAAAAGTCGGGCAACCGAAATTGCAAGCAGGTTTTGACCAATCAGTGACGTCCCGGATATACGGCCAGAAAACCATTCGTATGCGCGTTGATTAGCTAAACTGGCGATTGTAAGTTAGAGATATAGTCGCCGTTAGCCTTAAATGACCTAAAGCAAACTCAAACTTTTGTCGTGCATCAAACGCAGAACGAATGTAGACGGTCGTGCATCCAGTGACATCACACACCCAAGGGCGCCCGCAGAAATTTCCTCGATTGAGGCCACGAAATGGAAAATATAAATAAAATTCATTTGCGCTGTAACGAGACATCGGATCGATGTAAAATGTAGTACAAATAAGCAATAAACTGAGGAGAACGTACTGAGAAAGTTCAGATCGTGCCCATAGCCGTGGGAAACCAATGGGACGCTTTGGATGGTCACGTGGCATACTGGGTGAATTATTTATTCGCTCTCCAAAGTTAGGGAAATAGAAAATTTAATATCTATTAAGCTCTAATTAGCTAAAGTATACTAATTGGCTAACGGCTACGGTGAATAAATGATCAGTTCAAAGGTATCACCATCTCGAAAAGTAACTGGTTGAAATGCTTGCACCAAGGTACCATTTACAGAGCTTTGTTTACTGGGATGAAAAGAAACCCGCGAAAATCAAAACCTACCAAATAAACTGCTTGCCAGTATCTCTCGCCCACTGCACGCACAAAGCTCCGTCGAAGACACCAGACTCGTTTTATGGGGACACTGCAGGAGCTTGAAAGGAAAAGCGAGCGGACATCTTTTGCGCCCGAACAACGTGACCGGTAGAGCTAATCAAAAGGAAGTGTACAAAGACACGGGTGTGAGCCTTCAAGAAATTTATCGAACTTGTAATTTCGGCAAAAGTGCAACGCTGTAGTTTTCGACTTTCAGTAACAGCTTCTCGTTCGTTTGGCCGGGTGAGAGACGAAGGCTCACTTACTGGTCCTCAGCGCAGCGGCCGGCAGGGCTGCGGTGGCAATGCATAGTGCAGGAGACTTGCGGCGTGGTCTCCGGCAGCAAATAATGCAGAGTACGATGAGGACCACTGCGGACATCATTACCACCACGAGGGCTATCCTGCAAGCAGCGCGAAGGAAGAACGTTTTTTTTTTTTTTTTTCGTCTTTACCAACGCATCGTTACGCTTCTCTGGTAGTGTCAAGCAGTCCCGTATAACAGACCACTGTCATCAACAGTTGCCGCTTAACAGAGAACCACGCGTAAGCTCTGCAAGGAATTCGTATTAAATAGTGATGCAATCGAAAACTCAATAATACAGTGCACTATAAAAATTCTCGGTTTATTACCACTTGGCCCAAGTTTATCCCGCTCAACGCTTCTGTCGGTTTCTCTTCTAAGTCTTACATTAATTTTGTCTTTGCTGAAGATACCAAGGGCATACGCAGAAATTCTTGAGAAACGCACTTCTGAACGAGAGGTTGATTATGAACGCATTTTTTTTTTTTTGCATGTCGTAAACTTCCACACTAAAATCAATATACGCGCAGATCTCCCTTTGGAAGGCTATAGTGATTTCTCCTACTAACGTTTCTAATATATACTAAAAAAGAAACATTTCTCATCGGTTACCCATGGCAGTGTTCACTACTCGATGATATCAAAGGATGAACTTTAATTGGAAGAATTTGCTGTTCACCTGAATATTGAACCATTCCACTCAATATTTCCGAAAGAGTATCTAACAATATTCCGCAGTTGCCTTACGAACGAAACTGGTGTCCAAAAAAGCTGGATTTAACCCAGCTATTGTAACCAAGCTTTTAGAAGCAACTGCGTCTCTTACTTCAGTAAAACCAACTGAAGGCGTTTGATACTATACTGTGGTTTTGTCTTCAGTATTTTATCTCTAAATAAAGTTACTTTATTAACAAATACTAATTAGCTAACTTTTTATCACTAGCTTTAGGAACAAAACTGTTTTGCAACACTACAACTTCCGCATCGACTCTGTTGCCGAAGCAAATAATTTAAACTCTTAGCTAAATTAGTCTCCACAAATTAATTATTGAGGAAAAAGAAAAAAAAGGGTTTAAGCTAGGTTATGCGACTCTCAAGAGTCCTCGATTGGTTTCACTGCTCTAGGACATTTTTTGTACCTTAAATGGTGGGTTGTCTTTAGCTGGAACATCCGGTGCATATTTTAAGAGCGAACAGGCTTTATTTTACGTGAGGATGGTGTATAACAGGGAAAAGGGGATATACATATAAGCGAGAGAGACCATAAAATCGCCTTCATACCTGCAGTCATGATACTGAAACACTGTTACCCCATTCTGCTGTAGTGCTACCTTACAAGCACAAGCAATACTTAGTACTGCCACAGCTGTTTGCAAGGCGACCATTTCTGCAGACCTTTACGCTAATTCCCGACAATCAGGTGTGCTATCTGCGAGAAAGTGCAAAGTTTTGCACAATATACAGATGTTCAAGTGTATATCCGCAAGCTTATATGCGAGAACATTTGTGTTCCCGCGCTGCCGATCTGGAAAAAAAACAACATTTATATCGTTTATTATTTACTTTTTTTTTAACATTAAGTGTGAAAGGTGGCCTTACCAGAAGTACCATGCTGGATGGAGGTACGCCAGGGTAACGCACTAGGTCTTTTCCTTTAAGGGGCTGACTCCGTGTCCTGAACGTCTGAGTCGTATCCATGCGCAAACACAAGCTTCTCGACTTTGGTGCGAGAAGCTGCAGGCTGGAAAATGAGAGCACAAATATGGTGTTTTAACCCAATTATAAGTGTCTTAGCCACCATGTATTTCTCCGTACATAATTCTCAACCAACAAAATTTAGTTTATACTGACGTCATTAAATTGAACTAACAAAGCACGCCAGAAGGCGCGTTGCCACAAAAAAGACATAAGCCGTGTGCTGTGCGATGTCAGCGCACGTTAACGATCCCCAGGTGGTCGAAATTATTCCGTAGCCCTCCACTACGGATCTTCTTTCTCTCTGTCCACTTTCACTCCCACCTTCTTGTCCACAGAAAGCCCCGCCGGGGTGGTGCAGTGGTAAGACGCCCGACTACTGTGCCGGAGTACCCGGATTCGAACCCGGCCTCGGCGGCTGCGTTTCGATGGAGGCGAAACGAAGAAGCGTCGTGTGCTGTGCGATGTCAGCGCACGTTAAAGATCCCCAGGTGGTCGAAATAACTCCGTAGCCCTCCACTACGGCTCCTCTTTCTCTCTTTCCACTTTCACTCCCATCTTCCTCCCTTCCCTTACGGCGCGGTTGCGGTGTCCACGGAAATCAAGTGAGACAGTTACCTCGCCTTTCCCTTCCTATAAATAAATCAGTGTTTTTTTGTTTTTTTGTTTTTTGTCCACAGAAACAAGCGTGACAGACAGTGCGCCTTTCCCTTTCTGTGAACTAATTATTATTATTATTTTTTTTTTTTTTTTACAAACACACAAACATTACAAACGTTTACAAACATCCACATTGTGATTCCGTTTGCCTCCCATCTGGTGCGCTATCTAATTCCATTCTCTTTGACGAGGAGTTGATAACTGAGAGTCTTAAGCGTCTGAGACCATCTTTGTCTCCTGGACCTGATGGCATTCCAGCCGCCATAATAAAA
The DNA here is from genome assembly GCF_055883805.1 of Amblyomma maculatum. Lineage (NCBI taxonomy): Eukaryota > Metazoa > Arthropoda > Arachnida > Ixodida > Ixodidae > Amblyomma > Amblyomma maculatum. Next base: position 39,369,287 of record NC_139345.1, on the reverse strand, counting down.
GCCTTCAGTTATATGTTTGTACCAGTACTGACTGCCATATTTAATAATTGTTTAAAAAATGCTGTCTTTCCTCGCGTGTGGAAAATGGCACGCGTGTTTCCTGTCTTCAAGTCTGGAAACAAATCTGATGTTTCCAATTATCGTCCGATTTCTCTTCTATGTGCAACCTCTAAACTTTTCGAATTAGCTTTGCACAACGTACTTTCCTTCCATCTCAAACATATCATAGTACCGAATCAACATGGCTTCATGTCGGGTCGCTCTACTTCTACCAACTTAGTCATGTTTATGACGTATGCCTCTGCAGCAGTCCTTCAGAGGGGTCAGGTTGACACTGTGTACTGTGATATGAGCAAAGCTTTCGACGTTGTTACTCACTCACTACTTCTTGAAAAACTTCTACTCTCTGGCGTTGAAGTCTCACTCGTAGCCCTCCTACGCAACTATCTCCTTGATCGCTTCTGCTTTGTCAGTGTCAATGGACAGACTTCTTTCGTTTACCCTGAAACGAGTGGATTTCCTCAAGGTTCAGTACTAGGCCCGCTTCTCTTCTCCGTTTTTATTAATGATGTTTCCTCGGCGATAAAGAACTCCTCGTTTCTTCTTTATGCTGATGATATAAAAATATTCAAGGTAATACATTCTTTTCAAGATTGCTTGTTGTTGCAATCGGACATATCTGCTTCTTCTGATTGGTGTGCGAAGAATCGACTTACCCTCAATTCTTCCAAAACTAGGGTTGTGTCCTTTACTCGTAAAACACATAGCTTTCTCTACCATTATTCTGTGAATTCTGTGCTGTTGGACAGGGTTGATGAAATTAATGACCTTGGTGTACTTTTTGACCGCCCCCTCAGCTTCTCCTCTCACACTAAACGCATTGCTCAGCGGGCTATGCGCACACTCGGATTCGTTTGCAGGCTTTCGAGAGAGTTCTATACTCCACTTCCGTTCCTAAAACTGTACCTGTCCATATGCTTGCCGCTCTTGGAGTATGCGTCGGTTGTTTGGAATGGCACTTGCAAATCGAACTTGGACAAGGTTGACAGAGTACAAAAAAAAAAAAAAAAAAAAAAAGGGATATTTCATTATCGCTTTCCTTGCGCAACTTCCCCCTCTCGCTCCACCAGGAGCGCCCAACTGAATCTTCCTTCTCTTCACTGCCGTCGTATTAGACATGATATCATATTTCTGTACAAACTCCTTCATGGCCACATTATGTGCCCTCAGCTCTTAGCGTACATCCTACTGCGCGTTCCGCGAAAGAGCATGAGGGAATTCAGACCATTTCAGGTTTCTCCTCTTCATTCCCACTCCCCTCTGGACAGGATGCAGTGGTTATTTAACTCTTTTTGTCCTCACCTTGACATCTTCCAAAACTCGCTCTGTTCATTTAACATTGGATGATCGTAGCGTTGTATTCTAAATAGTACTTTATCACATATAACTCCCACTTTCTAGCCTTAATATTGTATTTACTTCACTTTTTGCTTTTTCTCCTGTTCAATGCTGTCTGTATCTTGAAATACTTTTCTTCCGTTTCTTACTTATATATTTCAACTTTAAACTTTATATTCGAATCTTACTGTCCCGTGTTCAATTCTATTTCTTTATTGTATTATTCTGTATTTCTAGCCCGTGTTTTAAGTACCATGCACTTGTTGCGCCTGGAATGGTTGTTTATTTTATGTATATTTCTATATTACTATAATCCATGTCAGTTATTTGTTTTTTGTTTGTTTTTTTCTCTTCTATCTACCGTTCTCTTTTCTTTTTTTTTTTCTTTCCTGATGTGCTCAAAAATTCTCTCACTGTGTATATAAGTGATGCTACTCATTGATTGCTTACTTTCCGTGATACTTTTCGTCTCAGTTTCATTTCATGTATTATTTATTTCTTCTTTTGTGTTCTCTCTGTGTGTGTAAACATGTTTGTGCATTTTCATTTTTGTTTCTTTTTTTTTATTTGTGCTGCAGCACGAAGACCACATGGTTGTTCCTGCGCGCATTAAATAAAGATTGATTATTATTATTATTATTATTATTATTATTATTATTATTATTATTATTATTATTATTATTATTATTATTATTATTATTATTATTATTATTATTATTATTATTATTATTATTATTATTATTATTATTATTATTATTATTATTATTATTATTAATTTAAGATGAATAAAGCCTCGTCAAACACGGAGTGTCCTTGTTCTGTTTCTTCGCAAGCACTGTTAACAACATGTCTTCATACTTGAGTGAATTCAAAATACACACTATTGAAAGTCTTTCTGGACACCAATTTAATTAATTCCCAAGGCTGTGTCGTCAGTACTAGCGATGAGCTATTCAATTGTTTCTAAATTACATTTTCAAATCTACTGTGAACGTTTTTTTTTTATTTATTTTAAAGCGAAAGCTTTACTAGCCTCGTCGTGCCAAGGTCATCGGCGCCGCGGTTTGACCTCAGGTGCAGCGCGAGGAACCGTACGCACGTGCGGCGCGCGGAGCCAGCGGAGCTCGCTTCTCCTACTTCCCACACCTGCTGCTGCTGCTGCTGCTGTTTCGTCTTCACGCACAAGTAAACTTTATTCGTACCGACATATATATCTGCACAAACACACAACATTGGCTGATACAATGCCACACAGCCTTCCAGTCCCACGCCTACCGTTTCCCTCCACCGACACCGCTGCCCATCTGGCTCGCCTTTTGGTACCAAAATCCTTCAAAATGCGCTCGACAACTTCGCGTCGTCTCGAATTCGCTGTGAGATCCTTGAGGTTCGCAGCAGACATGGAGGAGCCGCGTGCTGAAACCAGTGATTCGGCTGCGTTTCCTTGACTTTCGCAGACGGCCATGTAGGAGTTAACCCCAACAAACCGTGTCTAACCATGCTTAATCGAGCTTTCGTTCTGTAAACTAGGTTATCTATCAAAGTCTAACCTGGCTTAGTAACACCGCGTAAACAAGCATTACAAAGCTTTCGCATGCATAACCAGGCTTAGCAGAGCTAAGACGCGCAGCAATTTTTTCTTCTCTCATATTTGGGTGTACAAATCACGTGTTGCAATATATCTAAAATAACGAAATAGGTTGGTTTGGTTTGTGGGGTTTAACGTCCCAAAGCGACTCAAGCTATGAGAGACGCCGTAGTGGAGGGCTCCGGAGATTTCGACCACGTGGGGTTCTTTAATGTGCACTGACATCGCACAGCCCACGGGCGCCTCGCGTTTCTCCTCCATCGAAAAGCGGCCGCTGAGGCCGGGATTCGATACCGCATCCTTGGGAACAGTAGACGAGCGCCGTAACCACTGCGCCACCCCGGCGGGGTTAAAATAACAAAATACGGAGAATGAAAGATTAGGTATAGTATAGTATAATATGGTATGGTATGGTTGTTATATGTTATGTTATGTCATGGTATGGTATGGTATGGTATGGTATGGTATGGTATGGTATGGTATGGTATGGTATGGTATGGTATGGTATGGTTTGGGGGGTTTAACGTCCCAAAGCGACTCAAGCTATGAGAGACGCCGTAGTGGAGGGCTCCGGAGATTTCGACCACGTGAGGTTCTTTAATGTGCACTGACATCGCACAGCCCACGGGCGCCTCGCGTTTCTCCTCCATCGAAAAGCGGCCGCTGAGGCCGGGATTCGATCCCGCATCCTTGGGAACAGTAGACGAGCGCCGTAACCACTGCGCCACCCCGGCGGGGTTAAAATAACAAAATACGGAGAATGAAAGATTAGGTATAGTATAGTATAATATGGTATGGTATGGTTGTTATATGTTATGTTATGTTATGTTATGGTATGGTATGGTATGGTATGGTATGGTATGGTATGGTATGGTATGGTATGGTATGGGGGGTTTAACGTCCCAAAGCGACTCAAGCTATGAGAGACGCCGTAGTGGAGGGCTCCGGAGATTTCGACCACGTGGGGTTCTTTAATGTGCACTGACATCGCACAGCCCACGGGCGCCTCGCGTTTCTCCTCCATCGAAAAGCGGCCGCTGAGGCCGGGATTCGATCTCGCATCCTTGGGAACAGTAGACGAGCGCCGTAACCACTGCGCCACCCCGGCGGGGTTAAAATAACAAAATACGGAGAATGAAAGATTAGGTATAGTATAGTATAATATGGTATGGTATGGTTGTTATATGTTATGTTATGTCATGTTATGTTATGTTATGGTATGGTATGGTATGGTATGGTATGGTATGGTATGGTATGGTATGGTATGGTATGGTATGGTATGGTATGGTATGGTATGGTATGGTATGGTATGGTATGGTTTGGGGGGTTTAACGTCCCAAAGCGACTCAGGCTATGAGAGACGCCGTAGTGGAGGACTCCGGAAATTTAGACCACCTGGGGTTCTTTAACGTGCACTGACATCGCACAGCACACGGGCGCCTTGCTTTTCGCCTCCATCGAAAAGCGGCCGCCGAGGCCGGGATTCGATCGTATGGCATGGTATGGTATGGTATGGTATGGTATGGTATGGTATGGTATGGTATGGTATGGTATGGTATGGTATGGTATGGTATGGGGGGGGAGTATGGTATGGTATGGGTATGGGTATGGTATGGTATGGTATGGTATGGTATGGTATGGTATGGTATGGTATGGTGGGTGCGCTCGAAAAGTACAAGCCTCACAATCCACCACAAACGGGCCAAATGAGGTGCAGAGTAGGGCTTAACCCCGGGTAGACGCTTGGCCAGCGTCACGACGCTTTAACCCGTCGTTTTCCGGCTCCATAATAAAGTTATACATACATACATACATACATACATACATACATACATACATACATACATACATACATACATACATACATACATACATACATACATACATACATACATACATACATACATACATACATACATACATACATACATACATACATACATACATACATACATACATACATACATACATACATACATACATACATACGTACGTACGTACGTACGTACGTACATACATACATGCATACATACATACATACATACATACATACATACATACATACATACATACATACATACATACATACATACATACATACATACATACATACATACATACATACATACATACATACATACATACATACATACATACATACATACATACATACATACATACATACATACATGATATGGTATGGTATGGTATGGTATGGTATGGTATGGTATGGTATGGTATGGTATGGTATGGTATGGTATGGTATGGGGGAGGGGGGTATGGGTATGGGTATGGTGTGGGTGTGGTGTGGTGTAGTATGGTATGTGAGGTTTAACAACGCAAAGCGACTTCGGCTATGAGGAACGTCGTAGTGGAGGGCTTTGCAATACTTTTGCACAATGCACGAGTGCCTTTCATTTCTCACCATTGAAATGCAGCTGCAGCGGCCGGTAGCTAACCTGCGTCCTCGGGCTCAGTGTTCGAGTGCCCTTAGACTACTGAACCACCACGCCTGGGCGCGAAAGATAAGCAGAGGCGCGCTGTTTGCAAGACGCACGGTGACATCAAAAAGGGAGTAATTATGACTCCAATTAAAATGAAATAGCGAAGAGCTTTCGTACAATAAAGTGAAATAACAAGGTGCGCTTTCCGCAATACCACTTGAATGCCGTTTATTTTGCCTAAACTTCAGTGGACCTGCGTGGAATTATTAATTTTTTTTCGGAATGTAGATAGTGAATTTTGATGTATTTCTTCGACATGAGGTATGCTGTGTGCAGTATGTCTTGTTGTTAACCATGTACGTTTTCAGTTTGGGTAATTCGTCATCACACATGTCAATGTATATTGTCTGATAAATTTTTTTCTAAACAACTGCCTGCAAACATAACGGACATATAATGTATTTCCTTAGAGCGGGCGCATGCATACGCATATAGAATTATAAGTGCGCCCTACAGATACCATTATCGAAAACGGGTCATTATGTCAGGTCGCCATGTGCGCCATCTGAGACCACTTAAACGTTTATCTAGCGAAATCATTCGAGCTGGACAAAAAGCGGGCTGGCGTACTTAACTCTTCCAGTACGTGTTAAGTTCGTCGTATTCCCAGTACCAGTCCTAACTCACACCCCTAATAACGTGTAGCTTCACATATTCTGTTATTCCGCAATCGGCAGATCTGCTTCCCATCACGTTTTCCACCTCATTTACGCACAAGGCTTGTAAATGTCACTAATCTCAGAAATGGCCTTTATATAGCCAGTCTCAGGCTACGCTTCCACTGAAGCAGACGCTATACAGCCGGCAGCAACAAATCATATGCAGACTGTAAAGTAACTCAGCGCCCGACCGTAAGAATATTCTTTAATCAAGGGCCGGTCACGCAGGCTGTAGCTACCACTCAGATTCCCGCTGAATCAATGCGTCCCATATAGCATACACAATACAGCATATTGCATAAATCATACACTTCGTATTGGTCACACGCTCCTATTCAGTCTACATACCATAAACTCACCATGACTGTGCCATGGCATATGCAGCTGCTGATCCCTCCAGCCACAGACTTCTTTCCGGGGTCCCTTCAATTATCGAATTGTCCCTTTTTGAACAATTTGCCCAAGGAAAGGAAAATATTTGACAATCGTTCCTTTATACAGATGTTCTGGCCCAGTCGCCAGGGATTACCAGGTACACTGACATTTACATTTGGTAGGTACATGGAAACGTGCAGGTACATTTCCATGTACCTGCCTGGACATGGAAACGTACAGGTACGTTTCCATGCCCAATTAAGAAACGCGTGTACATTTTTCCCCAATCCGGTAACGAAACGAACATGATTGCCCCATTATTCGGTCCTCGTCATCTTCAAGGCACGGACTGCTGCACCTTGTCCAACCTCATGACTTGGAATGATGAGCATGGGAACCGCATTATCTTTCCCTATACAACTGTAATCGTAAAATCTCGGGCTCATTTTTATGCTTGCATTCATCATATGGCGCTATACCTAATTTGGCAGCTAAACAGAAAGTGCGACAGCAGAATAGCCCTGTGCCCCGCCGAGGTGGTGCAGTGGTAAGACGCCCGACTATTGCCGGAGGACCCGGGTTCGATCCCGACCGCTGGCGGCTGCATTTCGATGGAGGCGAAACGAAGTGATGTCCGTGTGCTGTGCGATGTCAATGCACATTAAAGATCCCCAGGTTGTCGAAATCACTCCGGAGCCCTCCACTACGGCACCCCTTTCTCCCTCTCCTTTCCTGTGAACCAAGGCATACTGAAACGTATTCAGGCAAAGTAGGCTGATGCCCTCCAGGTTCTGCCTAGAAAGCAAAATATTGTGGTAATTCCGTACATTCAGGGCTTCTCTCATCGGCTGAAAAAGATTGGACAAAGGGCAAATGCTAACGTTCTTTTCTTTCCGCCCCTGACAAGCTTGAGAAATTGTGCAGAGCCGTGAGAAAGCCTGGTGCCGCTTACAAGGTACATTTCAAAAAGAAATGCAAGGACTAGTTCTTTGAATGTGTACAATCAGTCTACAGACTACCGACTTCCTGCGGAAAGTCGTATACTGGTCAGTGTAGCAGGTGCGCAAATGATCGCATTCGTGAGCATCGAAGAAACGTAAGAAGTGCGGGAAGTTCCTTGACGCGCACTTCAGGAAATGTGAATAGAACGCTAATTGTGACGCCATGTCCTGTTCTGACTCTTCAGTTCAGATTCCTGTTCCGACTCAAGTCCAGTTCTAAGGGCGAAATAAACCTGTTCACCGCTCAATCAGGAATGTACCATCATCACGAGAACCAGTTGCTGACACGCGAAATTACTGAGGCAGAGATCATTGATACTTTACGGGAAAACTGTGTATTGAAGTCGTCGGCTGTGGCTCTATCACAGAAATAATTATTGTACTTGCGTCGTCACTGATAATGTGCTGGCCACGGCTGCATGATGTTTTCCATAGTGTGGAGGAAGTCAGTCCAAGGCCATTGATCAAAGCGGGCCAGCGAGCAAGATAAGATAACGAAGGGGAGAGAAAGTCTGAGTGGCCCCCAGGAATCGGCCGGCAGAGCAATATTATGAAACGAAGAGAACACGCTCCCACAACGAGGTAGCCTGCAGAAGCCGCAGCCGTAAGATAACGGAGAGATAAGAGAACGCTTCAGCACTGCGCATCCAAACGGATAGCAGGGGAACATAATAAAAAAAAAGAGTTAAGCATATAATAAAGGTAAAACACGGCAATTTATTCGAACTAATTTTATGCAAACTCGAAATGAAAAATTACAATTACTTGGTTGACTAAGCTACGGCTCGGGTAATTCATTCGCTGAGAGAGGCTGTTTGGGTGTGTGATCAAGGCTATGCCCACATTGTTACACAAATATGAAGCCATTAACCATTCCTCAAAGACTGCTGACGCTGATTATCTTTCTTGAGAGATCGAGAGAAGATCTTTATTTAGAGCAGGCGTGAAATATTGGCCCCAGGTGGCCAGCCTCCTCAGTCCAGGAAGTCATAGACGCGAGCCTTCTCCTTATATAGTCTGAAAGACGAGACTACGGTGGTCATCCAGGCAAGGGCTTTACAGCTGGGTCTTTCCCTGCTGGTCTCTAGATTTTGGTTTTCGCGTGTATACTTACTCACCCACACCATGCACTGCACTGCCCGAAGCCACGCATGTCCTGCGACGAATCAACGCGCCGTGTATCTACCATCTTCTAAAGCGCCACTTTGGAAGATGCAATGCCTGTTGTTGTTGTTGTTGTTGTTGTTGTTGTTGTTGTTGTTGTTGTTGTTGTTGTTGTTGTTGTTGTTGTTGTTGTTGTTGTTGTTGTAGGAAGAAGGAAAAGAAAATGCACGGGCCTCCTACTGGCTCTGTAGCTGAGCCACCTCCGCTGCCTCGTGCAGACAGAAGAGAAAATAGAGAAGAAAGAAAAGGAAGAGGGAGAGAAAGACGCACGCCGCAACAACGGCCGTCGTCCACCACCACAGAAGCGGTGGCGGGTGCAATGACGGCATGCAATGCCTGAACAGCATTGAACACTGTTCGAGTATAACCCGTTCCACAACAAGTGCTCAGCACTGCGGAATGCCCGACCATATTAGTGTACAGGATCGGCGTCTGGCGTGGCGCCGCATGAGGGAGACGCGACAGTGACGCATTGGCCATGTACTGCAGGCAGCCTTAGCCCGTTGGGAGCGAGCATTGGGCGCCAGCACACGTGCCTCGGTGTACGTGACCCGCGGCGGCATGTTGATGTGCGCGCGGCTACCCCATCGGCCTGCGCGCACGTGAGGAGCGAACAGAAAGGCTTTGTGATGTTATCTATGTCCGCACGTCTTCGTGTGGAACGACTGACTGACCTCGTGAGTGCGTCACTCAAGGCAGCACTGCAGTCGATGTGCTTCGAACACGCAGGCCGCATGGCTTTTGATGGAGGCACCCGCTCGCTCATAGAATTTTGACCCCCCCCCCCCCCCCTCCTTTGTTTACTGGAGGATTGCCACTCAGTAATAGTGCCGAACCCCCAGCAACGACCGGTAGACACCCGCGACCAAGCTGTTTTATGGTATAGAGCTGGCTCGCTTTGGTTCTTTTACATTATTTTGGAGCGCGCTATCGCTGACTCATCCAACACGTGGCAACTCCGAGGCTATCGTTTCGTTACACCGCGCTTGTTTACACAAGCGGACGGGGGAAAAAGAAGAAAATGTCAGCTCCTTCCTAGAAAGGGCAAACATGTTAAGCAAGGCCATTTTCTGGGTCACTATGGTTTGGAGTGGAATGTTTACTACTTTTTAATGCATAACTAACGGAAATGCCGGAACGAAGCATTCTGCTGAGTGAGTGAGTGAGTGAGTGAGTGAGTGAGTGAGTGAGTGAGTGAGTGAGTGAGTGAGTGAGTGAGTGAGTGAGTGAGTGAGTGAGTGAGTGAGTGAGTGAGTGAGTGAGTGAGTGAGTGAGTGAGTGAGTGAGTGAGTGAGTGAGTGAGTGAGTGAACTTTATTAACTGCTCGGGGATCTTTTTCTTCGCCTCTTCAACCGAGGCTGACGAGCGGTTGGCGCCCCCAGTCCAGGGCACCACTGGCTTTCGCAAGTTTGCGAGCTCTTGTGACCAGGTAGAGCTGAGCCTCCGGGTCAGAGCTGGCCAGCAAAGCCTCCCACTGTCTTTCATTTGGGTTTTCAATTTTTTTTAGTTGATGTGGGCTGCATTCCCATGTTATGTGGTACGGGGTAGGGGTCTTCCCGCACAACGGGCACTCGTCTCTGAATGTCGTGGGATGCATCATGTGCAAGGCCAGAGAAAAGTTTGCGAGCTGGGCACCTCAAGCAAAGTTTTTCATGCTCGACAAAGAAGCGTCACAAAACGCTATCTGGTTTCGTAAGTGCACTATAAGCCTGTTTTACCAAGTATATAGTAGTATTTTCGGATTTCATGAGTATTTGGGTGCAGGCTCTAAGAAATTGTAACCTATTTAAAGGCCTTCACATACTTCGCAGTGTTCACATTTTAATTATGCCCTCGGCAAATAACACGGTTTAGGCTGCCCAAAAGCCGTTCCATTTTAGTTTATTTTTTCCAGTATGGCCCCCCTTATATATATATATATATATATATATATATATATATATATAGCAGTTCGGAAGAAATCACTATGAACCAAAAGTTATATTATTATAACACACGCTTAAAAACATAACGTTTTACTGACGTTTCGACTGGGGACCAGTCTTCATCAAAGTGGCATTTTACAGATCAGGATCAGTCTTATAGGGCTTTGAGGGAGGCAGCTACAGTGCGCCTGAGTTAGACACCAAAGGAAAAATTAAAAATAAAGATTATAAAAAAACAAACAGAGAAAAGATTAAAAAAGCACATGGCACGGGGTGACTCACGGTTCGGAAAGATGTTCAGTTGTCACAGTAACCCGTACGTGTACGGGTTACTGTGCATGTACATGTACGGTTACTGTACGGTTACATATATGGGTTACTGTGACAGCTGAACATCTTTCCGAACCGTGAGTCATCGCGTGCCATGTGCTTTTTTAATATTTGTCTGTTGTTGTTGTTTTTTTATAATTTTCTTATATTAATGAAGACTGGTCCTCAGTCGAAACGTCAGTAAAACCTTATGTTTTTAAGTGTGTGTCAGTCTACTTTATAATATATATATACTATATATGTATATATTATATATATATATATATATATATATATATATATATATATATATATATATATATATATATATATATATTTATATTGGTCGAAATTTCCGGAGTCCTCCACTACGGCGTCTCTCATAGCCTGAGTCGCTTTGGGTCGTTAAATCTTACAAATCAAACTAAACCATACCAAAATTCAAGCTAGGTATCACATAAATAATGAAATGGTTAGGAAGTAATGTGCATATGAATATTTAGCTGTTATAATGTCAAATTATTATTCGTAGAGTGCTTACGTGGATCATGCGTGGTTACCAAAGCTGGTAAGACACTGAATTTTATTCAAAGGTAAATAAGGTGTTCGCCCTTGCCAAAGCTTAAGAAAATTGATTTCTTGTCTTGTTTTTGTCAAATCATATGCTTGTATTTTGTTGGAGTGGGACCCCGCACGAAAATAATTTTGATAACTGGAGAAAATCCACAACAAAATACTCGTACACAACAAGACAAAAAGGTTTAGCTTGCGCAGGCACGAGCGAAAAGATAGTTACACAGTAATTAAAAAATTGTTTACAGCGATAGCTTCCCGCTTACGAAAGTTCAGACTAAAGTTGTGCTCATTATTTCACATATAAATCAGGAGTTATTATATAATATGTATATCTCAATTCTACCTTGAAGAAGGACGGTCCACCGTCCGAAACTGTTGGAATAAAATAGATAATCGGGAAAGTTGTGTGACATCCTGTTTATATATATATATATATATATATATATATATATATATATATATATATATATATATATATATATATATATATATATATATATATATATATATATACATATATATATATATATATATATATATATATATATATATTTTTTTAACTCCAGAACGACAGATCCGGCTTTCTGAAAATCAATTGTGCTCACGAACTGCAGATGTGTTATGGCAAATTCGTAATTTTCCTGCCGCAATGCCTTCAGGAAATGTAAGGCAATACATAAACGACGAATAAAGAATATCAGTACGAACCGGCGATGCTGAAGCTTTTTAAGTTTTGTATTCTGGACTACGAAAGCACTCTTCTTTCCTCGATAATTCTGAAGTGAACACGCTCATCTCGTTCAGCTTTTTTTTTATTATTATTTTTTTTTTCTTTCAGTCGTAGACCTCTACGCTCCTCAGTAACCCTGCGATTTTGTAGACAAAATATTTCGCAGAATAATGAACCCTGGCTCAGCTACCTTCCGCGACAACCCTAGCATGAACCTATAGCATTGAATTGATTCTTCCTTATTCTGTCGATGTTTCTCACCTGTGCTGCTGACACTGCAGGACTTCTGTATTTATAAAATCCGGACGCTGTTTCTGAACAGTACATTCTTTCTGCTTAGGATTTCTGGCCAGTATATATCGTTGTAATTCTGCACTGCGCTCATTCCGCACCTCTTACTTCTAATTATGCCAGCGTACGTATGCATTCCTTGCATGTAGAGGGAGGTTTCATTACCGATACCTGCCGGAAATGTTCCCGTTTTTCGTCTCGCGCGGCTTATCAGTATACATTTGGCTATAAACATCCCAGTATCAATATCTGTGAATGACTTCCAGAAAGGCGACGGCGTGGCTGGGAGTCGTGCATTATTCTCACCGGTACTTGCAAGTTAGCTCTTTGGTGTGGGTAGGAATTGGCAGTCTATTCTGACCAACATGAAAGGCTTGTCTATAGCTTTCTCTCAATCAAAACCCACGTGTGTTGAATGAAAGGTAGTCCATGTGACATACCAGATAAGGCGGACAGTCGACTCGAAAATCTGGGAAATGATAGGTGCCTTATCAGTAACGTGTTATATGTAAGTGATTTCAATAGCCCAATCACGGCCATGTGGTACAGAATAGAAGAAAACTGCGGCGAGAAATCCTGATGCAAGGCTGTTCCGTCTCAAAAAGCAGTCCGAAACCTTTGGTCCCTGCAATGTCCATTCGCTTTCTCTTAACTGTCGAGAATGTTATTGCGGTCATTTAAATTCTAACATCCGAAACTCTTGGTTTCATCACTTGCTTAATCTAACCAGCTCGGACATCTTAACCAGATATGAGATGCGCGTTTAGTTCACTTACCATTACATTGGAGGCTCAAAGTGCCTCCGCCAGCAACCGAATGACAGAGCGTCGGTGTGTGTGCACAGTCAGCGACGGCGTTTCTTCGCGTGTAAGTTGTCTAGCCGTCGCAGATTAAAGGCAGCACGGGCCAAGGGGGAGGAGGAAACACGACTCGACTTCGCCAGCACTGAGTAAACCGAAAATAGGGACAGATCCGCCGCTGCACCGGACCGAGCGGCAAGAGGTTCGATTGCAGCAGAACCATCTGTCAGAAGGCGCTCGCGGCGAAGGCCTCGTGTGTGTACAACTTGCTGCCTTGACAACGTGAGGGAGCGGAGGTCGCCACGGGAACAGAGCAGAACGTACAGGCAGAGAAGGAAAAAAAAAAAAGAAAAAAGACGTCGACAGCATGAAGCCCCGCGCGCGGTTATCACACCTGTACCGACTGGTAAAGTGCGCGGGAACCGACATTATTTGCACAAACTTGCGCTACATTTGCGTTGGCACCATTGCTACGCAAAACATTCGTCAGGAAAGCAGCAAAAATACACTTCAATGCATATACATGGAGCCTGCAATAGAACGTCGCCACGCTGTCAGGCTATATAAGACCAAAGTACATAGCGCACCTCTAAGAAAAAAATAGCCAAATAATTTGCACATCGCAGTTCAAGAAATTAGCGCGTGTAAAGCGACAAATATTCATATAAATAAAACGTGCAGATTGTAATATTCACAAGAAGGCGGAATTAAGTTCCATGTGATCTTGAACAAATTATTTGATGTCATAGGCGCGTTGCAATGAAGAAGTTTTTGATAAATTCGCTCGGCCAAATGGGATTCAGTTTTACTTGGATATTGCAAAAAATTGACGAATTGCTTACAATGAGCTGTATTTGATCCACCACCGAGAGCACTGACTTATTCATACCCCATGCCACGGTGTAAGAATAATTATTCTTACACCGTGCCCCATGCTACGCCGGTGAATCGCCGCCGCCAAGTACAACTGTATGCGGCAGCTTTCAGTTAAAATGGTTTGTATGGTCTTATAACCTTGCGATACCGCCTTGTATAGTCTCGCTTATGCCCCAAAATCTTTAATACGTACTGCACGTTTTTATAAGTGTGTCAACCGCGCAGAAATCTTTCACTAGAGAAACATATACATACATGCTTACAGGTCGAAGTTCTTACATCACATATTTCATTCTAAATCAGGTATTGACCGTGACCGTTATTTATTGCCACCAGATAATATATCAGGAAAGGTAACATACAAAGTAAAAGGAATAAAATGCAGAACAGACCTACTAAAATTGTCATTTTTTCCAAAAACAATAAATGAATGGAATAATCTGCACCAAGAAGTCGTTTCAACAAAATGTAATGAAACGTTTGCCGCACTGCTTTAATGCGTGTACTTGTGTTTGCTTGTGTGAAATTATGCTGTATTATACTCTCTGTGTTATGTTCTTATCTTTTTTTCCTCCTACCAGCATGTACCACTACTCATATTGTAATTATCCGCCCCCCCCCCCCCCCCCCCCCCACCTGTAATGCCAAAAGGCGCTGTGGGTAATGTGATAAATAAATAAATAGATGTAATCTGCATTTCAGTTCTTTATTTTAGACATTTACAATGGCTGAGGAGAAAGGAAAAAAAAGCCGCGAACGCGGCTTGACAAAGCTCCCATCTTTCGCAGTTGTTCGAGCACGGCGATGGCGGATAACAGCAAAAACACAAACAAGAGCAGACATGGAATAAAAATGCGTACATATTTTCCGATGGAACACAGTATAGTTTCTGCACAGTTACACACAAAATCAAAAATATAGCAGCTTTATCTCGTATGGTTACTTAGCATTTCTCACTGTCACATTATCTTCATTGCTATATGTAGAAACATATTTCTGATACTGGTATATGAAACTGAGTGAATGGATTGATTTGTGAAAGTTTATCGGTTTAGTAATGACGGTAATACATATTTTAATGTTCGGAGTCCGTAGTTTATGCGTGGGTAAAGTACACACCAGTATTCATAGTGTCTTCTATTGTGGAACACAGTATTTTCGTGTAGATTAGCAAGGTCAGTTAGAAATGTAATATTACTGTGTGGGATTTATATAGCTGAATCACACGATATTGGTGGATGACCCTTACATTCATAATGCGGTATTTTGAAAATAAGGAACTTGTATGTGCTGAATATGAAGTCTACTATTGCTCTCATTCCATTTTTTTTTTTTTTTTTTGCAATACAGAAACCTTCTGAATATTAGTTTGCGTCGTTGTACCCCATACCAGGTGACAGCATGACATCATTTCGTCCTAGTAGGCAACATGCACTTTAACCTTCTAAGTACGCCGACAACCCCAGCCAGTTTAACCTCCAGCTGCTTGAAAATACTTCAATTCATAATCCTGTATAATGATATGCTCCAAAATTTCTGCATACAAGTGCTTGTTAATATTATAGAATATAACTTGCTTGGCATCGTTTTTATGCATCATTTTGTAACTAACCACTCCCGTCTCTAACGTCTTCTTCGTGCGCCATAAGAGAACCATGAAATAAATAAATTAATGAGCCGTCAAATGTAGACGCGAAAAATGCGTACTTGCGGACAAGCGTTAACCCTCTCACGACCATCCCCGATTCCTCCTCCTTTCATGACGGTTCTAAGAGACAAGAATTTGGCAAACGACAGGACAACAGAAATGCAAGACGAACACGAGCCCTTTTTCTTCTGTCGTTTTTCACTAAACAATGTACTTGTGATGTCAGAGCACCAGCTAGCCAAACATATAATAATTATTATTTTATAGCCTTTGGTACTCCACTTCACTTCGGCTGCCTATAGGTAGCTGCTATTATAAATTGTGAGTGCCCTCCCAAAATAATTTCAAACCATTTTCGTCTTCCGGTACATTACTGGCATGACCTCAATCTACGATGACTTCCTGGTCTAGATATGCGTACTTACTCGATATATCAGGATGCCTACTGTTATCCACTGTTTTCCTCTCATATCCTGGGGAACACTACTGTAGTTTTCTCTATGTGCCCTTCAATATCACCATACCGTTTTCTATCTTTAGGCTCTTGCGTTTCACTGCACCATTTCGAATGTTTAGCACGGCGATTCCCTCGGCCAACCGGAGATTGCTAAGGTATCAATTGTTCCTTATACTCTAGTCAGCTTTCAGTGCATTACGACAGCGAGATTGCCTTTGCCTGCCTGACGCTACTCCCATCCGACTTTCTCTAACTATAGTCTTGCGGCAGCTGCTTAATAATACCAGCTTAACATCCTGCAGCCGCCACGGCGACGCCGATAATGACCACAATCATGATAATGGTGGGATTCAGTTATATTTGGAAAGAAAAAGTCAACGATATCATTCGGCGGCGTCATTGAGCTGGGATGTATCATTAGGAAGACGAGAAAGCCATGCCTTGACATAACGGTGTCACTATATATAGCCAAGTTGTGGAGAATCACTACTGAAGGAGAAGCTCGCTTAGCGTGCTGGTGGAACAAAATTAATTATGAGTAGAAGTTTCCAAATGAAGTTGACGTCGAACATAGCTCAGAAAAGAGGCACATCCCTAGAGTAGCGCATTCAAGCCTTTCTATACATCGCTCTCCTCTGCTTCCATCGCATGAGCTACGGGCTCATCAAAAACAGTACTGCTCAATCGCAATTGTCGCCGCATCACAGACAGAACCCATCAGCATGAAGTTGAAAGTCATGGTCACACGCTGATTACTGCTGTACTGCGAGAATAAGGCAGCTAGCTCCTGTTATCGATCAGAAATCTTGTCCTAAGCCCAGTGTGCCACAAGCAACGTTTGCCTCAATTATCCACATTCGTAAGATGATCGTACAAGCCTTTAGAAAAACTATTCGAATTACGCTGTAAGATTCCGAACTGTTAAAAAATGTGTTCAAGTAAAGGACACTTGTGCTCGATGTGCTAAAATACACGATAAAAAAAAAAAGGAAATTCTCTAGCGGCCATCAAAAAGATTCTGAGAATTTAGGCGCTCAAAGGTCGCTCAGTTCCCCACCTTACTTTGAGCGCGGTGGGGAACTGAGCGACCTTTGAGCGCCTACAACGACTGCAACTGATTTCTTGACCATGCTGAATGTTTATGCCAACTGCATGCTGTTTTCGGTACCACCCGCACTAGCCAGAGATTAAACAATTACTTGCAATTTCTTGGGACTCCGCTGCATAATAGCCAACGGTCTGCAGGGGTTGTTTTCTATTTTTACGAGCGAGGTTTTGTTGGCCGCAGGACGAACGTCGGAAACCAGCTGAGTCGTTGTAGTTGTTGTTGTACCCTCAGATACAACAGCCGAGTTGTTGTTGTTGTTGTTCTCCTCTAATTTGATGGCGCATCAAATGGCACAGCCGAGTCCGTTTGCAAGCCCCAACACAAGCCGCTTCTTCGTCATCCTCATCTTGCCCTTCGTCTATTTTTGGGCGTAACAGTATTAATCGGAACAGCCTACAGGATGACACTGCCTTCAGTAGCAGGAATATAGTACATTCTTTGTCCTTGCAATGCGTTCCCTTCTCCTCCTTGCGGCGCAGCAGCATCGGGAATTTGATGCTCCAGCGATAGTGTTAAAAATTCAAAAGGTTATGAAAAGATACAATACATGGGTTAGTGTACCTAGCCGATTAGACCTGTTTCTAAAGCGATATTCCTCAACTGAAGAACTGAGGCCCACGCTGTTTCTAAATCCAGCCGGATGGCATGCTTCGGTGGACACCTTGCTTTTCCGCCATTTCTTGGTCCATGCCTGTAACAATGCCACGCACCAATTTACAGAGGATTTGATCGCAAGCAATGGTTACATGTTTTCGCAAAGTCAGCAAATAATTCAATAAAAGGTGAAATTCTTTTCCCAAGTGAGTGATCCTTTCTAAGGACAATTTTTGCTTTCGAGACGTTTTATTTATTTTTAGGGCGATTTTTTTTTTTCGCTCACGTTTGTACCTACACCCTCATATAACGCCGCATAGTTACTCTTCGGTTTCGAGCAAAAAAAAACAAAAACAATCAAATGTTAAAACACCGAGGTATTCAAGGAACAGTATCCCTTGCTGGGCTAGTTGGTCTGATATTGTGTTAACCAAAGGAAAAAACAGCGCCTGTCCCGTTCGTCTTTTTGTGTGTTCTGTCTAATATTTAGCGCCGTTTTTTCCTTTGGTTAACACAGTATTCAGGGAGGGTAAATCCAAACGCTTTCGCACAGCTCTCGCGTCAGTTCCCTGATAATACCGTGATAATGTTTAGTGTACTAACCTTAGACTCTCCATTCATCTATTCGCAGATCTTCGACTGAAATCGGGCCCCTTTGGGCAGCCCTTTTGAGATAGAAATCGCATTCACCGGGGCACTGCCATTCACCAATTTCGCCAATGTCCGTCCGTCCATCCTCGTCAGAGGCAATGTTATAATATAATATCATTACCTGGAGCCACAATCGGTAATATAATTTAATTACATGCTATCAATTTTCAGGAAGTAATTAGTAACGTAATTTCATTTCTCTTTCAAAAGCAATTTTGCCATGCATGAAATGCATCGCTGGCAGAACGAATGCGTGCTCTACCTCACGCCGCTGAAGACAAAGGCATCAGGTCATTGCGACGTTAGCTGCGCTCAAATTTCGCATTACCAAGTATCGCAATTGTGAAAAAAAAAAAAAAAAAAATCCCACTTTCTAATCAGGCATCTTCATGATTATCTTCATGATGGTCAACACACAAAAAAAAAATATCCCTTAAGAGTTTCTTGATGTCGGTGGCTGTTGGCTCCCTTCTTATATGCTTCTCGGGAAGTAAGTGAAATTCACCAAATTGTACGGTCCGTTCTAGTGGGTATGAGCAAAAAAGTATGATTCGAACGAAATTATGCCATTTGTAACCTTTATCGAACCCCCCCCCCCCCCCCCCCCTTCGATTCACAATTCCAGAATGACTAAATAAACACCTGGAAACTCTCAGTCACCGTTTGCGATTGGTAGCAGTTTACACGAAACATTTTCGGCACAAAATTGGGCATGCAGGAAACCTATCAACTGCATGTGCTCTCTAGGATGAGCGTGTGACGTGTGTTATTGGACGGCCCAGAGCAGGATCATTTTAGGAAGCGACTGGATAAAGAAATGACCCCCTCGATAAAAGGCTTTTCAGTCTCCAACTCATATTAGGTCTATGGCTGACTCGTGCACGCTGCAACAAAGGTCAGTCAGAGCGCTGAAATAATTTTCTCGTAGCTTGCGGCATTCTCGAGACATAACCGATATGTTGCTTGAGTTGATTCTTTGCTTGTTACGCCTCTTGCTTCCCAGTGTTCGCGTGAGTGAGTGAGTGAGTGAGTGAGTGAGTGAGTGAGTGAGTGAGTGAGTGAGTGAGTGAGTGAGTGAGTGAGTGAGTGAGTGAGTGAGTGAGTGAGTGAGTGAGTGAGTGAGTGAGTGAGTGAGTGAGTGAGTGAGTGAGTGAGTGAGTGAGTGAGTGAGTGAGTGAGTGAGTGAGTGAGTGAGTGAGTGAGTGAGTGAGTGAGTGAGTGAGTGAGTGAGTGAGTGAGTGAGTGAGTGAGTGAGTGAGTGAGTGAGTGAGTGAGTGAGTGAGTGAGTGAGTGAGTGAGTGAGTGAGTGAGTGAGTGAGTGAGTGAGTGAGTGAGTGAGTGAGTGAGTGAGTGAGTGAGTGAGTGAGTGAGTGAGTGAGTGAGTGAGTGAGTGAGTGAGTGAGTGAGTGAGTGAGTGAGTGAGTGAGTGAGTGAGTGAGTGAGTGAGTGAGTGAGTGAGTGAGTGAGTGAGTGAGTGAGTGAGTGAGTGAGTGAGTGAGTGAGTGAGTGAGTGAGTGAGTGAGTGAGTGAGTGAGTGAGTGAGTGAGTGAGTGAGTGAGTGAGTGAGTGAGTGAGTGAGTGAGTGAGTGAGTGAGTGAGTGAGTGAGTGAGTGAGTGAGTGAGTGAGTGAGTGAGTGAGTGAGTGAGTGAGTGAGTGAGTGAGTGAGTGAGTGAGTGAGTGAGTGAGTGAGTGAGTGAGTGAGTGAGTGAGTGAGTGAGTGAGTGAGTGAGTGAGTGAGTGAGTGAGTGAGTGAGTGAGTGAGTGAGTGAGTGAGTGAGTGAGTGAGTGAGTGAGTGAGTGAGTGAGTGAGTGAGTGAGTGAGTGAGTGAGTGAGTGAGTGAGTGAGTGAGTGAGTGAGTGAGTGAGTGAGTGAGTGAGTGAGTGAGTGAGTGAGTGAGTGAGAGTGAGTGAGTGAGTGAGTGAGTGAGTGAGTGAGTGAGTGAGTGAATGTTTTCTCAAGTTTTAATTGTTTTGTTGGCATCCACTGTGGTTTCTTCTCTTGCGCGGAAAGAAGCAACCGGCGCCGCTATCAGGGTCTAACGATTCCGTTCATGTCCACGTCAAAAAAGAAAAAAAAAAGATGCTCGGAAGGCTCTCAGTCGCTTTCAGGCATTTCTTCTGTCTTCCAACACAGGAAGCGATATCTCGTGTTCTTTCTCCCTTAAACTAGAGCTAATGAAAATGTGGCAATTAAACTGTTATTTGACTACTGCACAAGCCAGAGAGAATATATTTTATCTTTAATAACAGTTTAGGACCTTCTGTATAAGACGAGCACTGTACTGCACGCAAAATGAAGCCTATCCTCTCCTGTGTTTTGAGGTATATAGGGTACTCTGGACTGTGCTTTCACGGTCTCTTGTGTTGACGTTATCAGACTCTCAACGCATCGCCGAACATTCGGGACACATTGTTGTGAGAACAAAGGGCCAAAGAAAGTGTACTAGGCAGACTTGATAAATACAAGAACCACTCGCTTCTATTTTTACCCTTTTATTGGCATATTTTCTTCTTCCTCACGTATCGTGCTGTGGCACAATAACAACAACATATGCTCTGTCCTTTTTGCAAAAAAAAAAAAAAATAAAAGGGCACCCTGCCGCACGTTTTGGCAGAATGTACAAAACTCAAGACCCCTGTTTCTCCCCTTCCCGCCAATACCCCCAATCACCAACCCCTTGAGCGATGGGAGACCTAGTTATCCAGCCCCACCCTATCGTTTCAGCTCGCACTAACGGACAGGGGCCAAGAGCCGCTGGGAACACCCCTTCTGGTGCATGCATTCATCACCGATTTATTTCGGGGCTAATAAATGTTGATTCCTCCTCCTCAGGAGCAGATTATCAAACGGTGTCATATGTAACCTTGTAAGGCCACTGACAGGAAGGAAGAGGAAGTGTCGTCAAGGTGCGTTTTCCTGTAGATGTTTTCTTTTTTTTTTTTTTTTTTCTGGCCCTAGCTTGCTTTCTTAATATCTATTATTGTAGGCATTGTGGCCGGGAAAAGACTGGCGCTGCGTGATACAGGAATGTAAAGAGACCTTACAGGAGTGTAAGTTTCCTCGATGCAGTGCAAGAGTGCTAAATACCCTAATGTCATTGCGCCATCCCACTTTAGCTTTAGGCACCTGAAACATTATGCTACTCTGGAAACCTTGCGCCTTGCAGCAGAAACAATACAAGGGGTGGATATGGGTGCCATCTCTCAATAGAAACCACCCAAAGAAGCGGCGAAACATCTGATGTTGCCTGCTAATGTCGCGAAAGAGTATAATTTTGGATGGAAAAACAGCTCAAAAGACAAGCACCAGAGCAAAAAAACACAAGACGAGCGCTGACTCTGGTGCTTGTCTTTTGCGCCGTTTTTCCATCCAATATGTTCCACCAACTCGCCCGTTTGGCTATATTGTGGAAAAAGTATAAGGAACAGCAAAAACGATGCTTTTGGGTAAATATAATGATGTAAAACAAGTTATAAACTTAGCGCTCCAAATTTTTTTGCTATCAGACTAAAAACAGCAATGCATACTTATTATGTGTAAAAAATGCCCTAGCTCAAAAGTAAAATGTTAGATTCTTTGTAATCTTTTTTGTGAGATCAACATTTGCACTCCTCAGAAATTTGATGCAATGTCATGTACATAACCAGGAAATGTTTTTCGCCAACGTTATTAAGGATAATTACTCTAGCTGGTTCAATAAAGAGCCACAAATTTTATCGACAAGATCGGAGGAGGTCGAGCGCAAACTGGTACGTTCGGCATGGAATGATCGAAGGGTGACCACAGGGAGCGAGCTTTAACGGCGAACTTTGTGCGACAAGCACCAGCGCGGCGAAACGCCAACGCATCGTCGCCGTCGTTTCACATGGTGCGATGCGCACGGCAAAATTCGGCCTGGTCGCACTGTCGTTGCGACGACAATCGCAGCAGCCTGTTTCACATGCTTGACAGCGCCCTGCGATTTATGCCGGTGCAGCGCGAGCAGCCGATGATTCCGAAAAAATTATTTTCAAAAATAAATGGCAAACATAATGTTTTGTCTTTATTTTATTGTACGATATATCTTTTAATTTATATGTAACCTACATTTAGGTAAAAAAAAGCTATTTTTGAAACTTTCGTCGGCTTCAACAGCTTCCGCTCCGTCGTTTCCTGCGACGTATGCCTCGGAATTCTATTGGCTGACGGATGGCCCCGTCGCAGCGGTCGCACCGGCCGTGCGGCAATGCGACCAACCCGTTGGAAGCCCGTCGCAGTGGCTCTGCGACGAGAGCGGCGAGCATTTCTGTCGCATTGCGGCTGAAATCGCACTCTGCTGCGGCAAGAATCGCATCATGTGGAACGGGCTTAAAACAGCTAGGCGGCTGTCGCCGAGCCCGTTGCGGTGTGAGCTACAAAAACGTGCGAGATCGCCCGCTTCAACAACATGCACTTTTCATACAAAACTGCATTTCCAGAGCAACGGTGTGTATATAGAATGTTGCCATAGCAACAACGTACTGCATGCAGGCCCATCTCGTCTTTGCAGCATGCATGGCTTGCGCGGAGTGTTGTCGACCGAAACGCCGAAAAAGGGCTTCAGCTTCATCATCAAAGCATGGAGGAAGGAAACAACTTAGGAGAGGCCCTTGCCATTCCCAATGCATTGGAGAAAGTGTGGCGGAAGTGACGTCAAAATTTAGGGTTAGCCAAGTCGGGCCATTAGCAACGGCGACTCTGTTGCTATGAAAACTCGGGCCACTAGCAACAGCGTTGCTAAGGGCCCTAGGTATGTGAGCGTCACGGAGAAAGGGTAAAGGAGGAGGAGAGACGTTGCAGCGTCCGGTCGCGGCGCGGCCGCGCCGGTTTCAAAAAAAATGACGTCAGGGCCTCTCCTAAGCTTTCCTTCCTCCATGAAAGTAAGCAAGCCGCAACGCTTACAGCACAGGATGAAGCTTACCAAAGCGGTGCCGGCCGCTAGCGTAGTGTGCGACAGCAATCTGACCATGCGCTGCTCCTATATATAATCGTCGGCCTATATTGTTTCGCATTGACGGTACGTGATATAGCGCTGGATTATGAAACCGGAAATCATGTCCAGCTGGAATGTTGAGATTTCTAACCGGAAAATTTACACCTCC
Organism: Amblyomma maculatum; assembly: GCF_055883805.1. Taxonomy (NCBI): domain Eukaryota; kingdom Metazoa; phylum Arthropoda; class Arachnida; order Ixodida; family Ixodidae; genus Amblyomma; species Amblyomma maculatum. The sequence continues at coordinate 39,345,511 of NC_139345.1, read as the reverse complement.
AGTCAAGCTCCAGCTGGAAATAACTCTAGCTGGAATCTCGTCCCTTTCCAGCTAGAAAATCAGTTGGAAACGTGATTTTACAGCTGAAATGGGTGCGCCTAAAGAAAGTCTACCAGGTGTCTATATTTATGTGGGGCCGCTGCTGGATCCTAGTCTGCCTTTTCGCTAACATTCTTTTTTTTTTTTTTTTTTTTAGAGGTTGGAGCCTGGTTAAAGGTACCAAGCTTTTTTAATCCGGCTATGTCCATGATGTGAAGCGAATTTTGAGCAAGACTAGAGCGACCATAGCGACGTGTCAGCCCGATACATCGCGCGAGCATGCATCTCTTTGCGCTCGAAATCAATATTATTCCGTTCCAACAATGGAAGCTGCCAACATATTTCCTGCTTAACAACAACAACAACAACAACAAAGAAGACGCAGACAGCGTCATAAAGGTTTCCAAGGGTGGTCAGCTGACTAGCGTCACCGTTCCCGTGCGCTGGGTGGGGGTGGTCGCGAAAGCCCCTGCACAAGACTTCCTCCTCGACAAATAAACGTTTATCCTTTTCCTCGTCCTCCTTATTAAAAAGAAAACAAACAAAAAGAACGAAATGAATGTTTCAGGCCGCGGCAATCGCTAATATCTGAAGCACCCAAACTACAGTCGACGGAGAGAAAACGGACAGGATAGCGAGAAGGATAGAGGGAGCTTTGTGCATTTACAAAACACAAAAGGTAAGCGAATTCGCATCGCGTAAGTGTCCAAGCACCGTCCGCAAATCGACTGTGTGCGAGCAGCCGCAACGATTTACCCAGCTTCTACATTTCGGGGGTCTGTTTTCGTTTTCAAAAATTCACCTGGTAGCGTCGAACAAGAGAGAGACCTTTTTCTCGGGAAAGGTCTCGCAGAGAAAGTGCTTTAGAGATTGGCGTTAATAGCCGATTGTTTGGTTTTCACAAGCTTAAACGGGAAAGGTAAAGCGGGGATGTCTATCGCAGTAAATTTAACCACGACAGTGCAGACGGACTGCTTTAAACGTAGGCGTCGTTCCTGCTCCCAATGCCGAGCCGGGAAGCCGTTAATCTTGGTCCCAGGAGACTTCTTTTAAGTGCTCATGCAGTTAACAGAAAAATTCGCTGTACTCTTTGCAGGGCTCATTTGTGCCCAAAATGACCTCTCCAGCGTTCCGCAGCAGACTATAGTCAACATACAGCGGCTGCTGCGATCGAGTTGCACAGCGTTCTCTCTGGACACGCGGGCCGCCGCTCGCGGCACGCGCGTCGCACCCCGCGTAGGCGTACGCGTGCGCAAACGCGCGCCCCCCGTCAGGCCATCATAACTGTATTGTGTGCACCTTCCACTCCATGAGCGCGAACGCGCGCCCCAAGTACCTGGCGCGAACTCCGACAAGAGCGTCGGAGTTTGCGCTGGTCGCGTCGCGCTCCGCGCGGCACAGTGCTGTTGGAGTCGGGGCTTGCATAAAAGCAGCATCAGACGCAGCAGCTTTTGGAAAAGCTGGATCGCAGAACATAAGAGGTTTAATTGTGTTACTGGTACCTGTAGGGACTATAATAATTAGGGTACACTTGATTTCCGAGTCTCCTTTGGCAACGAAACAGGCCATGCGAGAGCCGCCTCAAACCTTCGGTCAGCTAGGCTGGCTTTACCGCCAGATAATCGTCCTTGCTTTGGGAAGGTCCTGCTCTGTGAAGAAGCCACATATTTTCCATCCTGCCAGCAACTGCTGCCTTCGTTAGCTTCATATGTGATAAGCGCAAGTACGTAAAAGCGCGCTCCGATCCTTCATTTGGCCGCTACTCACCGAACTGTTCAACGTCAACTCCACGGAAGAAACCTTGCTCGCTGAAATGCTTGCTGCACACATAAGAATGACCACCGGCTTCTTTGCCCATTAGCAACTTCGTTAACAAATGTTTTCGCAGCTTATTTTTCGGGTAGAAACGGGAGTTTACGCCGGGTCTTTTGGCGTACGTCCAGCATCATATCCGCTGTCAGGAGCTCGATAAACGGAAATAATGTTGCTATACTTTTTCATGAAATTTTCAAGGTAATGTTCTCAGTTTAAATTCATTATGGTATGGTAAGACTGTATGGTCAATTACAGCGAGTCTTTATATATAGCAGCAGTCCAGAGCAGCCGCGCCGCAACGTCGGCAGCTGACACCGAGTATAAACTTGCTTGTATCGCAGCTGTCGCTCCTACCAGAAACTCGTTCCGGATCAGCGACCTTCAAAAAGGACTTACTTTTGACAATCGAGTCATTCACGAGAACAACGCAGATTAGCAGTGGTTAAACGTGGTTCAGGCCTGACGAACGATTTGTTTGGTTTTGCTAATTACACGCGTTCAGCTGACGTCACCACACGTCTACCAAGTGACCTCTGACATTATCTAGAATCAATCACCTTTCAAGGTCTGAGGTAAGTAGTCGGGTAAAGTGCAGTAGTCGTCATGAACCAGATAACCATTTACCTTAGCATAACAGACTGGGCGAGACCTATCGATAGGCAAGCATGAAATCGTGACCTTGACTCACCTTCAAGGTCACCAGGAGGGAACCAAACGGTCCTTGGGTTTGTAACTGGACAGGTAGAGCTATCGGTCTAAATTTCAGCACACTTTTCTGACGTTGACGAAAGGGATTCGCCGTGCCGTCGGTGCGGACGGCTTGCGGGTGGCGCAGACGGTGGTGGAGGAAGTGCTAACATCGGACGGTGGTCGCGTTGATTGGTCCGCGCTGACAGCTCGCGTTGGCCGCGATCACCCGCACTCCCGGCGAAAATATCAAGCCCGGCTTGATGGAGCGCGAAAGGCCGCCAGCAACATATCGACTGGCAACTGTTCGCCAGTTTTTCGAGCGAGAAATCGCTCCATATCGGTTGGTTTTATACATATCTATGCAAAATATATATCACCTATGATGTCGATGGCTTAATAAATGAAACCCTCTTATACTAGTGTTTCGGCAGAACCCAGAAGGAAGTACCAATCGCCTTCTGCACGTACCTTACGCCCCGCGACAACAGGTGGCTTCCAGTAAGTGTGGCGGCGCGTGCTTTTTTGTCCCTGAGTGGCACTTTTGTTCTACAAGGCAGTGACATTAATGATGGCTTGTTCTGTTCGCGCTGCCGCAGGCACGAACAGTGAGGCACTAAACAAACGGTACAAGCAATGCCTAGGTGTTGTTGTTGTAGAGCGCTGTCAGGAAACAGGACCTGGACCAGTCAAATGTGGACTGAACGAAAGGTTTTATTTTTCTACCCCGAGTACACCGGCACGCGGCCCTTGTCCTTTCTTTTTCTGCCACCCTCCTTGTCCAGAGAGGGTTCTGCTACAGTCCCTGCCCCCCTAGCGAGGTGCAGAGCAAGGAGAGAGAGAAGTGTGTCGGGGTGGCAATGAATACGAGGAAGTGGCGAGATAGTCGCAGAAAGGCTAGCGAGAATGGAAGAAGAGACACCGTTGCGGAAATAATAAGCAAGCTTCAGTCGTTCCAAGATGACAGTATCATCCGAACTGTCAATATCTATGATATACGAGGTGGGTGCCAATCCAGAAACCAAAATGGGCCTAAGTAGCGCAGCTGAAGAGGGCGGCGGTGCGAGTCTTGTCGCACAAAAACATGGGTAGCACTGTTGAGGGCTGATGACATGTAAGTTCGACGAGTCGGTGCAGGGCGTGGCGGTTGTAATCGATGGCTGCGGAACACTGCAGAAAAAGCAGCATGTATTTGATGGGATAAGGAGGGGAGGGCGAAGGGTCCAAGAAGTCAGCAGGGAGGCGTAAGGAGGTTCCATAAACAAGCTCGACCGTAGAACAGTTGAGGTTTTGTTTTAAGGCAGAGCACGTGCCCAATAAGATGATAGGTAGGCACTAAACCTACTGCGTGGATGACTCACAGGCGGTGAGTGCCTCCTTGAGGTGCGTAGTGAAAACGACTGGCAGGGTGGCCATATTTAAACTTGTACACTCACCGTAGTCACGAACCTCATGCATTTTGGTTACGAGTGGGCAATGGTGATGAGGTGGCGGGAACACAACAGTCATATAGGTTTTGCGTACAGACTTAGAACAGTTTTGCTGAAAAAGGACGCTTCTGTTGCTGTAAAGCAATGAGCTCCAAGCTGCTCGAATTCCTGCAAGCACATACAATGTTCAGTGCAAGGGAATAATAATTAAGCAGACACATGTCATTCGTAATGCACAAGTGCAGTTTATTATTCTATAAACTCAAAATTATGACATGTAGATCATATAAAAGTGACCAAATTTAGAGTCACATTGAGGACAAATCGAAGTTTGGCCTCTATCAGTTGATTACGCCATGATGTAATGACAGTCTACTTTGGATTATTGGTAAGAAAAAACTTTCATTTTAAGAGAGTTATCGCGGCAATAAATGCATCTTCTGCTGCCAAATGATGCTCAACATAGCCAAAAAAGTGCGAGGAATTGAGTTTTACTGAGAACAAAGAGCTGTTATCAAAGAGTATTCAACCCAATCATAACTGCTAAGTTGACATGCGTGGTTGGTTGTCTGCTAGTTCAAAGGGGTTCTGTCAAACATATGTCCTGAATAACCTTAAAACAGCCTCTTTCTCAACACAACGTTGACACAAGATGAAGATTTTGTATGTAAAAATGTTCACCTTGCATGCTACGGAAACTAGAAGCTCGCCAACAGCAGGCTAACATTAGCATTTAGACATTTATAGAAGAGCTCTAAAAACAACAAGCACTTTAGTCAGCAAAAGAAGGCAATGAAATTAGATCTGACTTGTCCAAACAAAGTAAAATGGTCCACTGCTTGTCAAAGTTGTCAGTGCCATTTTAAAAATACGTAACTTGAACTGGGGTGCACACTGTGCTTAATTACAGAATTTTCTCTGGATGTGCTTCTTTGCCAGTGCCTCCTCTAACACGGATATCTGGCTGGTCTACTCTGTTGATCGCACACCTATAAAGCAGAACAGCAACATCAAATAACCTAAGAACTAGGATGTGTAGATAACCTTGCAAAGTTGCTTGGGAGGGTCAAAGCAAACTTTGCGGCGGGTGGTTCAAGTCAGCCCTTGATCACCTCTCCTCCACGCTCCTCCCAGTCACAAAAGCTGCCTCTGTAGAACCGGGCACTGCATTTGTCGCATGGAGAACAGGTGCATAAAAACCTACACAAAGACGATCCCCAAAAGTATAAACAAAGAAATTGATTGATCACTACAAAATCCAGAAGAAAGGGTTGAAATATGGTGTATCTGATTGAGGCAGGTTGCAATAGCAAATCACATGAGACAGTCATGAATTACCACTGCTAAACAATATACAGACGTTTAATGTGTACAATTTTGCCTCAGACTCCATTTTCTTTACTGCAGGCCAAGTCAAATTGTTCTAAAACCCCCATTTCAGAATTCTGTGCATGAGAGGCTACTTTTCTGCCAGCTCTGCTCTGATGTCAAGCAAAAAAAAGGTTCTTGTGAATAGCACAATAATCTCTTATAAATACCTTTCATGAAAAAACTCATAACAGTAAATCAAGAAAAAAGGTTTTACCCACATAATGAAAGAATTGCTAGAGGCATCACAAAACATCTGGTTCCACATTAACATTAACAGAGCAGACAGATCCCTTCCTGGACATTTCAAGTTCGTTCCAGCAGAAAATTATGTTCTGTACCTCTTTATAAAGCCTAAGATACAATGTCACAGAGGATGGATGAAACCAAAAATTGTTCATAGTGCAGGCAAATCTTCAGTGCTGCAGTTTGACACAGCATCTATGTCACCACTAAAATGTTTGCACAGAAAAATTGTGAAACCAGCTCTTCCACCACATCTATATTAAAATGTGGAAAAATATTGAAAGCTCAAGATCAATGGAAACAAATTTTTCAAGCAACTGTATGTACTATTCGTAAACCATTTTTGATTATCACTGTCTGATGCAAAATTTTTTTCTACATATGGCCTGGGCGTAATATGCCATATCATGATGCTTCACTGATTAGGGTATCCGACTACTAAACCAGGAAGCCAGGTTCTGATTTTGATCACAGCAGCCATGAAAGTTGCATTTTGATGTAGGAAAATGCAGAGTGCCCATGTAGTGTGCGATGTTAATCCACAGTAAAGAACCCAAGATGGTCGAAATTAACAATAGCCCTCCACGACGATGTCCCTCATAGCCTGATTTGTTTTGAGGCATTAAACCCCATAAACAAAATTATTATATCTGGGTCAAGCTGTTATAGTTCAATAAGTTCTGGATAATAGCCTAGCTGAAATTCTCTGCTACATGAATTATCACACTCTATGCCCTGCTGAGGACAACAAAGAGAGCTATGAAGCGGGACATGGTAGGTGTAGCGTTAAGAGATTGGAAGTGTGCAGAGTAGGTCAGAGAAATAACTCGAGTTAATGACATTCTAATAGAAGTCAAGAAGAAATGGGCATGAGCAGAGTATGTAGTGTGAAGAGAGGATAACAAATGGTCGCAAGGGTAACAAATTTGATTTCAAGGGAAGGAAAGCGTAGCAGAGGGAGACAGAAAGTTAGGTGGGCAGATGAGGTTAAGAAGTTCGCAGAGATCAAGTGAATGCAGCTAGCACAGGACCGGATTGGTTGGAGTATGAAGTAATATGGGAGAGGCCTTTGCCCTGCAGTGTGGGTATAATCTGGCTGCTACTGTTGATGATTATGATGCCCTTACATGAGATTCTGTTACAATGTAATTTTGTGCAAAGCATGAGCAGTGATTCAGGAGTAAGTAGACTATTCCAAAGTAACTTTCTTTTCAAATTGCACGTGCAAACACTGCTTGGCTTAAAGCACAATTAAGCACTACTATTGATTAATATGCACAGGTAAAGAGACTGAACTGGACCATATACCTGTACTTGCCCTACTTTCAGCTGGTCAGGTGCCCAATTTCACTATTTCTCTTCAGGTCAGTCAGGCAGACCAGTGTGTGACAACATGCACACTTGACCGCAACATAAGCCGGAGTCACCACTCACAATTAAAAGGTATACAAAACTCAAGTTGGCTTACGCATGGTAACCCTTGCTGTGAGCTGTCTGCATGGCACTTGTAGCCCGTACACCTTTTCGACACGAGAAGATGACATTAGGGTCATCAGGGGAAGGCTTCTCCCGACCATACTTTTCCTTGAACTTCTCTGGTGACATTTCCAATGCAGCACCAACGTCGTTTACTATGCACAGCGAAAAGGCAAGCAAATGCAGATTTAGAGAGCATTACAATCAAGCCAGTCTAACATAATTTGTTCACTAGCTTCAGAAAGCAACAACAACAATGTCCAAACCATTAAATGTATATATAGTCTTTGTCAAAAATATACAGCCCAAAGAGTTCATCTCTAAGCCCTGTAAAGAAGCTGCTGGATGCACTTCTGGAATAGTTATGCTTGAATAGGATAAGAATAAGATCTCTCATCATCTGTAAGTTTGTGAATGTTGAAGGTGTGCAATGAGCCTCATTACACGCTTAGAAGCAAACCCCCTGAGCTGTATATATTTTACGAAGGTTGTACGTAAATTTCCCCACTGAAAAGATGTAACTCATCAAATGAAGTGTGTAATTATATGATATCTGCAATGATAGCATTACAATGCAAGATGCTATCATTTTTTTACAACTGCAAGTTATTGCTTTATACTTGGAAAAGGCATTCCATAAAATGATGTGTTTAATTTCGAACCAGTGCCAGCCAGTTCCGTCCAACTGTCTACAATTTCCTAGCTGAACTTATTCCAGTACACTTAGAAGAGAATGTTGACTGCTTATATTTATTACATATTTATAAACAAGATGCAATGCATTACCCCAGGAACATTAATGCATTGATATCTACCTCTTAAATAAATTAAATATGTTGTCCTCCGTTTCTCCTTCAGATGTTTTACTTCACGACCAAGATTCAACAAATCAAAGGCCAAGTAACCTTTGTGCACTGAGATATTGCATTCTAGATATATGCACGAATGAAAAAGGCAAGAAGTACTAATGAAAACATGAAACGAATTTCACTACTCACGAGGGATGTTGACAGCACCTGGTATACGCCCGTCATTAACAAGTTCCTTGGGTTCTCTCACATCAACAAAGAAAGCTTTTCCCTTCTGAAGTAGATCCTTCACCTCTTCATAGTCACAACCTGTACAAGACTTGGGTGTTAAAAAACAAACACCTTTTTTTTAATTTACTTCCTTCCAGTAAAATCATTTCTTAACTTTTCTGTTTAGTCCCCTAATATGGTCAGCACTTCAAGCATGAGCCTAATTTCAGCAAAAGCACTAGAAAAAGCCCACTAGTATAGATGATCATAAAAGTGATTCAAGGTAAATAAACAAGCTTATCCCTTTTTGTTTCTGCAACAGTACTACCCAGCCATTTATTGGGTTTTTCCCTGCTTCCTACAATGCACAAAATTTCTCGCTATAATCGGGTGCAACTTAAGAACAGCGGCAGATGACCCTCAAAGGAGGTCCTTGAGCCAATGACATTGACCAATTTAAATGATGCCACAATTAATCAGATTAAGGGAATCCATGCTGTCAGATCATGGAAATTAACCACAATGCCATGAAAATTAGCCTTTGGGGATAATTTGCCATTTCTTCTTGAGTTGTATTTGACTACAGCAAAGCAATACTGATAGCCTCAGCCATTTGTTACAAGTAGCCACTTGAAGAATTGATAACCTGCAAGGCTAATAATGAGTTAGGTTACTAGTGGCGCTGCATGACGCATGACAGATGCATGCGTCATTGCAAGCAATGATAATAGCCATAAACTATACAGAAGTTCTACATTGTTTAAAAATACACGAAAAATACATGAAACAGTACTGCCAGTTTTACTATCATGCAATCATCTACGCTTGCCGTATTCTATTTTGACAACCCACCTGACACCAACCAAACGTCTATACTGAATGGACTCCTTTAAAAGCCCACAACAGATCAGACAACATGAAAATCTGGTTATTATATGAGAGAAGCACAACCCCTGTGAGATTCCATGGCAAAGCAGTATGCTGCATAACAAAAGAATAGACAACACAGAACAGCAGGTACCTTTCTGTCTAGATGTTTGTTTCAAGTATTTTACCTCCCTGCAATAGTGAAGTCTCAGGTAACAAGAAGTACAAAGTGAAGCAACTAATAAAATTTTAGTCCATTTTAGTGTTCTAATTTACAACACTTTAGATTCCAGCAGTAACGGAGTATGTTAAAGAGACAGTTCATTAAAACATTTCTTTTTTTATGTTTCTGACAAAAAAGTGCAAAAGGAATAATTTTCTTCTCGCAGTGACAACAATAAGAACAAAGTTACAGATGTAACAAAAACTTTCCCATGAATAACCCTCAACTATCACATCATCTTCAGTCCTATGTTACAGTTACTGCAGTAAAAAAAATGTAATCAGAGGACTTAATAAAATTACTAGAAACCTTGCCAAGAAGTGAACATTCAGGATGCATTAAAATCTGCCAAGGCATATAGCACTTATTGTACTAATGCCTAAAATTAAAGTAGAAATGCAATCAATTTTGTCAAATATCCAGAACAAAAAAAATTGCGCTATTGCAGGCCATTTCTTTGAACTAAAGTACTCAGAAATATTACTCTATGTGGTTCAGCAGAGTGACAAATTAATAAGACTTTACCTCCATCAGCCATTGTGGAAGACTGCTCCTGAGGTTCTCGTGGCAAAGTGGCTCAGATGGAAACGCTAAGCCACTATATAGCAGAGCCCTTCTCCACTTCTCCTTCACAATGTTCCTTCTACCAATAATTGCTTTGCAAACAAACCTTCAGTGAGCTGCTCAACTGAACCAAAGTTAGCATGGCTAATGACCCGGAATAACATACGCTCTCATTAGTCCACTAGCACCGCCCCTTCGAGGACACTAATGATGCAAACTGTCCCCCTAGCAACTGTATAATGGTTCTACTTTTCACCGATGACAAAGCATGGAGCTCTAAAAACTCACTCAGGGTCTCCAATGAGGCAGTGTCTTCACTCTGGTCTGTACTATAGGCTGATCAAAGAAAAACAGTGTTATTGTAATAATCTTTCCCTATGGAACACTGTTAGTAAAAACACAGACTCTACACTGTGCAAGCAAGTTGTGTCAACAAAATGTCTCGCATTTAAAGACTCACTCTAAAGATGCATGCTTTGAGTTAATTGATTAACTGATGAACCTTATGTGCCAAAAGACGACTGTAGGCTATAAGGCACACTGCAGACAAGTCCTCTGGATTAATTTTAACCATTTAATGTTCTTTGATGTGTAACTGAAACCTCAGTACTTAAGCACTTTTGCAATACACCTAATACACCTTCAATGAAATGCAGCTTTATGGTTAGCATTGAACTTGTAAGGTTGTACTCAGCAATACAGCACAGGTACTAGGCTTTGCAGCAAGATTTTCAAGCATGGGCAGATTTATAAGGGGATGGGGATAGCTCCCTCTAAAGTGTGAAAATTTACATAGGAAAATCATACTGCACCCCCCCCCCCCCCCTTCTTTTTCAACAGACAGTCCAAGAAATAAGTACTAGTTCAAATGGGACAACACCTTTCCTCCAGCTGCTTCCCCCAAGAGTGCTCCTAAATCCACCCCTGCCTGCAAGCTTCATAACCTTGGAAATGATGCCTAGTGAATCACATATAATAAAGGCTACAAATGTAACTAGCTTTAATTAATGCTTTCAGAAACACGTCACCCCATTGTTATGCAATACTGCAAAAACTACATTTTCAAACATATATTTGAATGCAAAGTCTGAGCGTAAGCTGGCAACGATTCAAAACACCAGTCAAAAGATCACTCACTACAAAAACTAATTCTACTGGCAAAGTGACCTAAACCTTCAATAATTCTGCTCTGTAAAATCAGAAGGTGTTGCAGTGATTTCGAACCACTATATTGATCAAATAGATATACCTCAATACATGTTGGTAGCATTATCATTCCCAGGCATTCAGAATTCCCTCATTCACTCATTTTAATCAGAGTAATCATAATTTCTTAGGAAACTGAAACGGAGCAGTAATTAAATGTAAGAAGTTCAAACTTTTCTTCATTACTCCCACTGCTTGGGCATCGTGGGTACGAACTTTGTGGGGGAGTGCCACCCTTAAGGATATGATGCAACAGTAATTCTAGCTCCCATCCGCAGCTCCCCTTGATAATTCTCGTTCACAATCCCGCACTTTGCAGCTCGCGCTTAAACACTAATCTTTTAATCTGTGCCTCTATATCTCACACATACTCATTAGCATACAGTCGTACACAGCATCATGTGAAGGACCACCTGACGTAAAGCCCCGCTTAACCAAGCTGTACGAACATGCCTGTGCGACCCATGGGTAGCATGTCTAACTTGGAATGCAAGGGTCCTGGAAGGTTTGATTCTTTCACCCTTCTATCTGAAATGGGAAACCCAACTTGGCAGCTCCTGCCAAGTCAGCCATGTCACGTCGTCAAGAGAAGCCACAAAACACTACGACCAGTCACTGCTCGCCTGCGTCAGCTGCCAGCTACCACCTGCCAGAGCAATGCCCGTCATTTTTCACTCATAACACCGACAATGCTGATGCCATATGTTCCAGAGAGCGAGGCTTTTAACACTCACAATAAAACAAAAGCAATGCAAATAAGGATTGCATACACGTCTCCCACTTGAGCTCATTCATTTGAGTTCTAGGTAGTGAAATTGTCAGTCAACCTGTAGACCAGTTAATCAATGCAGTGTATTGTAATTTTTTGCTAATTCCTTACTTTGTTGCACACAATGCATATATCAGGATCATTACCTGCACACCTGTTCAGTTCCTCAAGATATTCTGCTGCTGTAACACACATAAATCTTGATACACGTTACACCAGTGCAGAGCAATGAGGCAATATGCCCAGACTTTCTCCACAGGGTCAATTCACACATCTCTATTCAGTAGCATTTAAAGGCTTGGTAATAGAGAGATGTATACGCTCTTATTGTTGGCTGCGTTTTGCTTAACATTAGTCCAGAAATTTTAAATGCACTCTGAAGGGACAATTTCATAAATTTTTGAGATAATAAAAAGTCATTTTAAGATAATTACATTGTTTATAACATTTTCTTGTCGTACGGAATGAGTTACATAGACCAAACCGGCATGAGTCTGAACATGAGGTTAAAGGAACACTGTATATAGTTAGGATTACTAACCCTGGAAACCTTGCACCCCGTTGTGGAAAACACAAATGTGCACCAAAATTTGAAGGAAATACCATCTTAGGCTATTCACAAGAAAGAGAAATAATAAAAGCGTTTCAGATATGGGAAGTTGGAGATGAGCTTCAGTTATGCTACCTAGTGATGAGATAAAACTAATAAAGGAGCGTATGTGCATAGGTTGCGAGATTTCTTTTATCAGAGGATGCGCCTGGACTGTTTTAAATGTAACCCTGTCATGTCTTGTGTACGTTAGTTACCCTGCTTCCTTGTACGTCTGGTTATAGCATAGCACATAGTTTTCTAAAAACGTTCAACCAACTAGCTCCCATCCCTGATTTGCTTATAAAAAAAGTCATGCAGTCTGGTTTCTCTAAAAACAAAATGGTTAAATTGTACATAATTTGGCACAAAACAAAATTGAGTAGTTATTTAATTTTATTGATAAAACATTTAAAACTCGTAAACTGGTGCAGGGACCTACGGCACTGAATCATAGTGCGAACAAATGTGAACATAATGCCTATCAGACCATAAAAGTTATTTCCAGTTTTTATACAAACACAACACAGACACCAGGGCTGCTAAAGATTTTAGCCTATGGGCTTGCATAGCACATGAATTTATATGGGCTGCTACAACACTGTATGAACATTATGTAGTTTTCACACCCTGCCAGCCCACAAGGAGCAATATACCTATGACTGTATTTTTTTTTAAATTAAGGTCAGGCAAACAGGGAAATGTTTTCGATTTCTAACTTGACCAAACACAGGGAAAAATACTAATCAGACACACACAGTGGCCACATTTTCTCACTGAAAGTGTTAGCCTACATCACACAGACCTTTTGTTGGTTGAAGTGATATGCTCCTTTGTCCAGCACTGCTGAGTAGCATACTCTTCGTAATGCTTGTTTTAAAGGATTGCATCAAACATATGCTGCTTACAGATCTTGAACGGAGGCACATGCATGCTGAAAATAACATTCGAGCAAAGCGTGCAGATGTCGATTTCAGGGATTATGAACATATTGCAACATATCTATGGCTTCTAAGGTGCTTTTATACTGAGGTTAAACTTTCATGTTACATAGCATGTTCAGTTAACTAGAGCAATATCATAACGTAAAACATGTGCACCTGTGTTAGCACATTGTCAATAAGACGACCTTACTAATAACATGAAGCCACATTCACACAAGTATGGTTTTGAAAAGCAAATACTGGCAAGCTAAGTTTCCAGCTATACCCTTGAACAGAAGGATGAGATACCTGTTGTAAACTAGGCTTTAAGCCATGTCCTTGAAGAGGACAATAGAGTACTTGCAAGCACAGTTCTTTACCATAGTTGTGTTAACCAGTTCTTTTGCAATGTAGCTAGCATATTTGTTGCTCATTAAAAAAAGTTACCTCATCATATCATTAATAATTCTGCCCTCTATTCCAGGATTTCAATGAAATGTGTAGCTAAATGCATCACTTCATGACAGCTTCAGAGTCCAGTAAGTTACTTTGTAACAGCCTGATTAATGACAATATGATTTACATTAAAGCTATCTTGGGATTCAAAACTTAAGTAACAATGTAACATGCACAGCACAGCATGAGATACCTCAGCCATGACTGTTGTATCAGTATGGCTTGTACTGCATCAGTGAAAATGATGTGATACAATCAGACATGCTGCTTATTGATGGAAAGAGAAGAGCCTAATCAAAAGTGACCTTCATGAAAGACAGTGAAAGAAGAGCACAGTAACAATTAAGAGGGTGACAATGTTTAGAACAAAACACTAGGCATAGACAGTTTCATACAGCAGGTTCAAGTACGTTATTCGCAGAGAATTGACAAGAATAGCAGAGTTGGCCAAATATGGCCCACAAAGGATACTCCGTGGTCTTCTAAACTGCCACCACTATTTGCACAAGCAGAAATGACTATGTAGCCATACCATAAATGGTTGGCAACTAAAAGCCTTTCTGGTTTAGAGAAATGAGGAGGGTCAGAATTCCTAGTTCCCACTAATGAATAAGACAACTTGGCATATGCAACCTTAAGTTTAAATATCAATACATGGGTCAAAATAAAGCTCTTCCATTTTAAAGAAGAATGCTACTCTCGCAGTTCATTTTTGCTCCCCAAATGCTGTATTCTATGCACTGAAGCAGCAAAGCGAAGCAGCAAAGCAGCAACAGCAAAGAACATTACCCTGCTTCTGGTGGTAGGCAAGGCTTTTGAGAATTGTCCCATAAGTTTGGAATCCCTGGGAAGTTCTAACAATCAGTGTGCCCTGCAGCTGGCACAGTGCCATAACCTACAGTGGCAACAACCGCAAAAGAAAGAATAAAAAGTTGTACATCAAGCCAATGATTATATGCATGAACACAATGTTACATGTACGCACAAATAAGTGTCTCAAGCCTTCCCGCCCATATATTCTCAGCGAGCCCCCAGTCATATTTGAATTGCAGTACGTCTCATCCAGCAAGAGGACAAGGGAACTTTGGATACAATCCACGATGCGCATTGCAATATTTTACATAGCTACATACTAAATACATGTATAATTGAGGAGCTGTGCATGTTCTCAGTGCTTTTTACTAGCAGGAACCTGCATCCACCAGAAAAAAAAAAAAAAAAAAAAGTGGAATATTTCTGTGATGTGCGTGCAGGTCAAAAATGTGTAAACAATTCGAGTGCCTGCACGCGTGCAAATTTCAAAATAAATATGCACGTTGCAAAACTGTGCTACGGCTACAATCATCTCTTCTAAGCAACTCTAAGAAAATGTTGCCAGCTGAAAAAAGAAAAGGCGGGCGGGAAGTGAGAGAAAACTGTTCTTTCACTGTTACACATGAACATAAAAATGATTTTTTGTTGTTGTTTTTTTGCCGCGGTTGCTAAAAACCGCTGAATTACCGCCACTACAGCAGAGCCGGAAGTAGCACCCGGCAACTGCGGATTGGCAATGGCCTACCAAAACAATTGCTCTCCCGCGAGACCTGACTATAGAGATTTGAAACTAAATGCGCGTGAATCTCTTCAATTAATGCCCAGTTTGCCGTAAACTAGGCGGGAAAGCACGTGCCAGCTAGGCTGCCGTTACGCTACTACCATCGAGGGTCACCACAGTTTTCATTGGAGGTTATTATGCTCAGTGTGCGTGTTGTCACAGGAGGAGGTTTTCCACTCCACAGAAGTAAACGAAACCGTTCTAACCGTGCGTTCTTGTTCTGCCTACCACGTCGTGCGGTTGTTCAACTTTCGTTCAACTTGTTTCAAACAGCTGAAGCTGGCTGATGCCAGCTTACAGTGGCTAGCCACTGTAGCCAGCTGAGCAGATGAAGATGGTGATGACGATGGATCTGAGGCTAAGGTCATTTCCCCTAATCTTGCTCTATTCTAACCGAGCAAGCAGCAAATTAAAAGAAACATGAAACTACAGTCAAAAGACAACTTTCTTTTATGAGAATAAAAATAGTCGAGCTGGGGTAGACACCCTAGCTGGGGCTCTTTCTGTTCAAGGTAACAAAATCTGACAGAAAATAAAATTGTTTTGACGGCCAAAGTGAACCTGACCTAAAGCGCCTAAAGCCTGGAGGAAGGAAAAACACCTAAAGCCGGTAAAGCAGTAAAACATAGCAAAACGTAAAACCGCTTCAACTCACCGTTAGATTGCACTAGCAATATGGCAGTTTAAAAGTTTTGCGTGTAGCAGTGCAGCCGCGAAATGTGCGAGTGTGCAGCAACGTTTTGCGTGCACTCAGTCGTCATTGTCGTCATGACAACGCCAACAGCGGCGTTCGTCGCTCTCTAACGAGTGCTGCGTCTATTCAAGAACCCACTGATAACTGCAGTACGTTTTGAGAGAATGATAGAAGTTTTCTTCGAATCGATATGCGCAAATATCTTGTGAGTGCGGCCTGTGGCCGGACTGCACTGTAAGCTGCTCGGCCAAGGTCGAGGTCGCGTAAGTATGCGTCTGTGCATGAAAACTCGTACTCTTTTACCTGGGTTTGGGTTCTCTACACTCGGGAAGACCGCTTACTGTTAAGAGACGTAGGTGGCTTTTTAAATTGCTCTTCCGGTCATTCCGGTTTCTGGGTGGAGAATCGCGCGCTGAGTGTCAACAGGAAAGCGATGCAGAAAAAGACGACGACTACGCATTTGTAGCCCATTCGTTACTTCTAAAGCGTGCTGCGAACACCAAGATTGACATGCGCTACGCAGCTGCGTTTCTCGTTTGTGCTGTGTTTCTCTTTTTTGGGCCTTCAGATGGCACGCAGCGAATAATTAAAAGGCCGCACAGAATTCCGAGGTCCAAGCACTCAGGTGAGACGTACGTTTTCAGGAGCAGCAGTACACCAGTGTCCGTGTTGCAGACTGCATCATTGCCACTTTCTGAAAGTGCTTTAATGCAAGCGGTGATGCTGTCCGCTGACCTCCGCTGACCGCATTGAAAAGCCGCGCAGAATCCCACGAGGTGCAGTAAAAGCATTCACGTAACTTGGATTCAGGTGGCGATATTGATTTGTTACCTCTTTTTCACAAGTTTTCATACTTTTGTATCAAGGAGCAGAATGACTGATATCGATTTTGTTGAAATGGTGTGTTGTGCTGCGGATATTCGAATTATTCAATTATAATTGACGCATGATGATACAGTGCTAGCCAGTAGAACTCCCACCTTATTTTGTTTCATGCTAAAGGTTGCCTGTTAATTTCATTGTGCTGTTATTTCCCTCCATTTTTCTTTTGCTGCATGTGTGTAAAAATTGCTTAAGAAAGCTGTCCATTTTTTTAGGACCCAAGATGACTGAAGTAAAGGCAAAGTTTCCGGAAGTGAAATTTGAACAAGTCAAGGCTGTTTTAAAAGACAAGAACCGTGGGGTTGTGGTTGATGTTCGTGAGCCAAAGGAGCTTGCTGAAGATGGCAGAATTCCAGGATCAGTCAACATTCCATGCAAGTGAACATATTCTTTTCTTGTAACTGGCTCTTAGTAAGGGTCTAACTGCTTGTGAATGTTGCTACTATAAAGACATTCCGCTGGCAGAAAATGGTCTTAAAGGAAACGTTTGGACACTAGTTTAAAATAAGACTGGAGCTGCATGTGAGGTCATATAAGATTGTTGATAAAAATACCTTTGCTCCTTTGCAAGGTAGTGGGCACCAGTGTGCTTTCACTCAGACAAATCATGTTTTCTTATCTTGAACACAGAAGGCATGGTTGTAGTTTGAGTGGAAAAGCGGGATTTGTTTGCTTATGTCCGCACTTGTACGTATTTTGTTCAGGAGATGCCATGAGTGCCAGTCCAGCTTTTCAATTTTATCATCGCCGCACTTGATTTTTGCTTACTGATTGATGCCAGTGCTCACTTATACTTAGGTGATGCAAAACAAAAAAAAAAAAAAAATAATTTCATGGCATGACTATCTTTCTGTCATTGCTTCTGAAGGTTGCCTGCTCTGCATATTTTGACTAAATGTTCTACTGTTCAGATTCTTCTATAATATTTCTGTTCACATTTAGTTCTAGATAAAACACCCTTACTGCACTGCAGTTGTTGCTGAAATTCGCAAGCACTGCTGTAATCAGGCCATCAGTTTTTGTTCTTCAATTTTTTCTTTTTTTATGACTTGTTCATTGATGTCCTAGAAAGTGATGTGGATTGCATGTTGTAGGAGGTAAACCTCTTCCTTTCGCATATATGTGCCATGTTTTTGTCATGGGTCAATTCTGATTAGAAATTAATTTTTTATGTGGTAGCTAATATGACCTTATTTGTATAAATAGGGCACAGATAAGCTGCCTTGTTATGGTGTTTTGAAAAAGAGTTGTGATGGAATGACTGTTTACATATGTTCCCCTCGTGGTCTGTTGTACCACGCCAAATCAGTCCTCACATCCAGCTGTCAATGCTTGTACGGGTGAAAATTGTCAAGTTTCATTTATTGAAGTGTTGTAAGGATAATACTATAATTATAGTCAGTATCATATATTCCATGTGTTCTGCTGTATTTTCCAGACTTGAAGAATACAAGCTTTCTATTGTTTAAATATATACACAATGTGTTAGTGTGTGATTTGAAGGATAATTTTGGACACCTATTTTCTGCCATGAACGAAATTCGTTGTCTAATAACTTATGCCTCCCTGTTACAGTGGCAGATGTGAAGGCAGCATTTGCAAAGAAACCTGACGACTTCAAACGTCTTTACAACGCTAACAAGCCTGACCCTGCCAAGGATGTCATCTTTAGCTGTCGCTCTGGTCGCCGAGCCCTGATGGCAGCAGAAAAGCTACAGGAGCTGGGAACCTACCATAGGTGAGAGTGAGATTACTTTTCGTCTATGAAAGCACGCACATGAGCCTAACTTTGGACATGGCACAACTTGGTTCCTTTCCCCTAACTTGTTGCACAGGTTTTATGAACACTTCACATACAGCGTGCTATCATTGAAACTAATGAGTATCGATTAAAATGCATTCTGCTTGTAGAGTTATGCAGACTGTATACTTCTGCACCACGTCTTCATCTGTGCTAGCCATCTTGTTTGGTTCTATAGTGACACATGGTTCTCAAAACTAGAGTGTTTGTTTGCATGTTGTTTCCACCTGCTTTGCCTTAACACAGATTTTGGTAACTTTCATCTCTCACTACAAAAAGTGCCTGTGTGATGTGTACTTCACAGCTTTTCATGTATTTATTAGGTTTTTCAAGTAGACCTTTGTGCGGACTTAGTTGGTGCATGTTACAAAAAGAAGCAGCAGCAATGCAAAAAAAAAAAAATGCTAGAGGGTGATACAGTCGAGCGTTTGTGTCACTCTGTTGCATTTGTTTGTGTTGGCACATCTTTTTGTATTAATATTAAGTTTTTGTGCTGATGATTACGACACTTGCTAACATGAAATTTGAGCGCGGCTCTTTATACGGATTTTGATTTTGCGCTATATTGAGGCAAACAATTTTAGAGAGTCATGTAGGTGTGTATAGCTACAGAGCACACTTTAATTTGCACACATACTCGTTCTTGAAATTAGACACCTTTTCCAGTCCTTGATTGTGATAAAGGAAGCATTGTCATTGGAGACATGAAGGGAGATACCTTCTATTTGTTGCACCAATGGCTGGTTCTGAAAGAGGAGGTCTATACAAGTGTTTTACGAGGTTTTCACAGCAGTGGGAGGAGTTACAAGGGAGAGGAACAGGATTTTTTATCACATAAGTGCTGTGAAATTCTTGTTTGTCTTTAAATTTGGATTGAAGTCCCCCATTACTAACATTGGTGTGGATCTGTGGGCAGTATATATGTGATGCAGGAAATGTACAACATCTTTGGCGAGTGTAGTAGGCGAGAAGTAGACAGCCACTACTAGCAAGCTGGCATCCAAGCTTGCAGCGCATAGTCCACCAGCTCCATTGGAAGTACCAAACAGCTTGATGGCGACTGCAGGCAGGCCCTTATGCAGGTATATGGCCACTCCTGCTGGTCTGCAGCAGAGTCTGCAAGCGCCGCAGCAGTTCTAGTAGCCTATAATTTCGAGGGGCCCCTAGCGTGTTATATTCAAGTCAGGTTCGAGCTTCCATTAGTCTCCAGTGAATCAAATTATACTGCTTTCTAGCCTGATATTTCTTCAGCAGTGGCAAGATCCAGTAATATATATATATTTGCTTTTGTTCATGCTGCCCTTGGACCAAATTTTAGTGTTCTTACATGAAAGAATGTATGGATGTGCATAGCAAATCTGTTGCATGATATGTGGTGTCACTATGTGCACACACAGATGTCACAGTACAAATAGATAATCAGAGACAAAGCTATGCAAGATCAAGTACAGCCCCCTTCAAAAGTATACAGTATCAGGGGTTTGCTTATCAACTGTTTAGCAGGGCTCCCTAGCAAAGCTTAGCAAGATTGAGGACATGAGATTCTTCTGCTTTGTAGAGATTGTGTTCAGTGAGAATGCAAAGTAAGGCACACTGCAGAACGCTGAAGCAAACCCCTTTCTCTTTGTGCTTTCTGCAGGGGCAGTGCATAATGGGCCAAATTAGGCTGAGCTGGACTAGTTTTGTAAAATATATTTCGGTGCAATAGTACATGCCATCAATTTCTCATAACCAGTTCCAGCTCTGATAGTACATTCAGCTTGCATCGAAGATGTGGTGCTGGCATGTCAGTGGCATCCTTGGTCATGTGAAACCCTTGTAATAATTTTTAAATTTTGGCAGATGTTACAAAATTGTAATTTGTGTGGTGTTGTTGGTACCTGCCTTGCGTGTGCAAAAGTATGCTTATTTCACACTTACCTGCTTACTTAGTTGTGCATAATTAACCTTCATACTTAGATGGTTCATAAATGCATAGTTTCTATTAGAAATTTGTGCATTGTCAGAAATCTCCCAGTTCTTTCATCATCCTTCAGAGTGAAGTGGTAGGGACAGATGTGCTACCCTCTTCTCTTTCTAGTCTCTAAATGCAAAAAAAAAAAAAAAAAAATAAAAAAAAAAATAAAATAAAATATATTGCATACACACTTGAGACGGCTTACGTTTATAAATGCAAAAGCTATATATTCCCGCGGGTTAAATGTTTTTGATCGAGATTGTCATCTTCACTTATCATCATCATACTTTTTTTCTGGTGGCGTTGTATTCGGTGTGTTTTGTATATTCCACATAGATTGCCATGCTTCACAAAATGTCTGGGAGCCGTATTTACCGTAACTTCAGTTTGAAAGCATGCAACTGGATGTACACAAGTCATTGGTTCAAATTCTTGTCTCTCACGAGCTAGCCTTCAACTTGACTAGTACATGTATGCTATATGCTACGAGAAATCGCATGACACACCCGGTATGCTCTGTGACAAACGATTCCATCAAAATTTCAATACAGGAATCAGGAAAAGTGGTGCCACGTGGAGTTTGGCCATTGGCGAGCGTACATAGACAAACAATATGTATAGTCTTGTCTGAAGTAACGACGGCCTCAATCACTGATACGTCTAGATGCATGCAAGTGATGCATCGTAGATGCTTGGCTTGCTTTGTGCGTCATACGGCCACTTGATGATGTGATTCATTTTTCTTGAATGGCCATAACAAAAATGTTGGCTTTGTTCATGAAGGTAGTCAGTGTAACCAGCATGACCATGATGCACAAGCAGTTAGGTGTTCATTTGTATGTTTTCTTGTGTCGGTAGCACTGACAAGAAGTTGATATTTCTTTTTTTTCTTTCAACACCAAATAAAACTTAAACTTCTAAGGTTAATCTGTAAGTTATACAACATCAGAAACAGAACATTGTATCATATCTGATTAACATGCTGATTGAAAAATGCTCACCAAATGAGATAGAGAAGTTATATGTAGTATACTTTGTTACTGGTGTCATGATTTTGCAGCTTTGGGTTCACTTTTTGGTTTGCCGATTCTGCTGCGATGCATTTTCTATCGTTTTCATTTGTCAGTGTTTTCAACATGTGCTCTTCATAAGTAAATGGGGCTCGAGATTGAAAAAAGCTTGTTCGAAGTTTTTATGGCTTATTTAGTGCAACCATAGTCTGCTACTATAAACTCAAGGATCATGCCATAGGGAATCGGTCATGTATGACCGGTGATTTTTAATGCCCTGCCAAACACAAATTTCTGGGTGATGAAATATGTAGCCGCATTTAGGCAGATATTATGACAACTGCACTTTGTTTCCATATAGTTCACTTTTATTTAGGCGGGCGGCAACATACAAGAAATAGTATATTCAGAACGAAGTGGTCTTAAATGTCAACAAAAACAAGGTCATGCTCGTGCCAGGATGAGATATGAATTTAATAGCTTTCATGTGACTCCACTGTTTCTATTACACATTTATTTTGATGACAGCAGTAGTAAATAGTCTAAAACCAACTTTGGAAGCTTCAGTTTCAGCTTTGATTATGAATCAGGCAAATATCATCCTGGAACTTTAACTAGGGGCCCAATGAAAGTGCGCTTTCAACTTCAGCTTGCTCTTGAGTAGTTCCGCGTCTCCACTCTCCATATCTACTACCTTATTTCTATTTGCTAGGGTGTCGGCAACCTGTGCTAGAATTTCAGCACACAGGGATGTGAGGCAGCTCCTCCAGAACGTCAACAAGTGTAAAGTGCTTTTGAGCAGCATCAAGTGGTTTTTGAGCACCTAGCTTTCAGAGAACAGCTTCTAGAATAGGTTTTCAATTTTGAAGGCAAGCTAGATCACACTCCACCAGTGCCTACAAAACTTGCCGATCAAAACCATGAACGGTTTGAAAACCGAAAAAAAAAAAAGGAAGGTGTACTATCAGCACAGGAAAACAAAGATGAAAATGATGGCCCGCCTTCAGAATGCACTTCACCGCATAACATATTTG
Organism: Amblyomma maculatum; assembly: GCF_055883805.1. Lineage (NCBI taxonomy): Eukaryota > Metazoa > Arthropoda > Arachnida > Ixodida > Ixodidae > Amblyomma > Amblyomma maculatum. The sequence continues at coordinate 39,322,862 of NC_139345.1, read as the reverse complement.
TTCCTTGCTAATTTGGCTTCATTACATTTTGTTAGTGCAGTTGGGAGAATGAATACGTGTGACTCCCATTAACCGCTGTGGGAGCTGAATGGTGACCACTGCTGCTGAACAACACTGAAAAAAGAAATCCGCAGATATGCGCACCAAATTTTTACCACTAATAAAAAATAAATGAGAATGCAGTATTTCTTCTGCATCCTGAAATATCGTATTGTGATGTTTTAGTATTCAAGCCTTTTTTTTTAACTTTCTCGGGGTTTTTTAAGCAAGTTCTGAGAGTGACATTTTAATGTTACTTATAAAGGTAAACAAAAATTCTGTATATATTCGAAAGGCCACCTAAATAACTACATTTTGGTGTATATTACTGCAGACTCATGCCAATATTTTATTTAATAAAATTTTGTTTCCAAGTCACCTGTTTTGCTTGGTCCTTAAAGGCTTAACATCAAAGAACAAAAATTGCAAATGCATAACCCATAGTTTTAAAAGTAAGAAAGGAGGCATTATGCTGCCTTTTGTATGTTGTGAAATTTTTTATTGCTTTTCTTAAGTATACATGATTTTTTTTATATTTCTTAAATTTTTCCTTAGAAGTATGTATAGAGCATAAGTATTACTCTTGCATTTAGAAGGGCATTTAAATAGCTACATTTTGATATGTTATACTACAGTTGGTTAAAGTCTGCATATTAAACATACTTCAGCTTCTATCCGCCGCGATGGTTTCTTACTTAGGTGCTCGGCTACTGAGTTGGAGTGCCCAGCTTCGAACCTGGCCTTGGAGGCCATGTTTCGATGGAGCCAAAGTACAAAACGTGTCAGTGTGCTATGTGATTTCAGCACATGTTAAAGATCTCCTGGTGGTTGAAATTAATCCAGAGCCCTCCACTATGGCTTCCCTCACGGCTGAGGTACTTTGGGACATTAAATCCCCACTACCATATCTTTCAGCTTCTATAAGTGTCACAAAAGAAGCATGTACCTTCAGCAGATGGGTGCTAGCAGTCGACGGTGGCATCTGTCCTCTTGAATGTGTTCTTCCTTTCATGCTATTTTTAGAAGTCGAAGTGCACCAACTAGTTCAATCAAACCTTCTGCAGTTGTATATACCTTGGATTGCAGGCTTTCAATTTTGGGACAAAAAATTATTGTTGCTTATCTTTTGCCAGTCACTTGAACAGAAGCGAGCAAAATGATTGTTTTACAGACCATGAAACAGTCAGGCGAACATTACAAAGCTCAGGATGTATTTGTTTTTTTTTTTGAATGTGCACTTCTAACATATGTTCACTTTCTCTCTCTTCCTTTTCATTTCTAACAGCATCAAAGTGTACCCTGGAAGTTTTCAGGACTGGGTTTTACAGGGTGGAGATTTCATTCAGGAACCCCTGCCCAATGCTCCTACAGAGGACCAGGCTTGAAAAGAGTGTGAAGACAAGTGAGGCACAGAGTTACTGTGTTGTCAGAAGTTTGGGCATATTAATAAATGCTTTTGGTAGCAAACCAAGATTACTTTTGTTGTTTTAGTGTTTTCTGTTGCAAGGGTCTTGCCGAAATATTTTCTTAAATTAACGTAGTGACAATTCCTTGCTTTGTAGTGCATGAGGCATTAAGAAATCTATTCACATGAGCGTTTAGCCACTCTTGAGTGGTCTTGACTAGTGGAGTTTCTACTGTACTGTAAATGTACTTTCCAAGCAAAACTGCAAGGTGCTCAGGGTGCTCATGTCTCTGCACGTTAAACCCTGATACTGAAATCAGTCCTCCATTATGGTGTAGCTTCAAAGTGTCCCACATACCATAAAATTTTAGATGTATAAGAGATATGCATTATTACTTTAATATAAATGGGCTGAGGTAATATTAATACAGTGCCTCCATCATTATGCCCATTCCCACAGCACTAAGTGTGTCAGTCCGTTTCACTTGCAGACTGTGTGGTGGCACTAGCCACCTCAACCTGTTTTTTTTTAGCATTGTTGTTTATAAATAATTAACATAGCATTTTCTAATCCTAAAAATACTTTTCATAGGAAATGCTCATATCCATGCAAAAAAAAAAAAAAGAGCAGGAGAGGGGCGGGTGGCCACTTGAACCAAAGTCACCTAGGTTGCTTTGCTTGAACCACGGTGCAAGAATTGAACCCTTCACTCCGCAGGCACTATCACTGGTTATGCCAAGTTTTTCCAGACTGTGCACGTGCACTTGAAATTAATCTGGAGCAGTTTGTTTAGAATCATGCTTTTAGAGATCAGTGTGGATATGACATGGGGGTGTTCTCATAATCTCACCAGCATCCAAGAGAAACATGTAGCAGCTGTATCCTACCATGAGGCAAGAACATGGCTTCAGGCAGGTTACACTTTAAAACAAGAACCAGGAGCAGCTGTCAAGGCCGACTTACTCTATGGATTGAAGTTCATCTTAAAACCTCCTGTCACACAAGACCTCAACACACAAATGGAATTGATTATTTATTCTGTTTAGCTTACTGATAGCCTACTGACACCAACAGATTGCATGTAAACGTTCATCTAATTAAGTGACCTCGTAATTGCCTCATTTGCACGGGTAACTCAAGCTTTATTTCAGCACACAAAAAAAATTACAAAATTTAGAAAACTCACTCAAAGGTGCATCAGTCCAAGAGCCTTCCAACACCATGTCAACAACTGCACACATCACATTGTCGATGTCTGCGTACCCTAGTACATTGTCTTGTAGCAGCTCTTAAGCAGTCGGAGCAGTGCTCTACTTGTGGCATCCGTGGCAGTGCTGTTCTACATTAAGTGACCTAAGCTGACTTTTCATCAACTTTCCATGCCAGGCATGTTCATCATGTTGTAGATAGTGTGGGAACTATCCTCGGTGTCGCTATCATCAGTGGCACTTTCAGTGTCGCCACTGTCGTCAGTTTCGGTCTGAGAGTCGTAGTTTGGATGGAGAGGAGGCAAGTCACAGTCGAGTTGATACCGTGGTGTCTGCTCCAGGACTAACGGGGGATCTAGGTGTGGTTGCATCCCCGTCTGCACTCCCACCTGTATCTCCTCCTGGATGCCTGCATCCATGTGCATGTGCATTTGAGCCGGTACAAAAATGGAGCCTTGTGGCCCCATGTCTGGCTGCCTTTTCAGCTCCGCCTGATAGCCGATTTGTACCTCGCATGATATGCCCGCATGCGTCTCCACTGGCACATCTTCCTGCTGACCTGTTTTAATCTCTTCTTTCAGCTGCATTTGGGTTATTGGCAGCGCTGGTGGCTGCTGCACTACAATGGTTCGCAGCGGCTTTGTCATGTGAGGTCCACAGGCAACCTGCATGGCTCTACTCGTTTCAATAGGTTTTTGGTCTTTTTCCTCGGGTGTCTCACCGTACGCTTGGTTTTCAGCAGTCACTGACATGGTCTGCTGCTGCTCTTGCTGCTGTTGATGCTGTTCTTGCTGCTGTTCTTCCTGTTGCTGTGGCTGCTGCCCTGGCATGGCTGGAGTCAGCTTGATTATGTGTGGTGCAGGACGTGGTGGTGGCGGAATACCACCCATTCGGGAAGAGCAAGAGCCGCTTGATGTTCCCAAGGTGAGACCTGCAGAAAACCAAGGAATGTTCTCGGAGATGCAGTGGCAATGTAATACAGAATACCTCTGATGTCAGCACAAATGCAGGCATCAAAGCCAAGGTTTTCGGCTTGCTTCTGTGGTTTTCAACACGCTAAGCGTAGCACCGACCACCTTCATTCATATTTTGGAGGTTGCATGGAAGGTAGGGTCAGAACTATTAAACTGAAATGCATGCAAAAGCTAGCCATGTCATTGCTAGTGTTGGTAGTGTTAAGAAGCCTAGCTGATGAAGGTGGAGTATATAGTCAACGCAGCCAGAAGTCATGCTGGAAATGGCCACAACTGAGAATTGCAGCCCCTCACATCTGTCTTGATGCTATTAGAGTTTGAAAAGAACATTAAAGCCTGTAATCTCAGATGGATTATACAGGGTGTTCCTTTGTAATAAGAACGCATACTAAGGTGGAAGCTGTTTGCGTACAATGGTAACCATTCTCCATCCCTTGTGAAATAGCTTGTAGTTTTGATTTTTGTGAGTGTTATATTAATTAGATGCAAAATGTCAGCTACATGCCAAGGGCGCACATGAACCTTTTTGAGTTGTTCCATCTGTAATTATGGCACAGAGCAAAATTGTTTGGTACTAGCTAGCACAAGCATTGCCTAATGAAAAATGACAAAATTTTGGCATTTGGACTTGTCAACATAAATAACTGATTATTTCTCACAGTAAATGGCAAAGACTATTATATTATCCCCAGCATGCAGCTCACAGCTGTATGCATTTTGAAGCTTTTAGGTACGTTCTAGGGTAGTCAACACTAAAATGAGCACATCTGTAGCAGTGTTGTGTGCTTGTTAATACATTTTAAGCTATTAAATGATTCAAGAATCAAAGTGACTTCTTGAATGATTATGCTGTGAGCAATTTAAGGAATAAATATTGTGACAGTCAGTTAAGTTGCTTGGCCTACTTGTAGCAGCAAGTGAGGGGTGTGCTAAAATGATCCGCTTTGCTGTAGTACCCCATGCATTCTTGCTTTGGATTGACCAATTTTATATCTGACTTCACCACAATACCGTCAGAGAGCGGTAACAGTTGTAAACTTTAGAAAACCTAATATACAGGAACAGGCTCTGTACTTGCAAGTGTTCAACTTTCCAGATAAATACTTGGAATTCTTGCTTTTTTCACTTGCCCACCAATGGCAATAACTGAAATTTTCCACAGCAGCACATTCAGCAAGAGTCATGCCAGTAAAATATGCAGTATGTTTGTGCTTTCTCTGCTTTAAATAAGCAGTGCTACAGTGAACACTAGTGGAATGACCAACCTTACAGACATCATTGCAGCCAAGCTCAGTAAGCATGGTCCAGTCAGTGTTGATTGCTGTTCACCTGCTGCCATGTGTGTGTTTGTGCCTGCCTTCGTGCTTGTGCACGTGTAAAAGGTCTGATGCCAATTATGGGTTCATACCCTGGTGTGAGCGCAGGTGGCTGGCCAGGTGTCCACTCTGGGCAAAAGCCTTGTCACAGATGAGGCAGTCGTATGGGCGCTCGCCTGTATGCATGCGCATGTGGTTGCTCAGGTGGCCTGTCTGGGTGAAGCGCTTTTGGCACACTGGGCACGAATGGGGGCGGCCGCCTGTGTGCAGCCGCATGTGGTTGTTCAAGTGCCCACTTTGAGTAAAAGTCTTGCTGCATACCTGCACACATCCACACACAAATTGTTATTCTGTGCAAACAGATATGCATACCTGCACACCTCCACAAACAAATTGCTACTCTCTGCAAACATCTGCAGTACTACACGCAAGCTGAGCAACACTGAAGGTTTATGCCAGTGCACCTATGTTACGATTCAAAGTACACAGGTACAGATGCAAGTGTTATGAAGTGTTCAATATGGTCATGTGGATGTGATAAGGAATAGTAGAGCTTTGTAAGGAGAGAGAGTTAGGAAGTTTCACAAAACTCTACAGCTCGCAGCAGACCTGCTTAGCCATGCAGCCCTTGGTGACGTACCTGGCACTCGAAGGGTCGCTCGCCCGAATGCAGGCGCATGTGGTTGGAGAGGTGACCACTCTGAGTGAAGCGCTTGGAGCACACGGTGCACTGGTAGGGCCGTTCGCCCGAGTGCAGCCTCTCGTGGTTGTTGAGGTGGCCACTCTGAGTGAAGCTCTTGTTGCAGTACTTGCACTCGTAGGGTCGGTGGTTGGTGTGCATCCGGGTGTGGCTCAGCAGGTGGCCACTCTGCGTAAACTTCTTCTTGCACACCTGGCATTCATATGGCTTTTCCCCCGTGTGCAGCCGCACGTGGTTGTTCAGGTGGCCCACCTGGGTTGTGACAGCTCCTTTAGTGAGTGAGCCCAGGCACGCATGCACAAGCAGCATGCATGTCATGCACAAGAGAGTTAGCATAAAAAAAAGTATGTTGTTACAATAAAAGTACAGGAAGACTAGAGCAAGGTTTGTCTTCTCCAGCTGGCCTTAGAAGTATATTTGAGAGAGAGATAGGAGGAGGAATGGTTAACTACGTAAGTGGTCCAGTTGGTTACTCTGCATGAAGGAAGGGGAGGAGCAGCTGTAAAAGGCAGAGAGAGGGACATCAGTTAAGAATGTTTGATCACAACCTTTTGTGCAAGCCTAGTGCCCTCAGGAACTGGAACAGTGTGTGGCTTGCCATCAGTGCTGGGGATCGATGTGGCATCCATCCAAGGGTTTTACTCTCCATCAGTAGGCAAGCGTCGAGGTGTTCTAGGGTGTAGCACAGCATTTGTCTTTCAGCTCTAAACACAGGGCATTCACAAAGTTTCATAGCCGCAATATGCACTGGCACAGCTCTTAGCCACATCAATGCGAATTTTTCATAACCCTTTATTTTTCATATCTTCTCAAAAGTGTCGTTCTATAGACTTATATCAATTTCAATGTCAGAGGGTGCTGTCCTAACTGAACTTATGAGCGTTTGCCCTGTACTACAATTCATTTATAAAAAGATGACCTTCAGGTTTGAAAACCTGCTGTCAACACTAATGTCACTAAGGTGAGCATCAACTTGGAATGCATATGACAAGCTCTGTCAGCCAAATTCTTCAATTCTTCCAAAGCATACTCTCCATTACGCAGAGACTAAACAAAACAGTCACCAACTTGGATTAGCAGAACAGCAGCAGCTGCAATGTGTAAACTCGTTGCTGCTTCAGTCAAAGCAGTCAGGGAATGTAGTACACACCTGCTTGAACTTTTTAGTACAGATGTAGCAGGAATGCAGCGATGCCTGATGGGAACTCCGCCCCGAAGAGCTGCGGCGAGACCGGGATGGTGGCTGAGGTGGTGGTGGTGGCGGTGGGTTGGAAAGCAAGGGCAGTGGGGCCACCTTATCATCACCGGCCACCATCGACTGGCCATCCCCCGTGAAAGGTGCATGCAGCTCCATGTGATTGTGCAGGTGTACAGCACGCTCAAACTTCTTGCCACAGATGTAGCACTGAAGGCGCACGGATGGTTCGAGGGAGCTTCTCTTGGAGCGTGTGTTGTGCGCTGGCCCTACTATGGGGTTCATGTGTTGCGGTTGTGGTGATCCACCCATATGAGGCACAACAGTGCTTGTGGAAGTGTCATAGGGCGTCGGCATGGGTGCCACCACGCACTCATATTGGACAGGCATCGAGCAGAAATCCATCAAATGCATGGGTGGAGTTGTGACAAGGTCCTACGCAAGAAAAAAGCATAAAGTCACTGAAGGGTTGCACTTTGGAAGTTAAATAAAAGAAAAGTGGTCCTGTCACAATGAACTTTTTTTATTATTTTCTTATGCATACCATAAACCAAAAAAAAAGTTGCACATGACATCCGCTCTCATGTTTTCCTGTGCAAGTGCAACAGCATGGTGCATGCAAAGTTTGAAGGGCATCGTCTAAGAAATGCATTTTTGAACTCTACCATATGGAGTGGATAGAGCACCTTCAATATTATGTGCATTCCACAAACAGGTTTCACAGCTGTTATCACCTGACTGAGTGTTGTGCTTAATGCTTCCAAAGCAAACAAAAGCAAAAGACTCAGAAAAACATTCACAAAACCCTACCTGTATGCCATCACCATTCAAGGCCATTGTTGCCTTAAATGGGAGCAGTTACCCAGCAGGTTAAGTCCTGCTTCTGGCCCAGGGATCTGGAACCAGGTCAAGTTGTCAGGGGAAGAGGACTTTACCAGGAAGAAGAGGCCTGCCAGCAGGAGAAACAGTGTGGCTGTTAGAATTAGGGGTAAAGTGCTCTTCCACTTCCTCCTATTGGAAAAACTTCAGGCTAAGAAATTAGACAAGCCAAAGAAAAATGGGTGTCTAAAAACAGCTGTCTGTACTATGCTATTCAGCCTGGAGGAAAATCGTTGCAATGCTTCGTATTATTATGCAGCTTGTTCCTTCTGCATTTAAACTAGTCAGCTTGGTTAATATCTACTTTTTGTGCACACAAACCATATATACAAAGTTGCAACATTCACAAATTTGGCCGATTTAAGAAAGCTTTAACCTGTGCAAAACCTTGTTTAGAACCACTTTAAGCCAGGCATAATGCAAAATATTATTTATAAGATACACACCTCTGCATTTGACAGTAGCTCAGATGCAGATTTGGTCAGTGTGCATTTTAAATTGTTTGTCTTGCTAACAGGAGTGCCTTAAAATTTCCAAAAAGTGTTGGTTTGTTTGCATTGCAGAATCACTCAAGGAAGCTTACTTGAGACAAACTAGAGGTTAGTTATCATGTAGGTCAAGACAGGAATTCTATAATCAAGTCTCTTGGGGAATTGATATTTTTCCTCCAAAATCCTGACATGCTTCTTGAAAAAGTGTTGTATAAATAATTAGCACCTGAAATGGATATGTGAACATTGAGCTCTCACGCTCTCACAACTTCTTGAGCAAGAAAAAGTGCACCTTGTAATTTTCACTCCAGTTTCAATAAGTTTGTAATAAGGAAGGCAGAAAAAAACTGTACCTGCAAATTCTGTACCAAATAACAAAAAGGGCATTGGAAACAAAGAAGACAGGCTCAACCAGCTGTATAAACTTGAGTGGTGCGCATTATTGGAAATATTTAGAGTGTCGTAATGTAATGATGCATTTTGCCAATTTAAATATAGAGTTTCATTTTTGAAGTGTGAAGGAAAGGCTTAAAAAAATAACTAAATGATCAGCATAGTGAGCTGCTCAGGTTCTTATCACATTTTGAATAATCAGTCCATGCTCATGATCTTTGTTGTGATGATTCTGGTCTTATATCAAAATCACATTGAGTTATGTATCCGCTAATTCTAATAGCTCGGGCTTTTTTCCTCAGCGGGCTTTTTTTTTTTCCTTATCGCTGCTCGCAAATCATCTCTCTCTGCATCTGCTACATTTTTCGTCTGTTGATTCTGGTGTGGGAGGCTTTTTATTTCTACTTGCATTTCACCGCTGATGAGAATGAGAAGCCTTTAATTAGGAAGTGAGGGAGGGTTGCATCGAGGTAGGAGCTTGCTACTGCAGAAAAACTTAGTTACAGAATAATGAGGGAATGGAGAGCAACTGAGAGACATGAGGGGAGAATTCAATCAGCAGCTGTAACCAATGGCCCTACACACTTGATGTAGCTAAATTATAAGATGCTGTTGAGAAGTCTCATAGATGGCTGAGAAGCTACAATAAACGATCTGAAAGACCAGAAATAGACAAAAATAAATAAACATGGCAATGATTATCAACGAGCTTTAAGATCACCTGAAATTGTGATTTAGTGAGCCTAGTACAAAACCTTCTATAAAAAATTAGATACTTGAGAAAAAGAGAATTGTTGATAGCCTCCTTCGCACATTTTATGCTGAAATGGTCTTTTGGACGTGCAACTCAGTTGCAAAAGTGATACAGCACTCAAATGAGCTAGCCCATATGGGTTTCAAGTCCAATTGCATGAGACAGCCCAGATCAGTTCTGTGTCTTGAGTCAAAGTGAGCAAGCACAGGTGGATTTTACATAAAAATTGCCGAACCTAAACGTTATATTTGTGCATTGGATTGCTACGTCCTTGGCACGGTCATTCAGAAACGCAAAAAATACAGTTTCACAGAGTATCCGTGTTGGATCATTAATGTTAAGGCGAATTCCAATCAGCTGTTCAGAGTGAGCGCTCTCAGACTCTGCGAACAGAGAAGATAGCTAGGGAGTCTAGGGACCATTCCATTGTGGTCCAGTCAGAACTCCATATCTGAACCCATGTCATGCATAGAAACAGCTTATCAGTTTACTAATTGGAGGCTGCAAATGCTCCCATTAGTGAACTATCCCAAACACAGACTATACTCAAGAGAACTTGCTCGTCACCAAATGGAATTCTCCATTAGTTTTTGTGTGAAGATCTCGGATACTGCACATATACTCAAGTTTTGATTTAAGCATATCAGCGGTCTGTATATTCAAACATGGGCGCTTATGCTTACGCAATGATACTGGAAGATGTACGAGTTGGTGAGTATCTGATTGCAAGGGCATTGCATCTGAACAAAAATGATGCTGTTTGCTCACCAAAGCTGACCTTAAAATGACTGGGCATAGATAGTGGTCACATTCAATTCTGGCCCAGCAGTACATTCAGTCACTTATGTTGACAGCTGAGTGTCAAGTTAGACATCTCTAAAATCATATTTTAATTTTTTGCCTTTTTTTCAATTACAATTTTTCTTACATTTTTATGCACCGTTGGTGGAGCAATAGGCACCTGAGTGCTGGTGTCACTATAGGCTCCGACTCAACTAGCAATTTTCTGCTCCGTGACCCGCCGAATCGTTTGACACCACCCTAAACCTTCTGCACCAAACAGGCGGACCACAAGTTTTATACAAATGGTGGTAATAAGGGGTCCAACCTAGGTGTCCGCCAGCCTGGGCTACTTGCAGCGAAACGAAAGTATAGGTCTGAATCGCGGCTCTCGAGCACCACCGTTACGTGTCCGTAGTTGCTATGCAACTAACGTGTTGTCACGTGATATGGTTCCATTTTGGTCATGTGGCATGGTACCACCTTCGTCGCATGGTATCGTACCACCCTGATCGCGTGGCATATGTTGCTATGCGGCGACGACCACGCTGTGTTGCCATTTTGAAACTACCCTATGACCTTGGATTGAAGAAAACATGACCTTGAGAAATGTAACTATAGTAGAGCTAACAGTCTAAAACTTATTCTAAGCTTAAGATGCTAATGAGGAACGATAAGGTTGGCTTACTAATGTGGCACGTTCATACAAGGGCTGTGAGGGTACGTGTCCGTCATTCGTAGACGACACGTCGCGCGGTCTAACCTGGGTCCTAAAGGTTATCTCTGGTACGAAGCACAGCGAGGTGCGCAGAAATAATTTACGCTGTCCGATAAAATAAGGCGAAATCCGGTTATGGCATTTGAGCCGCAAGGCAACTCACGAAGAAATCATGCGCGCGCGGAGAAAATCGGACCTCCGCTCGCCTACCTCAAGAGCCATGTAAGGCCTCGCGGTTAGTCACCGGGCAGGTTTCGCTAGCTGAAATACGGGCCACGATGGCCGACCAAAATGTTGCCCAGGGATGGAAATCAAAGCCCGCAATTTCTCTTTCTCCTTTTCTATTGCAAAATGGGAGCGATCTACGGGACAGAGAAGAAGATCTCACCTGCTGTTCGAGGCCGTCTTCTTTTTTGCTGGCCAGCTGACACGCCCCACGGCAGTGAACCAGCTCGAGGCACGCAGCGCTCGTGCCGCGGGCTTTCCACGCGAACCGTGCAACCGCGTGGAGAGCCTGCCGTCATGCCGTCCATTGGCTAGCTTGCTTTAGGCAACGTGGCGTACCCGAATTACTGAGGCACGCTGAAATTTCCAGCTGACATGATGAACAACGAAATTCGTTGTACCGGTGAGCAGTCGACCTGCACTAGATCAGAACGGCGCTTAGTGAATGGAAGTAGCATTCGCTGCATGAGGATCTGCAAGTTTGGAAGAGGCACCTGCATAACATTTTATCATGGTCTAGTGCAGTTATCTAGGCAGAAATGCGAGATGTCCGTGCCTGTGTTTCTGATGTTGCTACATGAGACAAGGATGTCGACAATTGCGTGACCTTATTATGCACTTACATTTAAACGCATTTGTCAAGTCAGTTAAATTTGCGTGAAGATCTAGCGAGTTCGAAATCATTTGGTCGAGCTTCACGTTTACAGTTTCGCGCCGCATAATAGCGCGCACGGGAGCGCGTTTGAGCCGACAGAGCGCTTAGAAACCGAAACTAATAACCTGTTTGTGAAACACGTTAAACCACATTTTTAATTCGTAAATTTGTACTTTAAAACAATAAAAAATACGTTTTTACTTATTTTTGATGTTATTTATTGAGAATAAATATTGTTTAGGTAACCAGTTTGTGTAACCTAGTGTACGCAGCGACCTGGTACGGTCGCCGCAATAATTACGATTTACGAAAGCAGTTGCGGAGGCGGACAAACGGAGAAAGGCTTGAGACCGTAGCGGTGGGTTGCATTAGTGGATGTTGTAGAGTGAGCATTGACGGCCGGTTGTGTTGGTGAGGTGTGCGAAAACATCTGTGATGAGAATCTTAAAACTACGTCGTGTTTGATACTATTCAGCTAAGTGACTGTGTAGGACTAATGTGACGTTACATCAGTACGCTCGAGCCGCCCGGAGTCCCTTTCCGTGATTTATTCGGCAAGGGACCCTCCTAGAAGGCTCTGAGGGGCGCCCGAGCTCTTTTGTTCCTATCGGCTTCCTTGCTGCAATCAACGCCATGGCGCATACCCAGCCAAGTGTAAACTGCAGTCTGGATGATATCGACCTCAACAGTTTAAAGGTATGTGAAGCTACGTGCTCAGTAAGAATTGGTTCCTCACCTCATTTACTCATGATGAGCATATCGAAGCTCTATAGTGTCAGTCAGGGTGCTGCTTTCGGCTAAATCTGTTACGCTGTTAGTTAGATTACCATCTGGCACTCGAGAGACACTTTGGTGCATATTTGATCGGTTATGCGTCCGGGTTTGCTTTCCGTCTGTCTGAGGCGTATGCTCTGGAAGTCAGCTGGTCAGCCGGGATGCCTCCTTGTCTGCTAGGCCTAACAAGTTGGACAGCTCGCTGCTGGTTTCCTTTTGATGGGAGACGCTTCTACTGGCAGATCTGAGCGCTCGTTTTAGCGCGCTGACGCGCACGTGGTGCGCATATTTGCTGAAGACTTGTGACCCCACAGCGCTGGCTCTATTTGCGCTAGAGATTCGAGCTTCCCTTCTCGCGTTCGAGAAAGCGCCGCTCACGCCCAACCGGAGACGAGAACAACATTTCATGCTTTCTACCTTCACTTCCGGCATGGTTGCGTCTTTGCAGCTTGTTCTTCGGTTTCATTCTTTTCCTCAGCTGTTTTGATTACGAACAGTTTTGTTTGATGGCAAAGATCATTTTCCTTGGGAGGTATTCCCCCCCCCCTTTTTTTTTTTTTTTTTTTTTCTTTCTTTCTTGTTCGGCTGGTGCGCGTTCCGCCGCTCATAGAACTGCCCAGTCGCCACTCTTCTGCTTCCGTCACAACAGTCGCAGGGCCGATGCCCTGTCGTGCTTGGCGTGACTTATCTAATGCGGATTCCCCTATGGATTCCCTCTAGAAAGAGCGCGCCTTGTCAGCATTCTTTCGTCTTGTGCGGTTGGTTCTGGCAACAACTTATTAATTTCAATTACTTCAAATCAGCCACAGACGTGGTTTGGGCGTGCCGTTCGTTTGGTCTGGTGTCTGATAACCCGGTTATAACCCAGTGCCCACGCATATCATGTAAACACGAGCAGATAATGCGCGATCGCGATCGACAACCAGTAGAGCGCATTCAAAGGCGTTTGTCTCTTGTATGCATGCAAGCAAAACAAGAAAAAAAAAAAAGTTCGGCATAAAGTCGGGTTCATTGCACTCTTCATTTTTGATGCATAATGATTCGCTTATATTTTGCTGGTGTCTGACATTTCCGGCGTAATGAACTAGCCTACAACTTGTGACGGATTGTCTCGGGGGTTATTGTACTGGACGCATGGTTGTGTAAAAAGCTTTCGTGTATGTAAACGAAACTAGCGATTTACGGCTGCGGCGTACTTTCGATAGCTTCGATAGCAGTATGCCCTACATAAGCTTCTTATTGTTTCCAGGTATTAAGCGTTATAAGCTCTATACTGCTTGAACGTTCAATCGGCGTTGCTAGCATAGGGTTTTAGGAACCATCTATGAGACTTTCTTACAAATCCCTTCAGCCACCATGGAATCACGGGGCCAACTGAGCCCGAGCACTATGCCGCTGCCAACTACATTACTTTAAATTTTGGCCAGAAATATTGCGAAAACAAGCGGTGTTTTACAATTGCAATGGTGCCAACATTCAATATGGAGGCTGTAAATTTCTGCAAACGGGCCGAAAAGCACGCAAGCATAAAAATTTGCCCAGAATAAGAGATGGCCTGCTCTTCTGTTAGCCAAATGTTGCACACCATGGAAACCGTGTTTTTGTCCAACAGGCACACTTTTCAGAGAATATCATCTTTTAAATGTTATCATTCAAAATAAAACTTTTTTATTGACATTTCAGAAAACAAACATTCCATTGGTGCCGTATGCTTTTGCATTTTCGTCACTGTGATTTTTGCTGATAATTTTCGGGCCTTGAGAAAGTCATCTGCACGCACCAAGTTCCAGGCTGTCACCATGTCCTGGTGCTGCACATTATAAAGCAGAGGCCTGTCATACCGCAAGTTAGTGACCTGTCTTGCTCATGCTGACAAGTGCAGCATGTGGATATTACTGGGAACGAATCCATGAAGTGTCTGCATGCAATGTATGGCCTCTGCCTGGCTTCGCAATCTATGGCCTACGTAACTGTTGCTTGTCAAAAGCGCTTTTAAAAATATATTTTGCTTCGTTTGCCATCAATGACCATAGTAGCCACTGACACATGCAGTCTTTCTGTAACCAGGCTGAAATGAAGCTGACCATGAGTAGTTCATGAATAAGCACCTTGTATATCTGCTGTTCACAGAAATACTATGTCTGTTCACATACGAAAAAGTTTTCTGTACGGGTCTCATTCATGTGTCTCAAAATTCCCTGATTGTTTGAGAAGTCATGTGATGTGACGTTATCAATCTCTCAACTAATCAGCAAATTTCGTAGGCGAGTTGGCAGATGAACTGGCAAGGTCCTGCAGGGTTATGATGATGTCCACAGGTTTGCAGCCTCCAGAGCTCACATTTAGTAGGTATTCTGGAGAGGCCACGGCACACGCATACAAGTTTTCCTCATGACAGCTATTTTACGTTGTCTAAGCCTGCAAATTGCAGGAGCGCTGGGAATGCAATGAAGCAACTTTGAGGCATTATTCATGGTGCAAGTTTACCACTTCAGGTGTTTCCCACGTTGTCTAAGCCTGCAAATTGCAGGAGCGCTGGGAATGCAATGAAGCAACTTTGAGGCATTATTCATGGTGCAAGTTTACCACTTCAGGTGTTTCCCACATTCCAATACAGCTTGAGTGGGGGAATCTTCACAATGCGTGTGTAAATCACAAGGCCCATCAGCTTGAACATTTCATTTAGTCGCTTCTCAAGACCCATCGGAATGAGCAGGCATTGGTATCTGTGAATTCAGTTTCCAGGCACATTTATTTGTGTTTTTGCAAACAGCTTGTATTACTTATATCAAGAAAGAAAAAAAAAGTTCGGGGTAGACAGAAGTTTTTTTAATCCACTTCCCAGTGCCGTGCCTGCATCTTTGCTCAGATGCACCCGAGGCTCCTATCAAGGTGATAATTTGGTAAGCTTCAGGGACAGTGCATCATTACCATAGGTTGTGGAAACTTCACGAAAACAATGTAAAGCAGTGAACATCACTTGTACATATTCTGGGACGAGCAGAAGCTGAAACTGTGCTCACCTCCGGCCACTAGTTGGCGTTTCAGTTACATGCACATGTGAATCACTCAAAATCGGGACTTCTGAACTCATTTTCAGACTCTTTCGATGGGGGTGTAAAGGCAGGCGCACCTGTGTGCCGTGCGATGTCAGTGCACGTTAAAAAAACCCTGGAGGTCAGAATTTTGGAAGCCCTCCACTGCCGTGTCTCTCATAGCCTGATGGGACGTTAAACCCCATAAACTAAACTAATCTTTGCTGCTATTCTAAAAAAATTCTGCAACCGAAGCGGCCAAATCAAGCTATTGACGTTGAAATTGTTGCAAGCTCAGTGATATTCTTTTGCTCTCTTAATCGCCACTCACTCCACTCCAGATCATTCTTATGCATCGCAGCCTGCAGAGAGAAAGGGAACTTTAGTCCCATACTATGATCTTCTAGATGGCAAGGCGTCTTACAGCGCTTCGAAATTGGAGCATAGCAGCGTGCGCAAAATCATCATTCATATATAAACAACGGCCTATCAGTTCTGAAAGCATTAAGAAGAAATGACAATCTCAAAATGATCTAAGCTTGCAGCATTTCCAGGTGCTTGTGAAAAACCAATAGGGGTGAAATTCCCCTCTCTTCAACCAATAAATCAATCAATAAATTATTTATTTCAATAAAATGTACAAATTGCAAATAATGTTGGGCCAATAACCAAAGCTAGATTTTTTTAGTAATTTATGTAATATTTCTGTGCATGTATGAGCTTTTTAGACGCTTGTCTAGAGCAAATACATTACTGTGACTTGTAAATCTACTTGAAATGTGCAATTATAAACTTCTGACAAAATTAGGTATATCAGTTCAACTGTGTGCAATATTGTATAAAAAGCAGCATCACAAGTGCACTTGGGGACATTTAGTAGTTCCATTATCAGTGCTTTGTTGAAGAACATAGTCGAAATATGCCCAGTGTCAAATTATTGGGGGTATATATATCTTGGCCACATGTTTCTGTATTTTCTCAATGCTTATAAGCATCATCTAAGCCCAATAAGTGGTTCCACATGACAGAAGCTAATTCCATTTGAGGTGTAACAAGAGAACAAGAAAGTCTGACTGTTGCTAAGAGTCCGAGAAAGCCTTGTCAGATTTAAAATTATCCCACTACCTTAAAACCACTGTTGCGACCGTCACAGCATAGTGTGTGAAAGTAAACTAGTGATTGATAAGCACACCGCAAGCCCGTGGTTGAATCCTGCTATAAATGCTATTTTCCAGATTTTTTTTTAAATTTCTTACTGCGGGTCATGCTACAGATCCAAGCATAACAAATACATAAGTACAGATACAAGACCAGGAAGTAAAACAAAAAAACCACAATGATACATGTAGCATAATTGCTATAATACAAGAGCTCTTCCTGACATGAATAAATCATTTTCTTCAGCGTGGCTGCAAATCACAATAAAAATATGGCCTTTATTATCAGGGCACAATAACCCAGACAGTGCAATATCCACACAAGTAGTAAAGAAGTGAAGACAAGAAGAATTATAGTTAAAAAGGAATAACTATAGATAAATCATTTAATGATATTGCATGGTATCAGCAGCATTTATTGGGCCATATGTATAAGTTCTGGAAAATATCTTCAAGGGTCTCCGTAACTCTGTCTTAAATGTAGGAAAATGCCTGCAAGGAAATGCCAAGAAGGATGCCATGCAGAACCCAAATTATGCAACAGTCACATCATAATCAAATCATAATAACTTTTACAAACCCATGAGTTAGCTTCTATCCCATTGGTTGAAATTTCTGCCAGTCAGAAGCTACCAATAGGGATGGAGGTGCAAAACCTACAGTTTTGCACCAAAATTGGTTTCCCTTTTCCTGCATTTGTTTCAAATCTGTGACTTCTCTGTAATACTTTGATTGTTATCATAGCTGGAAAGCAGTGGTGTGGCACCAGTGGCAAAAGAGTGGCAAAGAAAGGCTTCTTGACCAATCTGGCCTATCATACACATGCGCAGGTAGTAATTGGTTCATGCTCTCAAATAGAAAAAAAAAAAAGAACAGAAAGGTTTGGTTTGCTTTT
The DNA here is from genome assembly GCF_055883805.1 of Amblyomma maculatum. NCBI lineage: Eukaryota > Metazoa > Arthropoda > Arachnida > Ixodida > Ixodidae > Amblyomma > Amblyomma maculatum. The sequence continues at coordinate 39,305,268 of NC_139345.1, read as the reverse complement.
GGGGGATTTAACATCACAAGGCGACTCAGTTCATGAGAGACTTCATAGTGGAGGATTTCGGACTAATTTCGACCACCTGGGGTTGTTTTATGCGGACTGACGTCGCACAGCACACGGGCGCTTTGCTTTGCGCCCCATTGAAAAGCGGCTGCTGCAGCCGGGATGGGAGATGTATTCTCCGCAGAGCAACAGAGGCTAAATATACAACTTTGTTTTCTTTTTATGGAATTACTTATCCGTTTCTCTTTCGGACCTTGATCACTGAAACTGAGTGTCAGTGGTGACATGAAGCCTTCAAAAGGGACATGCAGCACCAGTCTTACTCATTCATTTTGTCGCGATTCTAAGGCAACTGGATGATAAACAAAAAAAGTATTGAAATGACAGAAAAAATATGATGCAAGTGGTGGTATTCTGTCTTTTCTGATTTTATTCCTTGAGTTCTTTCTACTATTATACAGTGTCCTTGAGGAAAGAGGTAAATGTAGGTGGCAGCATTTTTTAACAGCTGAAATTCTTTTTTCTTTTTCCATGCTGGTTTGCAAAGGAATAAATGTAAACCTTGTAAATGCTCATGTTACGATGTTTATGCGCAAGCTGTCATGATTGTTTTGTTCCTGATAAAGGGGGCTTCTCAAAAAATATTCACATTATCGATTGGCAGCATTGCTACGAGCTCTTGGTGTCAAGCTGTTTTTTTACCACATCAAATCTTTACCCTCACAAGTTTCTTATTGCAGCCTTTTATAAACTTTCTCAATTCTGAGAGTATTTTTGCCTGAACTGTGCATATCGATGCCATAATAATTAAGGTACTTGTTCTTCATGAAAAGTTTATTTAGAATCCTGTCGGTGTTGGTAGCGTTGTTACTAACTCCTGCTTCCTTCTCTTTGCAGGATCCAGCAGGTATATTTGAACTAATTGAAGTAGTTGGAAATGGTACCTATGGCCAGGTGTATAAGGTGTGTATAATGTTTAGATTTTGTTGTTGTTATTGTTAAAATGATTTGTTTTCATGCCTTGGTGCCAAAGTTTGTTTTTATATCTCGTTCAGCTGACCATTAAAGAGATTGGTCTGTCCATTCATGAAATGTTATTGTGGTGCAAAAAAAAAAAAAAAAAAGAACATTGTGACTTTATAAAGTTACAAGCATTTAAAGAGGAAGGGTCTGTTCTGTGTAAGCAAACAAATGATAAGTGGGCATCACTTAATAAGCTGCTTGGCAAAACAGTAGAGGTTGTATGGGGGCCATTCAGTGTAGCATTATGTTAGTAGAAATGTTTTTGTGCTCTTAGAAAGTTCACAGGACTTTATAAATGAGAGGGCAAGTAAATGCTTCAGTGTATGCACTTAGGTGTATAAGATATGTATAATGTTTAGATTTTGTTGTTGTTGTTAAAATGGTTCGTCGTTCTTACATCTCGTCTGTCCGGTCATGAAATGTTATTGTGGTGCAAAAAAAGAAGAAAAGAACATTGTGACTTTATAAAGTTACAAACGTTTAAAGAGGAAGGATCTGTTATGTGTAAGCAAACAAATGATAAGTGGACATCACTTAATAAGCTTCTTGGCAAAACAGTAAGGGTTGTATGGGGGCCATTCGGTGTAGCATTATGTTGGTAGAAATATTTTTGTGCTCTTTCACACAGAAAGTTCGTAGGACTTTATAAATGAGAGGGCAAGTAAATGCTTCAGTACTGGTATGCTCTTTTCATCTCTTGTATGTAGTTCTGTGATCTTCCAGCAGTGCAAGAACTCCTTTGCCAATACATTGGAGAAACATAACCCTGCAAAGCTTGTTTTCTCATCGCAGGGTCGGCACACCAAAACTGGACAGCTTGCAGCCATCAAGATAATGGATGTCACCGAGGTGAGGGCATCTCAGAACCAATTTGCAGGCTGCACAGACTGCACAGACCATCAGAGTAGTGATGTGCAGTTGGTGACATGATGAAGCCTTGGTGACCTTTGGGCGTATTTGTAGGTTTCCTCCTTTGGCATCAGTAAATGGTACCGACACATAGAGGTCATCGTGAGGCAGGCAGGAGAAAAGCCGCACTGCATTTTCTGAGCTGGCAGATGTCTTGCACAGGTGGTGTCTTTGGCATACTGTCGCTTCAGTTATGCATAACATTCTTAGTTGTGTATTTGCTTTTTATCACTGGTGAGCTATAATGTAGTGTGACTGACCCATTGCATTTATTTTTTGTTGCTGTGTTCACAAAGGAAAGAACCTGCTTTTGCAGAGGACAAAAATTGAGTAGTCTTAAATAGGATGCAACAAATATTCTTACAACTTTAAAGGGGCATTCTATATTGCCGGAGGCGAGTATAGAGATATTGGCAAATTCTGGTACATCTGACCACTCAGTGGCAGTGCCGAGGGAAGAACTCTTGGTTTAACCACAAATTTATATTTTAAATTTATCAGGAAAGTCAGGTTTTAGCAGATGATGGCATCATACTGTGTCCTTTCGTTGCTACTAACATTTCATTTGCTTGGAGCGTCTGAAGTGAATATACTAATTTTATGACTATGCCACAGCATCGTAGACAAGTATTTGCATTCATATAAACTTGAGGCAGTCTTCTTTCCCTCTTTCAGCAAATTACAGCTACTTTTATTCTTTAATCTGCCTTAATTTGCTTTTAAAGTGCATTCAAAACAGAAAACTGCATAGCCAAAGACGTCGTCATACTTGTAGCGGTGCTGCTATAAGCAAAAACGGTTGTTGGTATCTACGATAGATGTCACCGGGCTTACATAGTCGATTTATTCATTTTGTTCTATTCCAACCTATTTAGCAGTCTCAGTTATAAGCTATTTCACAGTTTCAGCTATACTTTTAACAAAATCTCTGCATCTTAATATGTTCTGCACGAGACTACAGCAGCGCGACAGTCATTGTGTTCAGTTACTGTACTAACTGTGTCGTGTCCACTGTGTCAGTGTTTGCAAACTCAGGCTGCCACTCAGAAAACGAGACTACCAAATGGAAAAATTAAGTTTTAAATGGTTCTTCCATGTTTCTCAGCTCCACAGCCGGGTATTCGCTAAAAGGACCGAACACTGGCCAAAATATGTCATGAGATTATAGGGGAGATGAAAAGATCTTGCCTTATATAGTACACATCGAGCACTATAATATTAAAGAAAAGGGGTTTTATAATTTTAATTTGCCATTAAAAATCGCATAAAAACAACTGAGGCTCTATTTAGTGGAGAAACCCTATTACTGCTTTCACTGTAGTACCCCACGGGACTACATGTCAGCAAAATATCACTGATTTTCGTTACTGCACACTGTTCTTTTTTCTTATAGGAGTGCTTGTTATAATTTATTATATTTTGCGTTCTCTCCAGTGCGTCCTTAAATACAAACCACCCCTCCTTTCTCACCACGAGAGGCATACTTTTAGGCTTTGCCACTAGATGACGCCACAATGTTTAGAATTTCGCAAATGAAGCGGTGGTAGTGCCCACTAAAACGTTCGTCGACGAGGCACGCATTATTGTGCCGTAATAGCATTGAATGTGAAACTGAAAAGGACGTTACTTTTCGCAAAAAAAAAAAAAAAGAAAAAGTAATTACTGCCTGGCAAGTAAAATTTATATTTGTTTTCGGTACGTCTTTTTTGCCGACCACCTGTCGTCATCGTGGTCGCTGCTCATGGTTTCCAGCATAGGACTACATAAAAAAGGGTGCATGCACTGGTTGACAAATTCTTGGTAAAAATTTCCTGCAGCGTTTCTACCAAAACCGTTATGGAATCGAACATTTTATACATCAATCTTTCCATTGCACCGAAAAAAAATTTGAAACCTAAATTCCACTGTTCTGCCCCTTTAATTTCATTTTTCAGTGCATAGCTTGCGTTCAAACGCAAAAATGATCTGACAATGCAGAAGACTTGGGCTTGATAAGCGACATTGTCGTTTTGAGTCTTCGCGGCATAAATTTGCGGTGTAGGATGAACTGTTTGGAAATAAATTTGTCCTTGTATTGTTTAGCCTAAGATTGTTATTTAGCCTTGTTAATGTTAGCTGGGGAAGTACTGCTGTAGAGGTAACGTGTAATATCGGGGTCATAATCTGAATGCTATCAAGGCCTTAAAACTGCATTTATTATATGAGGTTTTTTTTCACACCCTTCTGTGTTGTTTTTGGTTTAAGCTGTAGACTGTATTTTGTTTTCCTTCTATTATAGGATGAAGAAGAAGAAATCAAGCTGGAGATTAATGTCCTCAAAAAGGTAAGCATGTAGGGGCAGTCTGCACTAGTTCGTTTCTTCAGTTAGGCCGAAGCATGCACTGTTTAATACACGCTAATATATCTCGAAGGCCCCTCATAGACTCAAGCACTTTTGTTCATATGAGCATATCCAGGTGCTATATTTTTTGGTATAAAAGATAGGCTGTGCCCCAATTTACCCACTACAGCAAATGAAGTTAACCATACATGCTTGCATGACCATCGCAAAAGGCTGTGTGCCTGTGAGCTGCTAAAGCTGTGCGAAATGACAGCAAAAGTGTCAACACTCTTCCTGAAAAAAGCTCTCGCTTAGGCAGAGCAGATGCACTACTTTTACTCAAAGTTCTTAAAATCTTCATCTTCCAACGCGTTATCGAAAAGGTCGGCGATTTTTGGTGGCAGCGCAGTTGAGACATCCTCTTGGCACTCAGAATCACTGCTCTCATCGTTGCCATCAGCGCAGTTGAGACATCCTCTTGGCACTCAGAATCACTGCTCTCATCGTTGCCATGTTCGGGCATAGCACACACAGGAAGTTGAAAACACACATGAAATAACCACCAACAAAGTCTCAAACGGGAACTGGAAAAGTAATTTAGCTTGTCTTAGCTTGTCTTGGCAGAGTGCGTGAACGAGGAGCTCAGATGTCACCATCCTTTGTTTGGCATTTCATATAACTATTGCATGGGGTTCCTAGGTTTCAAATTCGCAGAAGTGATTACAGCCGCCATTTCACGATAAACCTTGGAACATTGCACAAAACGAAGAAAAAAAATATATATATACAAGGTGCACTGTTGTCTAGGGCACACTAACAAAGCTTTTGCAGAACAAAAAAAAGTCTCATGCACTGGAATATGTGGTAAATTTTATCGCTGTCTTTGTAGCTGCTCATAAATTTGGTGAACCGGTGATGCAAAACTTGTGTGTTACATTACTTTATTAAGAGCTAATACTTGACATCACTAGCATACTTTAGTTAAATACAAATTAAAAAAAAAAGGGCCAGGTGATCTTTAAAGCAGGCCCTTCAGCCAGTGTTACCAACAAATTTTCATGATGCCACGGTTACCCAATTAGGCTGGGATGAACCCTTTTTTATCTTCCTTGCCCTGCATTGTCACGCTAAAGGGGTTTGCAGATGAAAGGTTGGTTCTATTATCAGGGTCTGTTATTATTCAAGACATCATGAAAATCGGTTGACATCATTGGGTGCAGGGGGTCCTTCAGAAGGGCAAAGGCCGGTTCTTTTTTGTTTTTTCCTGAATTGTGTCCGACCGTAATAAAAATGTTAGGCACTAATAATGCAACGACCAGCAAATTATTTAAAAACTGTTTATTTTCATGCTTGTACTTGATCCTGCTGCAGAAACAGTAAATATTTGCTTGAACTTTAGGTGCGCTTTATTTTTACCTAAATTAAGGTTTCCCACTCCCATTTTCTTGTAGTATTCCCACCACCGCAACATTGCCACCTACTACGGGGCATTCATACAGAAAAGCCCACCAGGCAAGGATGATAAACTCTGGGTGAGTGTGCCATTCTTATCTACCACAGGGTGAGCCACAGAGTAGTATGCCATGTTCTCATGGCTTATGTTTTCATTTCCAGTTGGTAATGGAGTACTGTGGTGCTGGTTCAGTCACAGATCTGGTCAAGTGTAAGTTCCATTTCATGCATTGGATTAAGCTTTGCTTGCCAGCGTTAGACAGGCACTAATAGGTAGGGCTGACCTTGCTTTTGGGCTGTACTTTGTGTTTTCCTCTGAAAGGCATCAGATTAGGGGCTCTCTTTCAGTATGTGTTACTTCTTTCTCACCAAACAGCAGTGTTAACATTGTTGAAAGCTAGTCTTAGTAGAAGGTCCTAAGTACCAGTGGTATGGTAGGACTACCATCGCTATAACTGGAATTCTGTTTGCAGCAACCAAAGGCCAGTCACTGAAAGAAGAGTGGATTGCATATATATGCCGAGAGATCCTCAGGGTAGGTGATGTCTCACAACATGCCCCCCCCCCCCCCCCTTCTTTTTGTAGGGGGGAGGGGGGCTGGAATGCCAATTATTGTGCCTAGTCGCAATCACTGCTTTCTTTCTCCTCCACTTCGTTGAAGGGTCTGAGCCACCTGCATGCAAACAAGATAATACACCGAGACATCAAGGGGCAAAACGTCTTGCTCACTGACAATGCTGAAGTGAAGCTTGGTAAGTCGGATTTGAGATGTCTTCTTTCAGTTGTTTTCATGCGAGCTCTCCTTGTGGGAAGAAATTTTTCTTCAGTTGTGTATTAAACCCAATCTGATCGTGTTGCTAATTGTTTCATCAAAGGTGCATTTGACTGTTCAGCACTGGGATGCTCATTGCCATTATTCTTGTAAAGTAAAACTGCGAAATTTTTCACTCTTGCCTTTGACTTCATTTGTAGGCATCCCATTCCTTAGGCAAGCACAGGTGGCATCAAGAAGCAATGAGCCTGTTTTTCTCAGCTTTGTCTTCGAACAGCAACTAGCCAATTTTGGGATAGAACTTTTGCAATCCAATTATAGCGCAGGTTTTTCAAGCCTTTATCTCAGAGGTTTTGCAACAGCTTGTAGCAGGGAGCTGGACTGCCAGGCAGTTTTATGTATTGGCAGCACCTGGAGTTTCTTATTTGGTTATATTGTGCAACTGGTTGCAATTCCCTTGGTGCATGTTACAGTTAGTATTCATGGAAGTGAGTGTAATAACATGGATAGTTCAGAGCATGCTATTTTTTGTCACGTCTATGCATGGTATCGCATTTTTGTCTGCTGTGTGGTTGATAAACATGCTTAGCCGATTAACTGCGATGTGTGGGTGACGATATGGTATAAACAGAGCGAGAATGTGGTACTTCCCACTCTGCTTCGGCATTGTAAGCTAGCTAAGCAACACTTCAAACCACACAACTGCACTGCTTATCCAACAATATCACCGTTGCATCACACCTCCGGCTTTCATACTTAATTTTCAGTTTTGATATAGTGCAACTCGTGCTCTAACAGTCGGCGCCACAAATACGATCTTTTTTTTTTTAATTGAAATCAATTTGGAGAACGCAATTCAGCATTTTATTTATTTATTCGGCTTAAACTGAAAATTCTGGCCCCTAGTTATCCCTCTAAAGCCTTAGTGAATCGACTGCTGCAAGAAAAAATCTTAAGTTTCTTCACTGCACGTTCACCGCCTTCTTGGTACCAGAAGATTTTGAAGCATGCAATGCACTGGTCTGCTTCGAACTGCACTGCCAAGCGTTTTGGGTTGCACTATTCTGTACCTTTTATTGATTTTGTGGCATTGTCTTGACCCTTTGACTGCCTAATTAAAAAAATGCATACCAAAATGGCCAAGCTTTTTTCCGTGCATTTATGGTTTTCAAAATATATTACTGCATTGGTTTATGGTTTGAATTAACAAATTTTAAAGGATAACGCTACTCTTGAGGGGAGGGGCTTTCCCTCAGTGTATGCCTTAGTAATAGGTTACAATATACTGAAATGCATCATATTTATTTGATCCTATATGCTGTAGCATACTGGAAAGTGCATAAAGGTTATTTCTTTCTAACACAAACTTTTCAAAAGTCAAAACTTTTTGTGAACATCTTTAAGCAGGGTGTCGTGGAAAAATTATGGGGGGCACTTAAGCTCCACCCTTAGTGGTATGAGGGGGTTAGTGTAGGCTACCAGCCCACATATAAAGCCCCGCTTCAACCAAACCATGTGAGCGTGCTTGCATGACCTAGATGTAGCGTGAATGCAAGGGTCCTGGCAGGCTGATTCTGGTATCACCCTCAAATGTGAAAGGAGAGGCCCTAGGGGGCAGCTCCTACCAAACGTAATGTCAGGCAACCTCATGTCCAGTTAGTGATAGGCCATATCAGCGCCATGCTCAAGGTTTTTCGCTTGCAATGCCAACGCCGACGGATGGCCGCCGAGGCCGGACTTTTGGTGAACGAGGCCTTTAACACTATCTCGTAAAAACCTGAAATGACTACTGTCAGGCTTAAAACACATATTCGAAGTGTGAAACAAGATTTTATTTTTTTTAATTCTTCATGGGCAGCTATTGTCTTCTGGTGAATAAAATTACAAACAGAGCATTTTTTTCTTTTCAAATTCAAATTCATTTGTTTCTGCCTTGTAAAGTTAAAAGACAGTGGAGGCACAGAAAAAGCTGTCAGATACAGCTCAACGAAGCCGCAGCCCAACCCTTTTGCTTGGCAGCGACTTGCAGCAAGATAAGGCAAAGGCAGTCAGTCACACAGCGTGATAAACAGATATACATTTGTGAACAGGTACAGAAGAAAACGAAACATTATACTAAACTAAGACAATATCACAATGGGCAAATACAGATGCAGAAAAAAGAAATAGGAGATGGAAAAAATTATACATAGCGCGCAAAGATTTGTTTGACAAACTGAATAGGTCAAAATTATTATACGTGTTCAAACTCATTTCAAATGGAAGGAAGAGCGAATTTCAGGCGTTCTCTACCTGAATTTATTCGAGGGGTCAGCACTACCCAAGTCTCTGCATTCCTTGTCGTGTAGCTTTTTTCTCGGGCATGTAGTTCTGTAAGGTTGCATATATAATTTGCATTTATTTGTGTTTCTAGTTTAAAGCATACTCTCAAGCGATATTTATACAGGTTGTGGGTTCTTAGCACACCAATTTGTAGAAAGAGACCCGTGCTTGGTGAGCACCAGAGGACATTGTGAACGTGACGAAGGAACTTTTTCTGAAGGATGTGGCAATAGTTTAAACAGGAGTATAAGAGAGAATTGTAAAGAAGCAACTTCATTGGTCTTGGAATAATATATCTTATTCTACTCATAACGCCAGTTATTTGCCAGTTTCTTTAAAATGTGGTCCACGTAGTGTTCCCAAGAGGAGGAAACAGCTCCTAAGCACTTAAATGGTTCAACCCAGTCTATATATTGTGATTTAAGATCAGTCTTAGTGGAGGAGGAAATACTTTGTTCTTGGGGTGAAATATAACAGCCTGGGTTTTCTTTTCATTTATATGCATACATTTACATTCTTACCATTTTTGTAACTTACTCAGGACGTCATTGCATTCAGTCAAGGTGTCATTGGTAACCATAACTTATCTCTGCCAGTGAGATCAGTGCAACATGAGGCCAGAGAAGTGTGGCTTGTCAGTGGAGATGTATACATTGGTACACTCTTCCATGACAAGTACAGATTCGGGTTGTCAGTTAAAGGGGAAAGGTCCTGTTGTATTTTTGTGGTCTAGTTGACAGACAAAGTTTTCCTGAGAATTCAGTTTGTAGTTTTGGTTCTGTGCCTGTGGCATAGCTAGTGAATGTGCTCACGGAGTTGCATTTCTCTGCAGTGGACTTTGGAGTGAGTGCTCAATTGGATCGTACAATAGGACGGCGTAACACATTTATTGGAACTCCATACTGGTAAGCTTCTGCCGGAGTTCATTTACTGTAGTGAAGAGCTCCAGAAATTGCGACCACCTGGGGTTCTTTAACGTGCACTGGCATCGCATAGTACACGGGCGCCTAGCTTTTCGCCTCCACTGAAAGACTGCCACCGAGGCCAGGATTTGATCTTGCGTCCTTGGGCACAGTAGTCGAGCGCCGTAACGCCACCCTGCTGGGGCGAAAATAATTTTCTGAACTTATTATGTGCGACCAGTGTGCACCAGCTTTAGCCACATTGTTTGGTGCCATGTTTACTTTGTGGCAGTTTGTTGTTTGGGTAATAAATATGAGAGGTTATTATTGTTATTAATATTTTCTTTCTTTTTTTTTTTTATTTTGTTCGAAAGAATGGTAGGGGGTGATGAGATGAGAAAAAGCTGTGTCCTTTGCTTATACTGACAAGGAGCTGTGTAATAGTTGCCTTAGCTCAGATCTTGACCAGTCTGAAAGCTTGGTGGATAGCAAACAATTAATAGCTAAGTATTAGCCTTATAATTTCCTCTTCTTTTTCTGACCAGGATGGCCCCTGAAGTGATAGCATGCGATGAGAACCCAGATGCCACTTATGACAACAGGGTGAGTATGGAGTAGCTAATCTGGACTTCTGTAGGAATAATGTAGCAGTTACCTGTTTTTACGCTATGCTAATGTTTGCATTCTTATGGTAGTGTCTGTGAACTGCCAGCTTGTTTATCAGTGTCTTTGCTTAATCTCATTGTGGTCTCATGCAGAGTGATCTGTGGTCCCTTGGAATCACTGCACTGGAAATGGCAGAGTCACAACCACGTGAGTTTATGACTTTTATGCTGTGATAGTGGAACAACTTGCTATGCTTTCATTGTGAATTTTGCTTAGTTTTGTTGTATCCAGGGTTATGGAAAGCAACGGTTGGAACTAATGTTAGATACTGTTACTCAAGTTTGATTGCAGGTAGTTTCTGAATATGTTCTGCATTTTGAAAGTGGACTGAAGGCCTTCTATTTTGTGAATGTTGACACCTCGTTTATTCTTTTCGATGTACCTTTGGCATTTTTTTTGCATTCTGGGCCTACAGTTACAATGGGATCTTCCCCCTCCCTCCATCTTTCTTCTTGCACAGCTCTGTGTGACATGCACCCGATGCGAGCCCTGTTCCTGATCCCCCGGAATCCACCCCCTCGGCTAAAATCTCGCAAGTGGGCGAAGAAGTTCCACAGCTTTATAGAAACAGTGCTGGTGAAAGACTACCAGCAAAGGCCGTACACGGAGCAGCTGCTCAAGCATCCCTTCATCAAGGACCAGCCAACGGAGAGGCAGGTGCGTCGGGATGGCATGGAACCTCCAGTCTTGAGGAGCAGTCGCTGTGCTTTCAGTGGTGATCCCAGTCGCATTGGCCCAGTGGTGTTAGGATGCCCGGCTTCCGAGCCTAAGGTCATAGGTTTGATCACAGCCTCAATGGCCGCATTTTAATAGAGGTAAAACTCAAGGCGCCCATGTACTGCGCAATATCAATGCGTGTTAAAGGATCCCAGGTGGTCAGACATAATCTGGAACCCTCCACAATGGCATCCCGCATACAATAGAACCGCTGATATATAGTAAAATCCGACATTGTAAAGTGAAGGTAAAGTTTTAGTTCGCTTTTCATAGACGACAAAACATTTATTGCCCTTTGTGGTAAAGGCATTCTTGATAAAAATTGGTTATAATAAAGCGCGTCTGGTTGTGGCAAGATACTTGCCATGAAATAGCATTGCTGTATGTGCGCAACTTCAGATTGTGAGGCAAATTTTCTTTTCAGAAAAAGTGCAATAAAAGCTACCTACTTTCGTAGAAAGAAAGTAATAAGGTCCATTAAGAAAGTAAAAGAGAGTAAAAGGTGCAATGAGAAGTAGGGAAGGGAAGAAACAGCTGAACATTCGCAGCACTGCGCAATGCGAAGCGCAAGGAAGTGGTGGCAAGAAGTGGAGGCGTAGCGTGTGCAATTTTGCTGTACTTCACTGTTACACACATCTATTGCCTCTTGTATGACAGAAACAGCATAAAGTGACATTGTGTTCATGCAAGGCGTTTGTTTTCACATAAACTCAAACTCAGTTTTATTCGTAACCATGTTGCATTCATGCTAAAGAGGTACTTCCACAAAATGTAAATAAGGAATTTTATAACTGAAAAAGAGAAGGTTGCACAAAGAAACTATAAGTATGGAAGGTATTTTTTTTTTTTTTTTTTTTTTTTTTTTTTTTTATGAAGCAACAAGATGTGTTTATAAGTAGCCCTTTAATTATTCGACAGCATCTTCAGGTCCATGTCATCATCAACAACTGAGATATAAGCGAATACCCTTATATAGTAAAGGGTTTTGGCAGTCCGAATGACTATATTATAGAGCGGTTCTATTGTAGCTCATGTTGCTTTGGGATGTTGAACCTTATATACCATACCATATCGTGTCATACCGGATGTCAGTGGTGAAATTGGAGCAGAGGACACTTGGAAACAGCTAGTAGATGTGGCATTTAAACAACAAAAATGTGCCTCATCGCACTGCGCTTATTGCAAAATACTCTTGTCGTAATGGATCTCGGCATTGCAGCGAATGTTTAAACAGTAGCTAGAGAAGCAGGATTGCACAGAAGCCATATTGGCTCAACTTGGTATAGCATGCTTATTGAAAGCATGTGTTGCAGCTGCTGCTGACTGCGTTGTACACTGTCTGCAGACCAAGTCACTCTGCTCTGGTGCCTTGCTCACGGTTGAGAGAGCAGTGATTAAGCTTTTGTATTGGGAGAAGAGTTGCAGGCGTCTGAGCTCGGCAAAACCAAAGTTCTGCATCATAGCCTTGGTGTCGTATTGTGGTATTGCTACTGCCTGTGCAGTTTGGAGCATTGTACTCTGTGTACAACAGGACGTTTTTCTACAAGCTCATTTCTGTGCCCCAAATGAGCATTGTACATCATAAGTGTGTGACACCTGGCACGTTACCCTTGTGCTTTGGTCTTCTTAGGGGTGCCCCTTTGCCAACGTTACCATTTCCCCTCCTTGGCACAGGTACGCATCCAGCTCAAGGACCACATGGACCGGTGTCGCAAGCACAAGCGGTCTGCCTCTGGAGCAGGAGGCCCCAGGGAGGTGCCTGGTGGACCAGATGATTATCGATACAGGTTGGTTGTCCAGAGATGTGCTTACACTCGGGCATAGGGCACACGCGGTGTCGCACTGGCCACAGCGACACCCTCTGCACTCTAGTCCCACTTACTCACTGATATGTTTAGTGACTTTGTACACATCTGACTTCGCTGGCACCAACATAGTCCATAGCCCTGTTCCACTCCGGGCTGTGAAGAAAGAAGTGTAGTGTAGCAGAAGACAAAAGACAGGGTAACAGAGACGAACAGCACGAGTGCAGACTTCCAGCAGATTTGCTGTTCATATCTGTTACTGTGATAGGAAGGTGGCTGCCTTAGGAAGAACCCATATTATGGCTACAATGGGCAGAGGAGGGTCTGATCTGCGTGGAAAAGTGCACAACCTAATGGTGGCTGTAACAGAAACAACCTGCCGGATGGCTGCCTTGGAAGGTTGACATACTTAACAGTGTCAAGGAAGAGGGGCAGGGCAGCAAGGAGCAAAAAAGTGCTCGGCGTGAATTCTACTGCATTTAGTAATCACAATGCCCTTATCTTAGGTTCTGCGAAGAAATGAGAGTGCTTGCAGGAAAAGTGTGCTGTTAAGACTGAACCTATGCTATAAAAGCTTTTTGCCAATTAGTGTGCTAAGCCGTGCCTCTTGGGTCTCCTTTTTATAGAAATAAATTATAGTTATGCACCAACGAGCCATGCTGCTGGCCGCAACAATTGGTCAGTTGGAATGCGTGGTATGCCTCTTGCCATTGAAGTGATGGACATGGGCACCACTATTTGCATGGCATTGGCCACATCAATGCTACCCGAGTGTAGGGGACCCAAAGCTTTCCCTGCTTCAGCTCTACGAACCTGACGTTCTCCTGCCACTTGTCTGTGTATCAGGAATGTTCGAAAGAGTTGAAGGACATGTATATGCTCGGAGTTGTGGAAAGAACAGGTGACTCTGGAGAGTCTTGGAAAAACTTCAATAACTGAAATATTCACTAAAATTTATAGATGCAAAATTATCTTTTAATCACATGGATACGTTTTGTTTAAACATTATACTTAAAATTAAAAAAAAGGTCTCTGCTAGCTGAAAAAGGAACAACACATAAAGTTGAAAAAGGCATGAATATAAGAATACAGGCAGTGATAAAAATAATGTTGAATGTGCAAAGTATGATACATTACCTCTTTTGTTTGTTTCTTTCTTTTTTTTTGTGTGTGTGTGTGTTATTCAAAACCAGTGCTCGCCACTCAATTGCCCAATTTCCACGGCTGTGGTTGCGAATATGACATGCCCAATCTTCTAACTATACCAGTAAAATGCAGTGATGCCTATTTGTTGTGCGCTGAAGTACAGGGCTGAGCAAAAGTGGAGAGGCCACGCGGTTTTACAAAACTGCAAAACTGCCAGCGTTTCCTGACGGCGCAGCGGCTGTTATCACGATATGCGTATGGTAACCCCCAGGCCACGCGGTTTTACAAAACTGCAAAACTGCCAGCGTTTCCTGACGGCGCAGCGGCTGTTATCACGATATGCGTATGGTAACCCCCATGATATGCTCGCCCGCTTGCCCGAGTACTTTTTTCAGGCGCACGTTTTTATATAGAAAATCTGTAATCGCCCCGGATTGCATGGCCTCTCCGCTTTTGCGCAGCACTGTAACATCTTGCAGGCATGCCATTCTCAAAACATTGCTAAATTGCTAAGATCTTTCTTATTTTTTATTTTAGCTTGATTGCCTTCTGCTCATAGTTTTTGAACTCAGTTTGAACTCTTTGAAGTTTATGGTTGACATGATTTGCGGAAAGCGGCAAAGTGCAGGCTGGTTTCGCCATCGTGATTGAAAGTCTGGTTAAGAAGCTCTTCTCTGAAAGCTTGTTGGCCAAAGCTAGCTCAGTATAGTTGGAAGAACTTTGCATTTGGTTGACGTTCTGGAGAATCTACCATACATACTGGAATATTTCTTGGTGTGGTTGTGAATAGAGATAAAACGGCAAAGACACAACATAAATGCCTGCGACTATGGCACGAGCGGAAATTGAAAATATACTTACATAGCATTGGGTCACCAGTTGAATTTTCAGGCTGATGGTAGCCTCAAGTCAGGGATTATTGTAAACTCATCTTTCGACCTTGCTATAGCTTAAAAAAAAAAAAAACAAAAAAAAAAAACAATGAAAGTAGTAGAACCAGACAACTGGTGCGAACTGCTTGGTGTGTCCTGTCACAAGCTCAACATCATTTTCGTTGACATTTCAGACCACTGCATTACAAATTGTTTTTTCTAAGTCGCTGCCTGCTGAAAAAGGAAGTGACCTGTATCGAAAGCGATACTGAATATCTCGGACTACCTCCAAAAGGGGGCTACATGCTCCAATGGGGGAGAGTTTGGCAGCATGCGCAGAACAATCGATCACACGTGGTCGATGACTTATCGTGAAGCAGTCCCAAAGGAGGTAGGAGTAATGTTGCTCAAGACTTGGGATAGCTTGGGTGCCACTGCAGTCATATTGCACTTGTTACAAATTGAAGCCATTTGTAGGCTTTGACATGTGGCTACTGTAAGAATTTCGTGATTAGGCTAACTGTGGCTTCAGTTTGAGATGTTTTTGCTGTTTAAGGACTAAAGAAAAAATCACAATGGATTTTTGCATGCTAAGGCTTCACTCAGGCAAAGGTACTTCCTAGCAGTAGGTTTGGGCTGAAGTACTGTGGGCAGTTGAGCTAGTTCATATTGCATCTTTTGAAAACAACACAAGCGAACAAGTGATAAACAAAAAGAACAGACACAGCGGACACTTGCCTTCAGGCACGTTCGGATTCTGCGGTGTGCTGGGAAATTTTATCACACATGTAGTTTTTGCATTTAACTTTCATTAATATGCAAAGAGGGAACTCTAGCTGTTCAGGAATCATGGAATTAGAAAATACCTTGTGGAGTACCTTTTCAAAAAGTGTGCTGTTAGATGTGCAGCACCTCGCCCAAATACTGCAGTTTCAGGCCAGAGCAAGCAGAGGGCACAGCCAACATACACTGTACACCTGCGCTCTCGCTCCAAAGAAAGGAAGATCAGGTAGTTGCACAAGTATTCATTGTACAGAACGCTGCATTACAAGCACTGCACTGACCCTCAGACAAGCCGCAGCCCTGCTGCTACTCGCGCTGCTTCGTGGCGCAGCTACGAGCGCTTGTAGGCCGCAGGCCAACCAGCGGATTAAAGCGCACATGACACATACGAGTCAGTTGATGCCTCAACGCGCATCGCCACTGGCAGTGGCCGGCGGTGACGTAGAACGGTGCCATTTGAGGCCCACCTAACTCGGAAGCATCGGTGCACGGACTCCTTTTGGGCCTGAACCCGAGCAAGCATACAAGTTGTGCAAATTCACAACCCACGGTACCCCAGCCTGAAGGGAAAAAATGTATGCACTTGCTGCTGCCAGAGTCGATGGCGATCTCCCTGCTCGCTTCCTGCACGCTGCCTCGCGTCGAAACAAGAGCCCACCCAGTACATCACCAGGACGTCTCATGTCACCAATGGGGACGCGAGATCCACATTGGAAAATCAGAACGGATATTCAGTGGCAGTATTTCTCAGAGAAGCTTCTTTTGGACTCGCAGTGACCCACCAGCCGTGTGTTTCGCATCGCTCCGGAAGCATAATCCCCACAACTTTACATCAGTTTTTGAAGAAAAGGCTAATGAGAGTCTAAAATTCCTTCAGCCCCTGGCCCACACCAGTGCAGCAGCCTGACTGCGAGCTTGATGTAATGTGCTGACCAGTCTCTAAATTTTAGACTAGTAATCCATAGTCCTACTGCTGAGCCCAGAACTGGACCTGCAGTGATCTGTGTGCTTTAGTCAGAGGCAGTCTAAAAAAACACCGTTGAAGGTGCAGATGTAGTGACAGTTTTTCAGCAACATTTGTTTCATTCAGAGCTAGTTGTTTCATTTTTCTCAACATGGAACACATAAGGAGGACTGGCTGGGCAAGCGCCGTCCACTCTCACAAAATCTTCGTAAGACGTGATATCCACTGTCGTCATAGTGTAACACCTTTAAAGCAAACGATGCTAAAAATTTCCGTAAAATTAAGATTTGCAAAAATCTCAATTTTTCAGTCTTTCATCATAAACCCTCCTTCCAAAATGATGCCAAGTTCTTTTAAAAAAATAAAAAAAAAGTAGGTTCGCTACATGAGTATATATGGCAAATCCTCTTTATTAGACTCTCATACTGGCACCTGTGATGCTAACCTATCAGCGTAGTTGTTTCACGCATTCCTGCCACAGTAATCGCAGAAAGGGTGAACGTAATTTAGTAGATTAAACTACCAGCAGCTCTCATCACAAGAACTATGTTACTTCTGCCCTTTTAGAAGATGCAAGTTTATTGGACCTTTATGCGACGACCAGCTTTCAAGCAGGACCATTTGTAAGAACCACGAGCTTTCAAATGGTCCCACTTGCTTTCGTGTGGGACCATCTGAGTTCTCGCTTGCTTTTGAGTGGGACTACTTGAATTTCCTACCTCATATTTTCACCTGGGGATGACAAAATGCCCTCCACGCACCGGATGTCACCAGCCCGCAAATAACTTTGAGCTAATTGACGCATCATTGATGCTGCACAGTACCAGAGGACAGTTTGCCGGCCTATGTTTTCTTGTCGCACAGGGGCTCAGAGCCACATAAACTTTTATGCTGACATGGCCAGCACTGCATTTCCACTCTTTCTTTCTGCAGTGGCAGTGAGGGCGAAGATGAGGATGGTACAGCCGGCGAGCCAGGTTCTGTTGAACCAGCACAGCGTGACCTGACCTTGAAGCGCAACTTCCAGCAACTGCAGGCACGTGATGGCACCCTGACCTCTGCACCCCAGCAGCAGCAGCAGCAGGCACCGCCGCCGCCGAGCAAGCCACCTGAGCTCCCTGCCAGGCCGCCACCCGTGCCACCACAAAGAGTTATTGGTGAGTAGCCTGTGTCTGACCCTTTCACTAATATTGGAAATAGCTGTGGTTAGATCATTTTTGTACCAGATGCATTTCTCGTGCTTATATAATAATGTGTAGTAACAGAAGCCTGGAGTAAGCCAGCACTCCATGTGTCAGTAGGTAAGCGTTTGAAAATGGCTACCAAAACACTTGTAGAGTTTTGTGAGTAACTTTGACTAGAAGCTAATAGCTGTGCCTACCTTTTCATATGTTAAAATGGGGTAAGCAGCACGGTGGTGGCGAAGATGCCATATTTATGGGAAACCTGCTGCAGAGCATGAAGACCCGCTTTGTGGATATGAAAATGCAAATTCCACATGCTTTGAGCACAGTCATGGATCCTCGATTCAAGCCAGTGTGCTACAATCTTTCTAATGAGGCACAGTGGCTGAAGAATCAGGTGTGTTCAGCAGTAGAGAAAACTCTTTCATTGGAGGAAGACGTAGAGTTCAGCGTTACTGCATCGGCACCAACTACTGACAGTGATAAGTGGAGTGTTTTTGGATCTTTGGCCTCAACCAGCACTGTGAACAGTGCATCAAGACGGCCACTGCAAGAGTTAGAAGATTACCTGCACTCACCTCCAAGTCCTAGAACAGAGAACCCGTACATTTGGTGGAGGACCACTGGCAAGGAAACTTATCCACTGTTGGCAAAGGTTGCTCAACTGTTCATTGGAATACCAGCAGCACAGATGTCTAGTGAAACGCTGTTTTCAGCATCTGGCAATGTCACCAGGATTCCTGAACATGTGGAAGAGTTGGTATTTTTACATAGCAACGTCCATTGAGCATCTTGGCCAAATAGCATGCAGGAGTGTCAATAAAGATTCCGGACTATTCTAGATCCTTCTACTAGTTAATTATGCTTTTCTTTTATTTTAGTTACCTTGTGAATTCTGAAAACTACGAGTTTCAATGCGAGTTAAGAATATATATATATATATATATATATATATATATATATATATATATATATATATATATATATATATATATATTGTGAGCCTTCTGTGGACCTTCTTTCATTTGTACATGCCATCATCATCGTCCCGCGGCGCCGGCTCTGGCGCGTGCCTGGGTTGGTGACCGGATTAAAACGCTGGACAAGGCTTCGCTGTCCTTGCCGCCACGACCTCGCCGTCTTGACCTAGCCTTCTTCCACAAGTGGTGGAGGTGCTGGGCATAGTCGGAGGGGGTGGTGCAGCCGAGGTAGAGGGTCCTGCCGATTCTTGGGTGCTCTCGGTAGACATAACGATGGTGGCAGGCGGTAAACAGCGACCGGAACGTAGCTCCAGCGAGAGGCACGGCACAAAACAGCAAGGGGATCAATTCTCACCTCCACCATAAATCGGGTCGCCAACACCAAGACGCCGACGCTCTTTCTCGCTGTCCACTTTCGGAATCGGCTTGCTGTTTTTCTTCCCAATGCATTTCCACCTATGACCACAGCCGACCATCTCTTTCCCCGACGTATATCACAACAGTTTCATTTGACGACGCAGAGAACAAACACACTCTCCGCTCACAGCAATTAGCCGATGCCTACTGCCGTCCCATCATCGATCGCCTTATTGGCGCTTCGGACCCACCCAATGCTCGGCTTCGCCGACAACTTCGCAATTTCAAGCTCGAAGATGGCATCCTACTCCGCTTCGTGTATTGCACTGATGGAACTCGCTGGATACCAGTCGTGCCGCATGTGCTTCGTCAACGAATACTGGCGGCTCTCCACGATGACGCTACTGCAGGTCACCTTGGTATTGACAAAACCTACGACCGCGTGAAAAAACGATTCTTTTGGCCTGGCCTATCTTCCAGCGTTGCCAAATACGTCGCATCCTGCCCTCTATGCCAACGTCGCAAACGGCCGACTTCATCACCCGCTGGCCTTCTACAACCCGTTCCCTGTCCCGCCACGCCATTCGACGTAGTCGGCATCGATTTATATGGTCCCCTACCTCTCTCCGAGGGGGGTAACCATTGGATTATAACAGCTGTCGACCACCTTACACGCTATGCTGAGACAGCACCTGTACCGACCGGTTCCGCTCAAGAAGTAGCAAATTTCTTTTTGCAATCAATTGTATTGCGTCATGGCGCTCCTCGGGTGCTCCTAAGTGACCGCGGGACGGCCTTCTTATCGACAGTCGTTGCCGAAGTTCTTTACGCGTCATCCACCCTTCACAAGACAACCTCGAGCTACCATCCCCAGACTAACGGGCTGACTGAGCGATTTCACCGCACCTTATCGGATATGATCTCCATGTATATCACACCGGATCATCGAAATTGGGACACTATTCTACCATTCGTCACTTTCACCTATAACACAGCAGTACAACGAACTACCGGTTATTCTCCATTTTTCCTCGTTTATGGCCGTCCTCCCACTACAATTCTCGACGCTTCCTTCTTCTCTACGCCCGACTACTCCACATCGGTACCTACCCAGTTCTTATCTCGTGTGGCCAGATGCCGTCATCTTGCCCGCCTCAACACAGCAGCGTGCCAGGAAGACCGCAAGAACCGCTACGATTCTACGCATCGCGTGGTCTCTTATCGTCCCGGTGACGAAGTACTGCTTTATACTCCACTGCGCACCCCTGGCCTTAGTGACAAATTCCACCACCGCTACCTTGGTCCCTACAAGATCATCAGCCAAACTTCTCCAGTTAACTACAAAGTCGCGCCTGTTGATCCCCCAGCCGATCGACGCCACCGTGGAACTGAAATTGTCCATGTCTCTCGCTTGAAACCGTTTGTGCGCCGCGGTACATCGGTTAGTTAGGAGCGGCCAGGCTGGCCGCTTCCGACCCCCCGGGCAGATTGTGTGAGCCTTCTGTGGACCTTCTTTCATTTGTACATGCCATCATCATCTTCTTTCATTTGTACATACCATCATCATCGTCCCGCGGCGCCGGCTCTGGCGCGTGCCTGGGTTGGTGACCGGATTAAAACGCTGGACAAGGCTTCGCTGTCCTTGCCGCCACGACCTCGCCGTCTTGACCTAGCCTTCTTCCACAAGATATATATATATATATATATATATTTTGTACAATTGTGTTCGCGTTCGCAAACTATTCGCTTAATATTCGAACAGAATGACTATTCGCTTCATATTCACTTCGAACTGGAAATTCACTATTCGCACATGCCTATAATAAAATGCATAGGCAGTCATTCTTTTTTGAGGATTACGAATGGTGAATTCTTGGTATGATCGTTTAGTTCCCAGTCAGCACTTGCCCGTGACAACTGTACCACAAAATACTACTAAAAATTTGTGTTGGCGAAAAAAGAAAAAGGGTTTTCATGATGTGCTGTATACATCCAGAAATGTAAAAGAGAACAAATATGTGGAACAGTAAGATATTGAGTTAAGATGCTGAAATTTTGTGTACAGCAGAATTTGATGTTGCGAATCTCGTAGAGTATTGCAAGAAAATATTAATTTCATCCAAAAGGAAGCAAAATCAGTCTACAGAAGCAGGTAAAGTGTATTCGTGTAGCTATTTTTAAGAATTTATTTAAAGGGGCACACCGCTGCTAGCTGGTCTGTTGTGTACCTCGTGAATACCAGTTCTGACATCATGGTTGTAAGGACCAAGCCATACGACATCAATGTGCTGGCGGTGCTTTTGTTGAGCATATTTGTTGGTCATGTGTTTGTATAATCTGAGATGGTGTGGCAGAGTGTGCGGAACATTCGAATTCATGCAAGTTGTAGAGCATGCAGTGCGTTAGCCAAGGATTTCTACAAATTCGTATCAGGTGGGGTCATATCACTGAGGCCTACTGTACTTAGTCATCCTTGGAATAGGAGTGTTGCCAGACAACAAATAAACAAACATGAGAAAAAACTTTTTTCTTTCTTTCTTTTTCCTTCATAATGCACCAGCGCTGCTTATTCTAGAATTGCTTTAAGCCAACCTGCCCAGAAACATACCGTATTTGCACGATTCTAACGCGCCCCCAATTGTAAAGCGCAGTAATATTTAAGGCCCGGTAACCAAAAAAATAACTTGGCGCCAATTCAACCCCCACACGGAATAATGCAGTCAACAAGCATCTCAAAGTTGCTTAAAACATTTAATCGAACTCAAGAACACAAACCGGAATACACGAACACAGCCAGGAGATGAGAACATCATAGGCTACTTTCCGTCAGTCGGAAGACAGCTCTTTTTCACTGTCCACCGACCACAAATGGTCATCGCGAACGCATGTCTCCAGGACATCTAATGCATGGGACGCTGCTGGTTCCCCTCTTTTTCTGCTAACAGGATTACTTTCCGTTTAAACGACACCTCGTAATGAAAGCGTCGTTGCCTTTCCATCTTGTCACTGTGCTGTGGGTGAATGCACATATCTAACGCAGCTTCTGGGTACACCAGCTATGGCGGCTACACCAGCGAAACTGAACGTTTGCGAAAAATGGCGATCAATACGCCGGATCCGCCCGTGGATGTATTCGCCTCAAAATGGCTTGCTGATACCGATGACAATGCTGCTGGTTATCGTTCATTGAACTGCTTCGTTTCGTTTTCTGAGGTAGGTTTCGGTTTGGAGGCTTTATGCATTTTGAGTTTGATTGTAACGTGCATGTATTTTTGAATGCTTATTTTCGGATAAAAAGGTGCGTGCTAGAATCGTGCAAATACGGTACCTTATTAACATACTTGGTTAACATACCAGAAGGTCGCATGTCACAAGGTCGCGTGTTCATATCATGTACAGTTGAATCCCGCTATAACGAAATTCACGGTGCACGAAAAAAAATTCGTTCTCGCGGAACTTCGTTATCGCAAAAATTTGACGTGAAACGCAGAAAGAATTGCCCAAGCAGCAGCAAAGGCGTTTAATGCCAAAAATCTGTAAGCTTGGTTTGCTTACGCTTCACGGCGAGCAACGCCGTCACGCGATTTTCGCACTCGGTCAGCAAACCCATTGCAACATCGTCGTCTCGGACAGCAACGAAATTCCTGATGACATCAAAAGCGTCCATCACCTGTACGGCGGTTGCCGCAGCCGGCGCTTCCTGTACGTCGTCGTCTTCTTCATCGGAAGAGTCCTTATCATTCCGGGCAGCTTTTATGATCTGCTCATCACTCACATCTTCGTGAACAACAACACAAGCGTCAGCGCCGATGTATTCGTCGAGCTCGAGATTAGGCGGCACGGTTCCTATTTCTCCCAGCGTTTTCCAGGCGGCCGCGATCCCCGGAGCCGGTGACGCCTCTTCGTCGTCGTCTGTAACGCCTGGTGTTAGGCCAGCAGAGTGTACGGGTCGACCTTCGGCAAATCCGGCGTGCCTGAAACAGTTCACAATTACTGAGCGCCCCAGTGTGCTCCAGGCAGCAGACATAATCTGCAGTGCCACGTACAAGTCCACCTTCGTGTCTCGGCCGGTTTCAGTGTTAAAAAGCAGCCGCTGAATTAACCTCCCGCGGTAAGCGCGCTTCAGGCTAAGAATCACGCCCTGATCGAGAGGCTGTAAGACAGACGTGCAATTGGGAGGGAAAAACCTCAGCTCCGTGTTAGTGAGCTTGACTTCGTCGGAGTGATGCGCTGAACAATTGTCCAAAAGCAAGCAAACTTTACGGCCCTGCCGCTTCATGTCGCGGTCGAATGCCATCATCCACTCGGTGAAAATAGCGCGGGTCATCCATGACTTTTTGTTCGCCTTGTACTGCACAGGTAGGCTACGAGTTCCCTTAAAACAGCGCGGCTTGGCACTTTTGCCTATGACTAACGGCGGACGCTTGTCCGAGCCATCCATGTTTGTGCAAAGCAGCACTGTGATGCGTTTTTTGCTGTGTTTGCCGCCGTGACAGCGCTGCCCCTTGAAGTCGAGCGTCCTAGCCAGCAACATCTCGTAGAATAGCCCGGTCTCGTCGGCGTTGTAAATGTCTGCAGGCGCGAAGTTGCTTAAAATTCCGGCCATGTTACTCGCCTTCCAAGCAGCTGCTCCGTCCACGTCTGCTGACATTGACTCGCCGCACAACACTTTTCCAACGATGTTATGGCGGGCCTTGAAACGGTTTAGCCAGCCAATGCTGGCTTTAAAATCATCAATGCCAAGTAGGCATGCATAGTTCAAGGCTTTCCGCTGGACGATGCTTCCGGACAGGGGGACGTTGCTGGCTCGTGCTTCCACAAACCACGCATGCACTGCTTTGTCCAACTCTTCATGGAGGGGCCGCGTCACCTTTTTGTGCTTCGAGGATGTGCCTGAAGCAAGTGCCATTCTCACGCTGTCCTTTATTGCCTAGAATCGTTGACAGCGAACTTGCAGGAATTCCGAAGTCTTCAGCAATTGCCGCTTTCTTCCTTCCGCTTTCTGCTTGGGCGATTATTTGAGCTTTTTGCTCAAGGGAAAGAGTTTTGCGTTTTTTCACTTGCGTTGCCATCGTGTCCTGCGGATGAAAACTCGTCGTTGTCGAAGAGAAAGGCAGCGAGTGAACAACGCGACCACGACACAAAGCCAAAATGGCGGAACTGCAATCACGTGATTTCATGCTTAATGTGGCTTTGGATTTGACTTGGACTTCTCGCCAATAAAACTAGTTTCGGTTTCGATTTTGAACGCGAAAATTTCGTTGAAGCGGAAACGCTCTGCAAAAATGGTTCGTTGTGCAGAGAAATTTAGGCCATTAATTCTTATAGGATACTCGCGGGGAATAAAAAATTATTCGTTGTCGCGGAAATTTCGTTGTGGCGGTATTCGTTGTGGCGGGATTCAACTGTATAGGGCACCAGCTGTAGAGCATAAGAGCGGTCAGGACTCGTATGCAGTAGTCTTCTAGAACCCTAATGCAGGAGGCTTATTCTAATCAGCTGAGGAATCGTGGAGTATGAGCCCAGTTCCACTGAGCTTTGTGTGTCCATTAATCCTCTTATTGGTCCAGTCGTGCAAACTAGGTGCAGAACGATGGCACTGCTGCATGCTAATAAAGTTCTCTGTCCAGTGTTCTACCCATCTCCTAATAGGACGTTGTACTGCAGTGGTACCAGATCCGCCGCCTCCCAGCAAGCCACTGCCCCCAATTCCCGTGGAGGAAGAGCGCAAACCAGCCACACCGCCACGTAACCACCAGGCTGGTGCCCGCGGAGGTTCCTCGTCACACCAACAGCAGCAGCAACCCCTGCCACCTCCACCCAACAGCAGGGGCCCAAACCGCAGGCCAGAGGTGAATGTGTGGTCATATTCTGTGCCGCTGTGCTCCTGGTTTTCTACCAGTATCACACAAGGCTGACAGCCAACCTTTGTTGCCCACACTTTACCGACTCACGTTTGTTGCTGCAAAAGCGCTGAAGCTATAGAAAGTTGGTAGATCTAAATGCCATAGCCATTGCAATATGTCAGCGGATGTTGCGTCTGTACCGAGCTTCCTGCGAGCTGGGAAAATCGCTGCATTTCCTTTGCACTGCAGGGCTTTATAAAATTAGTTTTTCTTTTTACAAAAACAGATATGGCATCGCCTTGTTCACGGCTCCAAACTTCCCATTGGTACTAATAACCTAACTGTGATAAGAAAAAAAGGTTAATATATTTTAGTTAATTAGTTTCCTGTCTGCTGCAGCTGAGAGTGTATTTTAAACTCACTGTTCTTAGAAATTTTTGAAAGTTTGCTGAAACACCTAGTGTGAAACTTGTAAAAAGATGCCTCGCTACTTGAAGGCATCATTGCACTGTTGATGGCTGTCAAGGTTCCTTGAGGCAAAAAAGTTCGAACCTCTGCCCTAGCTTATAACCGTTCTGTTTTCGAGGAGAGTGTTATGTTTGTGATTAGAATGCGGTAACGCATTGCTATAGGCCAACTACGATTGGTCCTCCGTGTTCCTTTAATGGAGTCGTAAATGAATTGCATTGGATGTCCCACACTAGGAGCTGGAGGTGCTGGCACAGCAGCTGAATGAGCTTGCCTTGGGTGGCGCCGGTGCACGGGGCTCGAATGGAGCTCGTCTGATGCCAGCGCAGAGGATAAACGGTGCCCAGCCCAGCAGGCCACCTCCCACTGCCACCGAGATGGTGGGCTCAGATTCCGACGAGGACGATGGCCTTATCCAGAACGATGGTACTCTCTTGGCATCGGACCCACCGAGGCCTTTGTAAGTGGTGAATGCCTTATTTCCAACCTTTTTCTATTTATTCTTCCTCTTTTCTTCTTTGCTTGGTCGTTAATCGAAAAAATCTCATTTCGGGAGTTGTGTAACCATAAAGTCACTGTGCAGTCTGCAGTTAGCTACATACTGCACATGGTCAAATCCTAATGAGTTAATTAGGTATAGACCTTGGCAGAGGATGATGCTATCTCTTAATGTGAACAAAGTGCACCATAAGCGCTATGCACTATGGATGAAATTGTAGTGCAATTCAGACCATCATTTGTGCATGGTGTGGTCGGAAATGGTGTTCTTCTCTGCAGACACGAGATAATGGCATGGCAGCTTGTCTTGCCTTTTGCTTGGTGTTTAGTGCCCGGGTGATTGTGGAATTGTAGGGCTATATAGAAAACCTCCTAGGAACATGCATTACACTAGCCCTGTGCATTTATTTTTTTGCCTTTTGCATTTTTGCATGCAGTGAAGAGCTCAGCCTATTCCTGTGGCTCTTGAGCAGCGTAATGTTTTATAGCATCATTTGGGGAAGATGGTTGATAGGGCTTGCTCAGGGGTTGTTCACTTGCTTACTTGATTTTAGGGGCAGGGCTGGCTGATATACCCAGTGGTGAGTGCTGCAAATTTTGAGAATGGAATGGTGATTGTTTGGCTTACACAGAGCTCTTGAGCTTAGCTTGGGTACTCATGACAGCGTCCCCTATAAATTACTGCATTAGTATGTCTGCCAGCCCTTTTGAATTTCATCCAGATTCCTAGATTGTGCTGGCATCACGTTTTGTCAAATATAAATTGTCAGCAGCTCTGCCAAGAGTATATTTTGTGATGAAACTTATTTCCACATGACTTTTAATTTAACTTTTATACATGCGTCCCTCTGTATCTTTGGTTCATTGTACCTAATGTTGAGGGAGGCTCTTCCACACCCTTTGTTTCCCCCCCCCCCCCCCTTTTTTTTTTTTGTGAATACTGTAAATGCTTACAAAATTTCGAGTTTGTCACAGCACTGTTTTCAGCTTGCCAAGTAGATTTGCTACTTCCCTTGTAATCGTAATGTTTACCAAGTTGTGCTGGAGTTTAAGAGGCTTTCGACTCGAAAGCAATGGCTAAGGACTGTGCTGTTTACTGTCCGCAGCTTCTTGAGCTCCAGAAACTTGCAGCTCACAGCTGTGACTGTTTGAAAACATGTAGAAAGCTTTATAGAAATATTGTGCATTTCTCCTTGATGGCACTGCAAAGGTTTTGTCTGTGTGTTAGCACTTTGCCTTTCTTTGCAGGCCTCCAGATGGGTACAACCAGGAGACACTGCGTTGCCTGACGTCCGAGGACCCACTCATGTGTCAGGCTCCCAACCGTCCCCTGCCACCAACACCCGATGAAGAGGAAGGCCGCAACGATGCCACACTTGTCATGCGCAGGGTCGGCTGTTTCTCTTTGCTTTGTCGCGACCGCTACCCAACCTCTCCTCCTGGTCTGGGTGTGGGTCATGACCATGTGTCTAACCCTGGAAGTTCTTGCATGTTCTCTAGTATTACTTACCCCCTCCAGTTTCTTGTTTTTCTAATGTTGTTTCATGTGCACCACCTTGCAGTCATTGTCAAATTATAATATCCTCATTTATCTTGTACTTGCTCTGAAAAAAAACTTGTGCCAGGCCAGTCTTTACATAATGCAGCACCTAAAATAGAGGATGTTTATGTGCTGAA
The DNA here is from genome assembly GCF_055883805.1 of Amblyomma maculatum. NCBI lineage: Eukaryota > Metazoa > Arthropoda > Arachnida > Ixodida > Ixodidae > Amblyomma > Amblyomma maculatum. The sequence goes on along the minus strand of NC_139345.1, from coordinate 39,277,605 downwards.
TAGTATGTTACTCTGGATATTGTGTTGTAACTCACGGCATTTCATTCATCTGCGTCTAGGCTTTGGTGGAGCACTTCGTTAGCAGCTTGTGGTTTCGAATGTCATGGCCACATGCGTTAGCAGAAAAGCTGAATAGCAGGCGCCACCTTACAGATACCCAGCAACAGCAGTGGCAGCAATGAACAGAGGCATTCATCATCGGCCGCAAAGAATGACCATGGAAGAGCACCAGCAGCTGGCAGCACGTCGGCACCCAGTGCTAGCAGCCGACGATCCGAAGAACACCCCCGGCGATCCGGTCACTCCCAGCAGCAGCAGCCGCGACCCAAGGAGCGGCCACGGGAGAGCAAAGGGCGTCGGAAGGAGTCGTCAGCATCGGCAACCACTGCAGCAGAAGTGGCCAATCGCCAGGAAGCTCGGCGCCCCACGGAGCGAAAGCACTCTCAGCAGCTCCCCGACCGTGCTGATCGTAATCCAGCCGCCGTGGCAGAGTGGCTCATGAAGCATCCCGGGTCACCACCTGTCAGATCATCACTCAACTCATCTGGCGGAGCACCTAGCCCCGAGAGGCTTTTGCGCCGCGAAGGGGCAGATACCACGAACTCAAGCGGTGATGCCGCTGTTTTGCGAGAGGACACAAGTAGTAAGGTCAGTGAGGGAAAGGAAGGATTAAACTTCATGCTGTAGCTCTGCAGTGCTTTGCAGTTACCTTGTGTTACAATCAAGCTGTGCAGCAGCAGTTAAAAATATATCTTGAACTCACCGCAATGTGCTTGACCAGTGCCGACGAAAGGTATCTTGCCATTGCTTTGACATCCGCTGTAGTTAGTTAGCTTTGCCATATTAAAGAAAATGTTTAAGCTGCAGCTGTAGTCACTTTTTTTATATGTTGCTTCATTTTTACTTCATTTGCTTGAAAAGTGAGCTATAAACCTGGCAGGAAATTTGTCCAAGCGTATGCTCGCATATATGCACTTTGTCACTGCTTTACAGAATGAAGCAGTCATCATTTCTTTTTTTCCTCATGGTCTCAGTGTACAGTCTGGAATTCAAAGGTGCATTTTTTGTGGTCATATGCACATGCTAACAACTGCGCCTTTCACTTCCAGGACGTTTGCTTAGGCTACGAGTGTTTCTATTTTTTTGCAACTTCTTCGTAAGATATTGCAGTTCTTAGTAGGTGCAGTCAACGACTGTGAAGTTGCATTTGTTGTTTTTATAGAACTGCTGCACATCACTATTGCCAGTGCCTATTTTATTCTTTTTTACAAAATGATGCAGGAAGTTGGATTGCTGTGCTTTTTGCATCTTTGTGGTTTTGTCCTGTGACATCAATCAAGCTTTTGCCAGCATCTGTTTTGTGTTGTGTTCAGGCTCCTTTTTCTGCCATGTGCCCTTCCCTGTGCTTGCCTACTAACTCATTCTTTTTCTGGCTAACATTGCTTTTTTCCTGGTTACTAACACCACTTTCTTGTCCTTCTAAGGTCTACTCTTCAGTAACTTCTCTTTCTTCTTCTCTGAGTCATCTTTCTCTCCTGCATGGGTCCTCTGCAGTCAGCTGGTCTGGGTCACGCTTTACTCTTCTCCAATCGCTAATCTGGCCTGTAACAAGCATTTCACGGCTGATTTTATGAGAATGAGACGTGTGAGTGTTTGTGTGCTTTCCGGTTGCATAGCAATGCGTGCCTTATATGCTTTTTACTTTTTCATAGATGTTGCACATTTGTAGCATCTTTTAAATTGGTAATTAGAGACTGTTCCCACAACAATGCTGATTGTTACATCTGGAACAAGCCTTGTTTGATTTTTGCCTAGTTCACTGCTGCAGTGTTGAGAAAGTGTAAATGGAGTCATTCTTGCAGACACATGTCTCAGTATAGGTCGCTCACAACATGTGCAGCGCTGTGGTTGCTGCGTCTGTTGCACCAAACTGCGCCAAAATTTTGTCCTTTGGTTGAAGTAATCTCCATGATCGATACAGGCTTTCTTTTTTTTTTTTTTTTTTTTTTTTTTTTTTTTTTTTTTTTTTTTTTGCTTCAGTTGACACAGGGCCGGTTCTCTTCATTGGAGGCTGTTAAAAAATATTCTTATGCAGCAGCCATTTGCTCTGACAGGCGTGCCTTCTTCCCACAGCCTGCCTTCTTTGTTGGCTTCATCAGTGGAGCGGTTGTGTGGGTTTGCATTAGTCACAGTAAACATATTGTTCATATTGAGCTGTCTCCCTGCTCCCTGGTTGCCATTCTCTAGTGCATATTCAATCTCGTGTAATTTCTGCAACGTAGCTTCTTCGCTTAGCATGCAGCGTCATTTTAAGCGAGAACGACATGCGCTACTCCTTACACATGCAGCGCTGGTCTAAACTTTCAAGAATATGGCTGGACTGGATGTGGCAATCCTTGCTTCAATCCGCTTGTTGCGACAACATATCATCTGACCAACCAGTAGGATAACGTTAAAGAATACTGTTGTAGCACAGAGCGATCTGCATTCTACTACCATGAACCACTACTGCTGAGAGCTTAATGACTTGATTCTCTTTGCCTTTCACGCATTTATTTTCATTTTGAACATGGTTACTGAGAAAGGGCAAAAGATGACACGCGATGATGTGTCGTTTCAGTCACATCGGCAAAAAAGTATAGAAGAAAGTTGTGAGTCATACATCGGAAAATACAGTGTACATCTGTGCACATGCTCACTTTTCTGCGCCAAAAGGCACTTTTGGCTGCTCCAAAAGGTGCTTCAACGTGACTGGCTGATCACATAGCTGCACATGTCATCTGATCAACCAAACAGTGAAGGGCAGGCTGTCGTGTGCTGCATTTTTGTGTTCAGATGTCTTAATGCATGCTACGGAAATTACAGCACAGAGCAAGGCATTTCATTTTTATTTAATTTAGTAAGAAATTGTGCAAATTTGCCATCTACTACTTGGGAATAAGGTACGAAGGTACAGTAAAACCTCGCTGATACATTTTTAAAGCATGTTATCCGGGTAAATCTGTGATCCAAACTGCCCAATTATGAAACATTTTAACTGCTGAATGAAGTACAAAGGCATTAAGAATTGACTTTGATCGCATAAAAGTGGTGATTAGCATTAATAGACATTCGGTATACACAGCTTCTGTTTTAGCTGTTGCAGAATTCTGTCCGTATTTGCAGTCCTAAGTGCAGAGGAGACTTGGTAACAAATCCGGTTCGTAGAAGGCAATCAGGAGCTGGGATAACTTTTTTGATTGTTGCTGGGATGCTTCGCCTTTCGACACCAGTAGCATGTGGAGATGCCATCTCCATGGCATACAGTCACAGTGTTATTGCTCATTCTGTGTCACCCCCAACCAAGTGAACCCTTATACAAGCGAATAGTTGTAATAATCAAATGATTCACCCATATGCCCCTAAGGCACCACAAAGAAGCTGCCGCGTTTCTCCTCATGAAGTCATGTTTCCGCTTAAACAGGCATCTCGTATGTTGGCTCGTTGGCTTTTTTTTTCTTTCTTTCTTTCTTTCTTTCTTTCTTTGCTTCACCCCTTGCACCTAGGCACTGCAGGAAAGGAACTGTGCCCGGATGAGTGCCACTGATCACTTTTTTTATGTTAAGAGTGCTCGTTAGTACATGTCCGGTTGATTGCGAAACGTATTTTATGACCACAATTTGCCGAAATTTCGAACATAGTAGCCAAGAAATAGTATTATCTGGGAACATATTGACTGGGAGAAAAATTGTGTAACTCTATGGGAGATGTTTTGCTACCCGTGATTTTGAGTGTATGAAATGGGAAATCGTATGAACCGAGAATGTATCAATGAGGTTCTACTGTAATTGCATTATATAAAATATGTGCAGAGTGTGGCAAAATTCTGAAGTACTGGAGAACATACTTTGGCTTTGATGGGAGTCGATCTTTGTGTGGTTTATATTTGCACGCTCCGCTGATGGTGAATTTTACTGGTTGATCTAGCACAGACATACAGTCGAACCCGGTTATATCGAACCCGGTTATATCGAACCCGGTTATATCGAACCCGGATATATCGAATTTTGGTTATATTGAACTCTCGGAATATCCCCTTGAAAATCGCATGTAAAAGTATAGGAAAGCCGCGTCATATATCGAACTTAATTTCACCGGTCGTTCGATATATCGAACTCCGCACCACGCACTGGAAAGTGAGCCTTCCCCAAAGACGATCGCATCACCCTTGGCCGTTTGCCGCTTGACGTTTTCAAGCCATGCGCGGAAGGAATGAGAAGGAACAGTTCGGTGACGGCTGGTCTGGGCAGCGCCGCGCCCATTCTCCAAAGGCGCGCGCACCTGCAGTTATCGTTTCCCGCGCGCCAACACATGACGTTTGCAAGCCATGTGCGTGGGTGTGCCCATTCTTTTGCCGAGCTATCTCTCTCCTTCAGCACGCGCTACACATGCGCCAAACCATCTAAGCCCGTTTTCAGACAGACGTCGGACGCTTTCTCCAGTGTGTTGCGAACTCTCTGCGCGCGGCGGCTGACGTGGCTATGGCGCCTGCGGACGTTAAGCGGCAACTTTTTTTTTTTTTTTTTTCGGGAATCGTTTATCCTGCATGTATGAATCAACGAAAGCACGCGGTCAGCTGCTGCGATCGTGACGCCCGCCGCAAGCGCGGCGTGGCTTGTGCAATCAAGCCATCACGGGCACTCTGCCAAGTTCGCTCCCCGCCACCGCAGGAGCTATCAAAAGATAAACGCGCCCGGACGTTATTGCTGCGCAGCATCTTAGCACGCTGCCAAGAAATGGGCTGTGGATGAGACCACCGAAACGGAGTGACGCGCGCCATCGACATGCAAGCGAAAACGCTCGTGATTTCTGCCGCGGCGACACTGAAACCTTGTTTTGAGCTGCCGCAGTGGCTCGAGCGGCGAGAGGGACGCAATTCCAACAAGTTTGAAATTTTTCGCTCTGTCGCTGCTGCTCGTCGCTGAGATTGCTCAACCGCTTGCATGTGAGCGAGCTGGCCTTTACGCATTTTTTTTTCTTTCAAATTCTCGGGTGCAAAAGTGGAGGGTGGGTTCATTGTACGAGTGGGTTGATCACGCGACAAATACGGTATCGTTTTTTCGCATCGTAAGTGTCGTCACAAGCCGATTTCTGTATATCGAATTATCGATATATCGAACTATTTTGCGATCCCCTTCGAGTTCGATATATCCGGGTTTGACTGTACTAGCAGCATGAAAAAGTATGCTTGTTTAATTGGTCTGACCGAATTGGGTTGGTGCATTTCGTTTGTCATTTTTGAGCAGCTCTCTGCATGGCATTAATGCCTTTGCTTGACCTTCTGAGTAGAGATGGATTTCGCACAACTCCAACTGTGCAATACCGTCACTTTTGTATTGGGCAGGCAAAGTTTGCCTTTTGTGTGTGTGTGTGTGTGTGTGTGTGTGTGTGTGTGTGTGTGTGTGTGTGTGTGTGTGTGTGTGTGTGTGTGTGTGTGTGTGTGTGTGTGTGTGTGTGTGTGTGTGTGTGTGTGTGTGTGTGTGTGTGTGTGTGTGTGTAATTTGATACTTTGCTGGACTTATGTCATCAGTTTGAATAGCTCATGCCCCAATCAAGTCAGGTACCAGTTGAAGTAGCTCAAGAAGCAGCTGCACCAATGATGCCAAAATGTATGTGACCTTTGAGGTGCTTAGTGAAGGATGCTTTCTTAGCTGCCTCACAAATGGCTGAAAATTATCCACTACATTTACATGCAGTGCCTAATTATATGGAGAAGGGAGGGAACATGGTCCTGAGGGAAGGAAAAGTAGAGTAACGCTCTTACTCAGGGTGGAGCCTTGAACTGCACTTTGAGGCAAGGTTTGAAGGAAGGTTTGAAAGGCAGGCAGAGTCAGATTCAGAGAAGAACAGCATTCAAGCATATGTGAACACACATTTATCCTTACTATCAAGTCTTGCTTGTCATTAGCCATAGGGCTTGGCAAAATGCAGAGTGTCTTAAAAGTGCCCCTCCTGCCCCCTCTCTTACACACATTCACTAGCATATTGGTAAATGTGCACAGATTTGACCCCGGGCTCAGAAAACAGAAAAGGAAAAAAAGAGTTGAATGTGGTATAGGCCAACAAAAACATAGAGCAGCAAATATTAAACCTAAGCGACAAGCATAGTGCATCACATAGCAAGCACAAATTCTATGCCTCATCCCTAGAAACAAGTTGTAATGATCAAATGATCAAATGACCTCAAGTCATTTGATCAAAGTACCGTGGGCTCTCTACAGTGCCACTGATTTTGCATGGTAACGGCAGTAATCCACTTGAGGCGCATGGTAAGCTTGGCATTGCCATTGTAATCAAAAAGAAACTCTCGTTGCTGTCGTTGGCACCTAATGCACATTTTGGTGACATTGGGCTTTCTGCTACACATTGTTTCTAGGACCCTGCATATAACATTCGCTTAATTTTGGCCAAGAACGATTACTGACACCGGGGACCCCTGCCACTGGGTTGGGTAGCTGGGGAAGTTTTATTTTCTTGATGAGGTCTGTAAACAAAAGCTCACAGTCGACACAGGGATAATTAATATGCCACACTTCAATGCACACTAGTGCGCTTTGCATTTGTACCTTGTTTTGTCTCATCTAATTCTTAGTGTTGCATATTGCATTAACACTGTAGTATAGCCAACTGGCTACCATTGCTACCTTGCTAGGACTTCCTGCTTATTTTTATATCTGTTATATCAGAATCTGAACAGCTCTCTTGGTGAGGAGGTACATGAATTTTTCCCACACTAAAAGTTGCTTTGTCACTGATATGGCACTCCAGTGCTCCAAATCAATCAGTGGAATTTACTTTGGTGCCTTGTGTCCACTGGTAGCGATACACTTTGGCATTGATCTGCAAACCACTGCACACCATTGCGAGCAGGTGCAGAGGTACGCTGTTCTCTCAGTCAGATTGGTATGGCTCTGCCTTGAAGGCTAGGAGGTGCAGAGTGGTAAAGGGGGGAAGCTCGAGATTTGGTGTCAGGTCGATAATGGTGAGATACAGCACTGCCCACTGCATGGGGACAAAGACTTGTATCCTTCCGTTTCCTGCTGACTAGACGTGTACGAGCTCACTGCACGAGCTCAGTCTCTCTCTCCAGGAGCAGTTTTTTTGAGAGGCCGGTCATATGTCAGCACTGTAGAGTGCGGCATGAACTGGCGACACTGCAGCAGTGAACTAAGCATGAGTCGGATGCTGCCGGGAAACTCACTGTTTTTGAACAATGCGGAATGAAATTAGGCGGCATGTACTGTGTATCCTCGCAGAACTGGTGACATGCATCTTCCACCCAAATATTGGAGTGCAGTGCTTTGTAGCTTCATAATTAAGCACTGTAAGGCTTAATTAACCTTTATAGGTTGGCCTGCATTAGTAGTAAGTAATCACAGGTTGTTATGTAGGATATGGAGGCAAGCATCCTCTGTGTGATCCTTTTGTAGGGCAACCATGAAGACCGGCTGGGTCGGTCTGACCTGTCCCAGAGTTCATCTGGCAACCTTTCCAGTGCACGGTCAAGTGGTGGTGAGCTGCCAGATTTATTGCCACGTCACGCACAACAGCGGCAACAAGACAAGACCACATCTGAAGAGGTGAGGCACTTGCAACATAGCTTGCTTTTGATGGTGTACATATAATTTTATCACGTTCAAGCTTGCTTCTAGCACTGCCCTCTAGGAGTTTTCCTTTAATTTTGATGACGCCTAGTTTTAAAATAGTAGCTAAACGTACACCCTTATACCTGGAGTAGTAATGTGTTGTGGCCTGTCAAAGCAAAATTTGTAGTACAGTAAAATCTCGTTGACTGAAAGGATGAGGAAAAATGTTCGAATTATTGAATGGCTCTAAAACACTGCGGAGAACTGCATTACAGTAATATTATCTAATAAATGCCTGAACTATGGTTGTCTATACATTTGAGATGTAAACTAAGCAACAGTAACCATTTTTTACGGTGTCGTCAAGTGGTTTGCTTTGCACACACTGTTGGGAACGTCAACAAATTAACTTCACAGTGCAGTGAAGCATCCACTGTAGGACCATCCAGTGTGCACACTTGATGGCAGCAGTGGAAAATTGTGAATTCAAGAGAAGCAAAACTAACACTGGTCTATATTTAGGCAGTACATCCAATCATCTTGCTTGCGGTATAGTGTCCACGAAGTGCGCGGGCACCGCTCACTGTTTCATGCAATTCAAGTTCGGGGAGGTCTAGTTCGGCAGCACATGTCGTAGCTCTATGCGATACCCCCCCCCCCTTCTCTTGTCTGAATTAGCCGGAAGTCCATCCATGTCTGAATAATGAGCGTCCGACATCGTAGATTTACAATAACATGGATGTCAGCAGTGTCCAAGCATCTGGTTCAAATTATTCAACAAGGATCGCATTAACGAGATTTTACTGTACCTTTCGTTTGCCAATTTTAGCGCTAAAATTAAAATTGGGGTCCTAATATACCTGTAGAAGTTATGTCATGGCTCGTCAGAACAAAAAGAAATTACAAAAAGAAATTGGTTGATTGGAAGCATAGGCGGTAGTAGTTAATGAATTACATGGCACACTCTTTGTGCTAGAATAAGCTGATTAATCATCCCTTCTGCATTGTCCTGTTCATGCAGCTGGTAATTACTACTGAATAATTTTTTGTCCAGAAGCCCATCTGAGAGGGTGCCTCTGCTGAGTCAAAATAAGTTTTTGGGCATGGCGGTGTATACTTGGCGTTCTAGTTCAAGTGCTTATTTGGTGCTGGCTAGCTTTCTCACCTGGGTGGAGGAGAGAGCAGCTCCTTGTGATTTTCCTACACGCTTAGCTCTGTGGATTCTGTTGGCTGTGGGAAGCTGTGTGGTCCTTTTAATTTGGCCTGCATTGTTGGCAGTAAAATATGAGGGAAGCATGTCTCTTGAGCATGTGGTGCTTAGTTTCAGGCTGTGGTGACCAGAGCCTAAACCAACGTGCAGTGTGTTCAGGCTCAGCAGTAGCTGTAGCAGGGCTCAAGTAGTTAGCACATTTGCGGCATTGCGCAGACCTTGAAATAGTTGCAAGAAAAGATAAGTTGATCAGCGGCTTGGGAACACAGTCTTATTGGTAACGAAACGGCATGCAAGTAGGCAGGAGCGAGGAAGACAAGATGAATGGAGCGCTAGGCAACCGCACTGGTCGTGGCAGCTTGCTATTGGTAGCAGTAGTCCAAAAAGAGGGCCAGAAAGACCAGACATAACGTACAGTGCATGCAAAACAGGCTGTGGTAATATATATTTATGCCTTTGTATGCGTGATGAATCCATGCAGCAGTAAAAAAGAATTCTTATCTGGAAACTCAAGTCCGCAACTTGTTTTACAGTTTCCCTGAGTTCCATCTTACATAGACGGGGACGTAGCATGTTGCCTTCCATTTCAATGCCAGTGATATGCCATTACTCCCATTACTCTGAACACACTTGTTCGATGGGTTGTGATATATAGGATGGCAAACCATGGTTAAAGCCTCCAGCTTCTCAAGGAATTGATTTTTAGCAGCCGGGATGTCTCTATTATATATATTGTATTTGTGCACATCAGCAGGAATGAAAGAATCATGGGATTGTGGTTATTTAATCATCTTAACTCTCTTGAAATGTGGAAATTGGTAATGAACGAAGTTTTTGCAGGGTCTTTGACATGCTTGCTTTCTCGTTTGCTCAAACAAGCTAGAGCATCAAATGCTGAAATTCTGCCCCTCTGTGGGATGAGTCAGCCTACTCATGCCTCTGAAAAGCGGTGTTACGATATATTAGCATGAATATAATGAAGAGTGCATCCTTTTCTTCGTCTGCTTCGAAGTGCCTCTCATTATATTTAGGACCTCACCGTTCCTTGAAGTATCCTTAGCCAGATCAACCCACTAGGCTTGTGAGCTGCGAAAAGGGAAAAAAAAAAATATACAACAAGAAAATAACCAAGCACATTCGTTCATTGAGGCATAAATGCACGGGACGCTTCTTCCTTTACGGATCTTTGCTCTCCTCGCTGTTGAATTTTTTATAGGACTGCATAAAAAGCCTATTGGTTTGGAAACACAGTAGTTGGAAAGCACAAGAAAAAAAGCGCATTGTTTGCAAGTGCTCTTTTATTTACTCTTTAAGGACACATGCTTATCCAGAATTTGCGAAGGTTTGTTGTTATCGCGATCATTTGCATACACAGAATAGTATCCTAAATGTGCATCACTGGCTCTTCATCTGCCTGACGAGATGTTGATGAAAGAGAGGAAGCCGCAAGGAGGGAAGGCACGAAGGGCATGCAAAGTTTGGGCTCGCTTGCGCTCTTTGCACTGATTTCGGTGCAGCTGCTTGAATCTTGCACAGTCCTCGTCTGTTGGAACCTAGAAGTTACACGTTTTTAAGCTGCAGGCGAGCAGGCAAATGCGGATGACAGAAACATGTCTCGGAACCAATCCGCACTTTTGCATCTCCTACAGTGCTGCCCACGTAGCAATTTAGTCTTCATTTTCATGCCTTTAGCCTTTCACGCTCATGCCACAGGAGCTATGGAGCCACACAAACAGCCGGAAGGAAATTCATGCCACCCTTAAAGGGCAACTCCAGAGGCTTTTCGACATTTGAATATTCTCATAAAAATTTTACAATGGGTTGTCCTCTTTGCCCTTACGCATTCTATCAAATTTGGGCACCGTGCAATGATTCGTTCACGCGCAGCACTATTTTAAAATGTGCAATTTTAGTGGCTTTTCTTTTTTTTTTTTAGACGATTTATGCAGGCAACACTGCGTTTGTGACATCGCAAAGAGTACATCCACGTTACTGCCTACTCCTTGCATGGTCATGAAATTTTGAGGCCTGTATTGGGCTATCTAAGACAACTTAATACTCCCTCATGATTTGCATACTTTAATTTCGCCACCCAACCCACTTGTGAGTGTTTTTCCAGTACTGTATGTGGCATCACTGTTTCTTCGACTGGAACGTCGTCTGTGGCCATGAAAGCAGTTCCGGTTTCGGTTTTCTCTTTTTCCTTCTTAAATATAGTTGTACTTGGAATTTCAAAAAACGGTTTTGTGTTGGAGTCAGACACACTGAGGAAAGTAATGCAGTCAAAAACTCAAAACGACGAAAAAAACCTTGGAGTTGCCCTTTAAGTGTGCTCAGTGTCAGGTGTGGCTACGTGCTGATGGACAGAGCTTTTTAACCATACCATTTGTGAAACTGCGCTTCAAAAAGTGACTAAATTTAGTATGCATTTTTTTGGGGTGCTTACGACCAATGAACGCTATCTAATATTGCTGTAATTGCCTTCTAAATATTATTTCTTTTCTTTCTTAGTTATTCCTATGGCTTTTACGTCTGAGAATTTTCGCTACACTGTCTCTTCGACTGATTTTATTTCCAGGTGGTCATGCATTTATCAACAGTCAGAAAGTTTGCAACTTTCATTAATGGCTACGGGCCCTACTACTATCCGTAAACACCCCAATTTTGACCAGTCAAAAACACAGTCTCTTTTTGTAAATGGGCCCCATCAAAAGTTTTGCAATTGGTAATATTAAAGAGCTCTGTCTATGGAGTCTAGAGTTCCATGTTGGCCAGTCTGCCGTGTCATACTTTTGCATGCGCTAAATATAAATTGTCGATGTTTTGGCACATAGTAAAACACTATTAAGAAGTGACATTCTCAGCATAGCATGCGAGAAAGTTGCTGAAAGTGCAACATAACAGTGGAGTTTTCTGTTGTGTGGATTTCTATGGGAGCTCGGACAGGACTGGCTCGCAAAGATGTAGAAGCCACGAAGCAACAGCACCCGGAAGCATAACTGTGGGGTTCTGCCTTAATGCTGCACATGATGCGGCCAGTTAGCTGTAGAAGCATAGGCATTTTCTCTCTTTAGCTTTTTCCTTTTGTGCACTAGCTGCTTTGAATCTTGTGCAGCTTTTATGTAAACCTTGGCAGTTGTAATTACAAACCACCAGGCATGCTGCCTCTAGCACTCTCCTTTTTTCTTTTGCTGCTGTGCTCAGTTAGTAGAGACTGTGGCTCCCCAAGCACACATTTATCTTTGCCGATTTTTGCATTCTGCATGCAGCCATTTAAAATGGGCTATTGATGTATTCCGGCCTTTTAAACTGAAGGGTGTCCATTCTGAAGTTCTAATTTTTAGTTTTGTGTTCGAGGTGTGACTGCAATTCAACATTTGCCCATCAGAAATGTTAAGTGCATGAACTGCACTGGTCCCTGAAATTTACATTTTATGTAAAACATCTTGGAAAACCACATCCACCCCATCACCGTGGTTGATTGGTTCGGGCACTGGACTGCTGAATTCAAGGGTGAGAGTTCGATCCCGACCATGGCGGATGCTTTTTTTATGCAGGGGAACAGCGAGGTGTCTGTGTACTGCGCAGTATCGGTGCGCGTGAAAGAACTTCAGGTGGTCTAAATTTTCGGAGCCCTCCACTATGGCGTTCCTCATAGCCTGAGTTGCTTTAGGACCTTATAGCCCGTATACCGAAGCAAAACCGGAATCCAAAATTTTTAATGTAAATATTGACACACACTTCAAGCATGCCAGGAACTTGCATTCCATAACATCATCCGTGCCACCTCGAGACAAGGTAATCATAATTCCAACAATAAGTTTTTCTATAGAAAGAAAATTATTTACCATGATAGCATAGCCTGTACTAGGAAAAAGAGTCAGGTGCAGAGTTGCAGACTACTGCTACAAGTCTTATATCACGCATACACTCGATAAAGAGTAGCAAAGCACAGTTTCCTTACTCTCTTCTTTCATAGTTTCTGTAAAGTAGCGACTTGCCAGAGTTGTGCTTAACCTTAGGGGCGACAGCAGCACAATAGCAAACGTGCAAGAAAGGTGGATGGCATTATTTTTAACTGTTGGTTTCTTCAGCATGGCACTCCATTCCTGCTCCCAAAACTGGTCAGGCCACCATGGTTAAGAGTTTTGTTTTTTTCCCCTTCTAGAGATGTGACTTCAAGAGTTTTGCAAAAGGTCCATAGTTGCTTTTTGGATGCTACATAGTAAACACAAAAGTTGGGCTGGTCATGCTTCAGTTCACTGAGCACTTCACTAAGGGTTCTACTGCTAAAGTGACACCATTATTTGTTACTTTATTTGTCAATAGGAAGCGGAGAGTAGCTTGGACGACATAGGGTCCCAGCCATTATGTTACAGAGCGCGCTAAGGCAATCATACCCTTGCTACACATTACCAATCAAAAATTGAGAAAAATTAGGAAGTTCATGCGTATGCTAGAGCATGCCACTGGTGCACTCGAACATGAATCCAAGTAATTGTCATACGTATATGTTCTCTATAGAATGTGTGTTCTTATTCATATATCAAATCTTTTACCTTTGTGAATTATGCAATGTGAAAAAAAAGTGCACACTGAGCATGCATGCTTAGTCTATGAATAGAGTGCAGATTGTCTCTGTATCAGCAATAGACACTTTATTAGGTAGTTATGTTTAGTGTAATGTCCAATGGCTCGTCTCCTCATTGAGAGCAGAAAATTTGCAATGTTCAGTGTCCTTGCTCAAAGAAAAACTGCCACATTGGGGTGTGACAGCTCAGTGCAAGTAGCAGCTGACTCCCATGGTTCAAAGAGAGAGGGAGAGAGATGGCATTTCTTTTTTATTTTTTTTCTGGTGAAGATAATATAGAGAAGATGGCCATAAGTAAAACAAAGGCACCCATCACTCTTTCACTTTTGTGTAGACACCTCACTCTGATAGACATCTGACCTGTGCCATGAGGGAAGGTGTGAAAGAGGGGACAAAAGCAGTCTGTAGGGACAGATACTAGTTGCATTCACATTTGGGCGCCTTTTTATGAGACCTTAGTCCCGTGTATACTCGTTTAATGGCCACACCCCCCCATGTGGGGGGCCAGTAATAAAAAACAAACATGAACGCATAAACGGAGCTGAGCTGTAGACAAAATTTTAATGGGAAAATACCAGTCCTTTTTAAGAGCCACACACTGTCAGAACCATAGAAAAAAAAGTGTGGCCCTCACATGAGTATTATACACGTATTATACACTATAAGAGTTTTCGTAAATTTAATTTTGCAATGAGTACTTCATATGACAAATTCTTACCTGTGTGGAAACATAAGCATCCATTTTGCTTTTACAAGCTTACCTGCTGTCTAAGCGCACCCATTTGGAATACTTGCCTATTGCAGTCGAACCCGCATATATTGAGCTCAAAGGGGATTGCGAAATAGTTTGATATATCGATAATACGATTTACGGAAGTCGGCTTGAGACGCCATTTGCGATCATGAAAAATATGAAAAATGATATAGTACTTGTCACGTGATCAACCCACTCGCATAATCAACCCAACCTCCACTTTTGCCTCTGAGAATTAAAAAAAAAAGCGTTAGTCGGTGGCGCGTCCCTCCGTTTTGGCTGTTGCATCCACAGCTCATTTATTGGCAGCACGCCAAGATGCTGTGCAGTGATAACGTCAGGGCATGTTTATCTTTTGACTATACTTTTGGTATTAGCTGCTGCGGTGGCAGGGAGCGAACTTGGCAGTGTGCCCGTGATGGCTTGATTGCAGAAACCTAGTTCGATTTATCACACCGCGCTTGGGGTGGGCAGAGTCCACTGCCACAAAATCCTTGGAAAGTATGATAGCTGCAAATGCTGTTTGAAGCGAACAATGCTAAAAGCTGCTGTCATGATTGCAGTTGACCGCATGCTTTCATAGACTCATAGATGGACGACTTGCAAAAATATATATATATATATATATATATATATCTGTCGCTTCTTGACGTCCACAGCCGCCATAACTTACACTATGCTGCAAATTCAGCACGATGACAACGATGGTCGACCTTTGCAAAAAAGAATAAAAAATATCTGCCGCTTCTTGACGTCCGCAGCTGCCATAGCTTACGCTACGCCACACATTCAGCGAGACAAGGATGGTAGACTCTCGTAAAAAAAGATCGGCTGCTTCTTAACATCCACAGCCGCTATAGCCTACGCTACGCCGCATGTTCTGCACGACAAGGATGGGCGACTTGTAAAAAAAAAAAAAAAATCTGCTGCTTTTTAATGTCCGCAACTGTCGTAGCTTACGCTGTTCCGAACGTTTAGCACGGACGACGCAAGATGCGCGTCGCACGTCACCCGCCGAGCAAAGAGGGTTTACAACACACACTGGAGAGAAGCGTCCAACGTTCTGTCTGCCACGGGCTGAGCTGGCTTGTCTGCGCAGGCATAGTGCTTTCTGCTGCGAACGAAGACTGGGAAAGAGAAAGGAAGGGGAGAGAGAAAGCTCAGCAGAAGAATGGGCACACCCTTGTGCTTCGCTCTATAGTAAACCTGCACTGCCTAAGTGGCGCAGCAATTATTCAGCTTGGTTTCCGGTAAATGACTGGTCATTGTCAGCACCGTTATAGATACGCGTGACAAATAACTTCCTTGCCCATATGTTCTCGATGTAGCCCAGTTATCTGACAAACGCTGTGCAAAGCTTCTACGAATGTGCAGTCTGATCCATGTAAGCTCATGCAGGTGGCGTGAAAAAGCCCTACGAAAACGCCTCAAAAGTATTTGCTCTTCTCGCCAGGATATGTTATGGTGCGACGATCGACACAGCTAAGTTCATCTCAGGCTGCCCTCTCCCAGACACCATGGCTGCACTGGCTGTGTCTGCTCTATACCGGCCGTTGCCAAACCAGTTCTCTCTCGTTCCTTCACACTCATGGCTTGCAAACGTCACGTGCTGGCATGCAGCCAACCATTACTGCAGATGCGCACACATTTTTGGGAAAGGCCATGGCACTGCTCTAGACCAGCTGTCTCCTAATTGTTCTCACTCATTTCTTCCGCGCACGATAGTCTTTGGGAATGGCGCACCTTCCGTTGTGTGGTGCGGAGTTCGATATACGATGCAGTTTTTCTATACTTTTACATAAGATTTTCAAGGGGATATCACATGAGTTCGATATAACCAAAGTTCGAATTATCCGGATTCAATACATCCGGGTTCGACTTATACTGAGTAGCAAAATTATTTTTAGCCCCTTGTGTTTGCATTTGAAACATGCTAATTTTTTCATCTTTCTAAGGTGTACTGTTATTCTCTTTCTCTTAGTCTAATTAGCCGGTGTCTGTTTCTTTTTCATAACTGTATTCATAGCAGATTGATATTTGCTCTTGCACATAAAGAGAATGAAAAAGTCTAGGTGCTGACATTGGTTGATGGTCAAGATTCTGCAACCGTTCCCAGTAACAAAATTAGCCTAACATTCATGGGCATTCATGGGAAGGTATTGGTAAGGTGTCACAATGCCTTGCAAGGAGCTAGCATTAACACAGCTGGAAAGCTTTGTTTGAGTTGGTGCACTTAAGCTGCTGTGGCACGCTTTGTTCTGCCATCTTAAACACGCGCAGACTTGATCGCTCGCCTTCTTAACTGGTTGTGGCTGAGCTGTTCAGGTTTTGGGTTTTTGCACACTACGATGCATGCGTTCCTCTCCACTGGTGTCTGCCTGCATGTATGCCTAAGGCCTGGCCACCCTGTGTGTGCGTCTCGTCTTTCTTTTTTTTCTCCCCGTCCCTTCCTTTTTTTTTTCCCCTCCACCTTCTCCTGTATATAGTACCGGCAGGCTCTTAACCCACCGGCTCCACCTCAGTTGCAGTTGCAACAGAAGCAGCGCTCCTTCCTGACGTTTGGCTTTAGTGCGGGTGGGGGCAGCACTGCGGGGGGTGGGGCACCGCCGGCCCCCTCTCCCCGGCGAGAGTCCCACGTCAACGTTAACGTCACACCCACCTCGCATGAGGCAGTGAGCACCACCCCGGAGATCCGCAAGTACAAGAAACGGTTCTACTCGGAGATCCTCTGTGCAGCTCTTTGGGGTAAGCTTGTCTTTCATTTGTGCCCATGCTTTTCACCTTATGTCTATAAATTAAGTAAGGGCACGTGCATCTTGTGATCGTACAGCTGCATTAATTCATGTGCGATGTCTCTGGTACGATAGCAGGATTTTTGCTAGTCTCCTTGCAGTCAATGCATTGCCATACAGCCCTGTAGCCACACTGGTCATGATTCCTGTAGCCAGGGACCTTTGCTACAAATAGTGTCATTCATTTCCCGCAGATAACCATAATTTTCTAAAACAGGTCTGCCTTTCTCTTTCACCATCAATGATTTGATCAGGATACGAGAGTGTCATAGCTGTATGTTCCTACGTTATTTGAACTGGCACTAATAATCCGGCGAAAGTTAACAGGCATTTTAGTGGGTTATTACATCGTTCAAGACATACCAGTAAGCGATTGTGTGCAATCACCAAAAACAGCAATGTACTGACTGTGTAGCTCGTGCGTCCATTATAATGTGACGGGGCAAAGTCGGGGTGAAGAAGCTAGCATACAGAAATAAAGAGTGCAAAACACTTCTTATATAGTGGTGCTGAAGGGGGAAGAAGATGAAGATAGCATGCAGAATGTGCCCGCAACATGTGGTTTTCCCCAACCGCAGTGGCTCAGTGGATAGGGTGCCTGACTACTGATCCCGAGAATGTAGATTCAATCTCAGTTGTTGCAGCTGCTTTTTGAAAAAAGTGAAAAAGCAAGGACCCTAAAGGAGCCCATGTACTGTGCTATGTCAAAGCACTTTCTAGAGCCCTCCACTGCAGCGTCTTTCATAGCCTGAGTGTTGCTTTGGGACATTAAACCAAACATCTGGTTTCTTGGTGGCATTGGTTTTTCATCTCTAGGCGTAGGGTCTGTCTTGTAAATGGAGCTTGATGTGAACATTTTGCCTCTGAGATTGCTTTAGTAAATTCAAGGCATCATTTATTTCTGAAATGTGACAAAAATGCTGGGACTGAAAAATGTTTTGTTACTAGCGTTCAGTTCTGGTCTTGAACCACGCTGCCTTGTTATTCTGCTTGCAGTCATGATGTTTGTTGTCGAGTGCCCTTTAGTATGTGATGAAATTGAGAAAAGTCCATGATTTTTTTTGTTAAATCCAGAATTTTGTTGCGTGCAGTTTTCGCATCAATACTCAACAGTGAAGAATGGCAACCAAAATAAGAAATAAACATAAAGCAAATAACCTTGCAAGTGTTTACTGTTAATCTCCATAACTTGAAGCCATAAGTGTGGAGAGACGTTTTGCAGCAGCATCCACTGCCACCTCCAGTGCAGCTTGCAAGCACAGCCAGATGCAGCTTCAATTGAAGTTAGGTGGGGAGAGTGGGGGTGGGGGGTTAGGCATCACGATCAGGCTAGAGGAGAACGTACCACTGCCTCTCCTAGAGATAGGCTTGCCATGAAAATGCATGCTTCGGAATAACAGATTGTGGGGCTAGTAGGCTCGTGTCTGTTCAAGCTCTACTTTATTGAAGCAAATTCTAATTCACTTGCTCTTGCAAAAGGTTGTGTTGTGTGTCTAAAAGTTTGTGCCTTTGGTTGTTAGTTTTTGTTGCATTTCAGCCATACACAGCATCAAATACAGTATTGGGAACCTTACATTATTATGCCATGATTTGGCCAACACATTTAGTTTATGCACCTGTGTGTAAAGTCTTTTTTGTTGTCGTTATTAGGGCTGGCTGACCAAGTGCAGTTATTTGTATTAAAATGAAGCATTTCTTAAGTAACTTTGTACTGTGTGTGATTTCGACATAACGGTTTTTTGCATTGAAGTACAAGTACTTCGTTAAAATAGCAACTTTTCCTGGCAGAGGGATAACTATATCAGAATCTAAATTACTTGCATAAGTATCTTTAAGAGTTAGGCTACGGAGGGCTTTACCAATCTAATGTATAGTACAACAGTACTGTGCTGCTGGTCACTAGTTCACAATAATTTATCTATATATAATATAATTGTTTTCTTTCAGCCTTGACGTTTGCCGCTAATTTTGATAATGGAGGCTGCAATGTTTTGTGCTATTGAAGCTCTCGGTAGCGATTACTTAGAACACATTTTAGTTCAACATCATTGGCTTGCTTGAGAATCGATAGACTCTTTTAAGGAGTGATGGTCAGTATCATGTTTGTCCGTTTCGTGAGCACTAAAAGTGTTTTCATGTCAGGAAGCATAAATGGGACGTGTGTTGAACAGCCTTGTTTTTTTGTCCCACCCAAGGGGTGAACCTGCTGATTGGCACGGAGAATGGCCTGATGCTGCTGGACCGCAGTGGACAGGGCAAGGTGTACCAACTCATTTCGCGTCGGCGTTTCCAGCAAATGGAAGTGCTCGAAGGACAAAACATCCTGGTCACCATCTCTGGCAAGAAGCAGCGAGTGCGCGTCTACTATCTCTCCTGGCTCAAGAGCAAGATCCTGCGCACTGATGCGGTCAGTGCAGATCTGTGGCTGTGCTCCATGTGCCTTTGATTTCTTTTCTTCACTCTTTTGCAGCGATGGCTGTGTGAGGAGCAGGCATCAGTTCTATGGCACCTGTTTTTTAAACATGTAATTGTAGTAAGTCATGGTTCGAATAAAAAGGTGCCATGCTAGCCAAATATTGAAATTGCAGGTCCGGGATCCAGACACGCTGCCCGTTATGCCTTTGCATATTAGTGGCGAGACAAGTCACTGCTCTGATATGGCGTCCTGATGGAAATCCTTATGAGGCAGCATTTTATAAACCACCGAAGCTGCCATTGTCAGGATTGATGTTATCTCCTTGATTTCACATTGCCTGTCTGAGGAAAGCAAATGTGGCAGACATGCTAGGTGGGATAAGTTAACATGCCAGCACTTCTTCGGGCGTAAAGAAAGGGAATATGCTGTAGAACCTTATGAAATATGTATATATATATGCATATATTGTTATGCATAGAAAAAAAATTATTATTTGAAGAAACGCATGATCCAGGTGGCCTAATTCTGAAAGAAAGAAAAATAAAAGAAATTGTAGCTATTGAAGGAGTTACACTTTTTGGCCAACGCTTACACTATTTAATAATAATATTTTAACATTTCTTGGTGCAAGGTCTGAGCATTTCCTTTTCTAGTGCTCGCAGAATTCAGTCCACATTTGTGCAGTCCTTAGAGCAGTAGAAACTTACCATATGTACATGATTGTAATTCGACCTGTTCTTTTAAATTTGAAAATACGCAGTGCAGGTGTCGACTTATAATAAAAACCAAAGCATGGCACTGCCAATGAGAGCAAAACAATTTATGTATCAGAGACGCTACAGCAAGTTTGTTTGCTCTACGGCTCTAAGTAGATTTCAGTTATTGTGCACGCTTCTGAGGAAATATTTTTCTTATTCTTATTTATTTATTTATTTTTATTATTTATTTTACTATGCATACTGCACCTGCAGGAATGTTGATGGAACGGCCGCTGCTCCGACCGCGGAGACACTCATTTTGCACGTCGGGTCACGTGACATGGCGGCACTTCCGATCATTTGTTTTCGGATTTCCATTCTTTAATGCTGCCTGGAGTTGGTGCGTTTGACTAAATGGCCGCCCACATGCTTCATCATGAGCCCTCCACTTCCAAAAGGCATTTGGAGTGCATACACTACAGCGTTGAAAGGGGTGGCCATCATTTATGCTGAATAAACAAACTGCGCAGTGTTGTTGTTCCACAGTACATGTCATCTGGAGGCAGTGATGTCACTGTCAATGTTGTTCCACAGTACATGTCATCTGGAGGCAGTGATGTCACTGTCAATGCGCCGAACAATCAGTCGCATACATTTGAAATTTCACATACATTAGTTGAATGGAGCACCTCGTGGTGCCACAAAAAAGTCAAAATAATCAAGCATGTCTAACAAATCAGGTGTCCGAATTTTCAGTCGTCAACTGTTGTGTCTTTGACTCTGGATCCAGTGGTTTCAATTGGTTTGATTCCCATCTCGAAAGTGCTATTCAAGTTGACAAGATGCTGTGTACAACTAGGTTCGGACAGACAGACACCAGAGAAATTGGTGAATGGGGCCTCTAGTACTAGAGCAAAAAAAATCGGGGTGATTGATTGATTGATTAATCTATGTGTAGAACATTCTCCTATGCTTTTGGGTTCAATGTCTAATTATGCTTTTTAGTCAGGCTGCCACCATATTGCTTTGTTTTGTGACTGCAAGCTCTTTCAAAAAAATAAAGCTGTGCTTTTCAACTTATCCATGTTTCTAAACTACTTGCATGCTATCTGTATCAACACTGCACAGCATAATTAGAAGACCTTTTTTTTTTTTTTCTTCTCACTCATTTCTGATGGCAGGGCACTTCCCACCTACAGGGTCTCACATTAGAGTGCTCATTTTATTTTTCATTATTCCAGCAAGTCGAAAAGCGCAATGGCTGGATAAATGTCGGTGATCTCCATGGTGCAGTTCACTTCAAAATAGGTGAGTCCCAATTCGTATGTTATCCACATGGGATGCCTGATGCATGCTGAGCGTTATGCAAGTGGGATAGAGTGTTACATACTCTAGACTTTCAGGGACAGGCTTGTCAGCTCCAAATAAGTTGCTTTCCTTACTGTGGCTGCTGTTCTTTCCTTTTTTGTGTTGCGTGCAACTGCCCACTTTCGTGTTTTGCGGGAAAAGGTGGCAGGCTGTTGTTTGTCTAAAAATGCGCATGGTTTGAGTAAAGAGATATTTACCACTGCCACTTGGCTCTGCCATTATCGGGGCGGGGTGTTGACTGCACCACTTAGCCAGTCCTTGTGAAAGCCTTGGCAAAGGTATCTAGAGATGGGTCAGTTGTAAGAGCAGAAATATAGGAGCTGCTGTGGCAAACTCTTGTTTGTGGGGTTAGCATGGCACTGTTCTAAATTTTCGAACATTAACCAAATTTGCTGTATTTGCCTGCACATTGCCGGCTTTCAGTGTTGGCAACAGGTTCGCTTATTAGCACAAAGATATTAATGGTGGCATTTTTTCTTCTTTTTTTCTTTAACCTGTTGCTTCACATGTGGCACAGTCCCTTGCTTTGTGTCAGAGACGGCCTGTAGCATCTGCTTTTCCCATTTTCGAGCATGCATGTGTGAGGGGGGTAGGACAGTGCGTGCCCCCCTGTGCCAGGCCCTGCCAGCTTTCTGACAGTTTCTTTCTTTTTCTTTTCTTCTTCTCCTTCTGCTTCCCATGGCTTTCTCCTCACTCCCCTGGGGGCCTTCTCTGTCCCCGCCATGACTTGCTGAGTGCAGTGGTGTGGTCAATTCCCCAACACGATCTAAAGGAGTGGGAAAATACCTTTCGAATTTGGAGTGGCAACGGTAACTAGAGCTTTCATCCCGTTTCTTGGACCCCTCTGTGGCTCTTCCTTTGTTTTCTGTTTTCATCCTTATGCTACCGGCCATTCTTGCCTTTGGAATGCTTTTACTGGGACAATTTATTGCTTGTTATGCTTTCCCTGTCTTTCGCTTTGTGGGTAATTGGCTGCACACGAATTTCTGGGCCCATTGCAGACTGGCCTCTCAGTAGTAACATTCGTCTAATACATGTTGGTGTTTGTGGCCACTTTGTGACCAAACAGTATCTTTTCCTTGCATGATGTAAAGATTGCTTCAAGTGCTTCACTTATAGGCTGTCATCTGTCTGCCTTTGTTTCTTTGGACTGTAGCTTGGTTTGTGCCATTTGTAGGATGCATGCTTACCTCCCACAGAGGGAGTGGTGACTTGTGGTCATTAGTTAAAAAGGAAATATATATGTATATTTTTTTAATTATGATCACTATTTTATGGAGGGAAGTGAGTTTTTGTGGTGCATGAGAACTCTGCAAGGACCTCTCCGTGGCTTGATCATGGCCTGTAGTGGACTTTTAACAAGGACGTTTTATGCTCCTGTTGCTCCCCCCTTGCAGTGAAGTATGAGCGCATCAAGTTTCTGGTGATAGCGCTAAGGGACAGCATTGAGATCTATGCCTGGGCACCCAAGCCATACCACAAGTTCATGGCGTTCAAGTCTTTTCCCGAGCTGATCCACAAGCCTCTCGTGGTGGACATGACCATAGAGGAGAACATTCGGCTCAAGGTGAGGGGGTGCTTCTGCCCTTTCTTAGAAGTTGTGTATGTCAGCTGAGAGGATTTTTTATGTGTTAATTCACAGGCATCTGTAGCCGTGAGCTAGCATTCTGGCAGGATTAGATAAGAGGCATTTCATTAAGTGTATTAAAGCCACAATGATACTATTATTGGCTGTCAGTGAATTCATAAAATTCGTTGCTACGAGCTCCAAGCACACATCGCCAACACATGATCACTGGTCCTTCTAGTTTACATTGCTGGCAGTGAGCTGGAGTGCACGGCCTTTGCGTAATCCTAATCAATCCTGCACAATATAAGTTTTTTATGTTACAAACTTTTTTCATGTCTTGTTTTGATTGACTATAGTCAGATAGAACTGAAATAAAAATGCGGCTTTTGCTCCTCAAAGAAACCCCCGCAGCCAGTATGCGTAACATTCACCAGGTGTGTAACAGCTTACATGAGCACCGGGTGGATGGTTATGAGGCTATAAATGTCCATGCTACAGTATCCTCTGTGGTGCTGTTGGCGAGTGCAACGCAAGAACACTAGTACATGATAAAAGCATGAACCTTTGCACGCATGCTTGCCACACTGCCATCAGAGCATTACAGTAGTATGGTCAAGTCTGCCAACCGTGTTCAATATTTATAAATAGAATCGCACATATTTGTTAAGGGGGAATGTAGCATTCGGTGTAAACCTTTATATTTTTTTATCGATTGTAAGGAAAATTGGCAGAGCTACTGGTAATGCTTCTGTGATACCATCGTAAAAATTGAAACATATCTCAACTTTTTATTTATTGAATTTACCTTTTCTTTTTCCTTTTTTTTTTATCTTGTGCCAAGCTTGAGCAGCTAACAAAATAATAGGACTTGTTTAAAGTCTGTTGATGTCCAAAATGAATGGGTGAGATTGTGACATTGTTAGGTCATTTTTAGGAGCGTGCGAATATTCGATCGAATAGCACAGTATTCAATACCGTATCTACTCGCACAATGCTCGCACTTTCTTTCGCGGAACATTGATGCTAAGTTGGGGGGTGTGATAATTATGCGGGGAGAATTTTCGAGCAAATTTTTTGGAGTGCTAAAAGCAAATTTAAATAGGTGCGAATCAGGATTCTTAGGTCAGCTATTGTAAATATAATGAAAACATTACTTTCAAGCAGAACTTATCCTTGTTATAAAAGTACAGGGTCGCCAAATGCACAAATTGCTAAAGCACTTTATTTACCGCACGCAGCCTCATCATCACTCCCCGCGTTTCATGGTATAATGCTCACAGCAGACAGTTCTACTGTTGATCAGAGACTTGATCCGAGTCTGTGTCGACACTGCAATCGCTGTCTCCAGTGGCATACTGCACAGAACTCGACGCCAAAGTGCCTGCTGGCAGCGCGGTTGTTATGCTGTAGCGCGTACTTGAAAACTTTCAGCTTAAAAGCAGCTGTATAACTTGCGTACCGCCCCACTGCGGTGCGGCACCAAGAACACGGTAGACGGTGGAACAAAGCAAGTAATACGGACAGAACGAAGGAACAGCGACGAGACGCGGAGACACCGTGCGAAATGGAAACGACTACAAGCATCATGACAAGCATCATGGAGGTTAAAAAAAAAAAAAAAGAGCATAACCAATGATGATGATGATTATCTACCCGAGCACGCTATCGCCGCCTGATAACGCGTGCACACAACAAGGCCAGCTAGGTTTAGTAGCGCTCCAAAGATGGTGCTGGTTATTACTAGCAGACTACTCTCGCATGGTAATATTGGTGGTGCGATGATTATGCGAGGGAAAAAAAAAAATTCAAATTATTTACCCCCAATGTTGGAGTTGCGAGCATTATGTGAGTAAATGTGGTATTCGATTCATTCTGAATGTTTGGTATTCGAAATCTCGAAGTATTTGTTTCACGCGAATATATATAGCTTTATATAGTTGCTTTATATAGTTTCAGTTTCGAGTACAGCGTAGACCGCAGTACTTCTGCATGCTTAGATTAGTTTTAGCATACTGTGTGCACTGTGACCGCCATTGCGGAATTGCTAATGCGCTAACTTCGGTAGTCGCATTCCATGTGGTATACTAATTCATTGCTTGGCTCTGATCGTTCTCACAAAGAATGTGAGGTGTCTCGGAGCAAGACTTTTTGGTTGGAAAAAAACCTCGCGATGAGGCTGACAGTGTTTAGTGCACTGTTGTGGCAGCCCATGACATCATACCTGCATTTTGCTTTCGATGGGTCCGTTCTGTCATCGCCAAAATAACGCCTCTCGCAAACTGTTCGGCACACTTCTACACATTTGCTCAATGCAGTTTGCACTTTGGCTAGGGAGTTATATGTATATATTTTTACTATATCAAAAATGTGCATAAACTGTGATTGTATCACTGAGATTGTGCTTTATCTGTAAATTTGTTACAGGTGGTGTATGGATCATGCCAAGGGTTTCATGCAGTGGATTTAGACTCTGGAGCTGTTTATGATGTTTACATTCCTTCACACGTAAGTCAGCATTCTTGAGTTCCTTCTTTTCAGGCACTGTAGCTGACGTGCAATGTAAAGAGTGCATATTAGATGACTGCATTTTAACTTGCCCATTAAAAGGCAGCTTTTTTTTTTTTTTTTAGAGGGCTTTGGGAGCATTGCTAATGTGATGCAAAAGGTATGTGCAGGCATGCTGTGTGTAGTTGTAAGAAGGAACGTTTCTCCCTCAGTTTTTATGCTGCATATGATAGTTATGATTGTGTGGGATTCTTTCTGACTACTATATCTAAACAAGCAGTATATAAGCATCAAAAACTGATTTGTCTTTAGGCTGCTTTGTTCGGTATTCAATAGATTACAGCATTATGCATGCCATAGTCGCCTTTTGAAAATTTTCCAAAGCCCACTTTTTTTTTTTCTTTAGCATCGTTAGAGAAGTATTTTGAAAGAGGAAGCTACATTTCATCAAATGACTTGCACAAACCAGAGTGCCCCTACCTGCTGAGACCCACTCACACATTTTACACAACGGCCGCCTCAAGGCATTGGTGCATGCAGTGCAAAACAGGCTTATTTCTAGAGTGCTGCAATGGCATTAGTTTTACAATTATAATTAGTACAGACATTTCAACAGTCATTCTTCTGCTAATTGGCTGTACCTGTTTCTGAAAAAATCTGCACATAATTTTATCACTTCTGCCATACAACTTGCACGTGGGGAAAACTCGCCAAAGCAAGCCATGTGGGGACATCAGCACAGTTTGAACTAATGAAAGAGAACAGAAAAAAATGGTGCATAGTGATTTAGAAGCACTTTTGATTAAGAGATTGTGCTATTTTATTTATATCTTATTTGCTTTATTTTATTGGATATCTATGGTCACCTTACACATTTCTCCTGGAAGGCAATGCCCAGCACCCTCTATTCTAAAGCCCAAACATGACGAGAGGCCTCTGCCTTTTTAATAGTTTTTGGTCACCATTTACAGCATACCTTTTGGTATCGTATGCATATTAGCGACTTCTTGTTTCGATAAACCCAGCATCAAATTTGCACAGGGTAACTATTCTGAAACATTTTGGCATCGCATAGCGTATGTGTTTGAGCAACATTGATCCTCCCTCTGTCACGTAAAAAAAATTAGCTAGAAATGGTCGAGAAGTTATTGAAACACTTTGTCAAAGCATGCATGGTGACTAGAAACGGTGCAGATCGGACCCATTTTAGGGTCCCGCGTGCCCAGTTTCAAGTGCATGATGCGTCGTGTTGCACACCATTCGTGCAAAGTGGTAGGCCTGTGTTTCTTTTTTTTTTTTTTTTTTTCCTTTAAAGCCGGCTTTGTCGCTTGATGAACTTTTACTGTTAAAACTCTATGTAACGAACCTCCATATAGTGAATTCCTCAATATTACTGAGTTTTTCAATTCCCCAGTGCCGCCCCCATTGAAGTATGTGTACCTGAAAACCCCATGGTTGACCTTGATATAACAAACTCAAGGCACCAACTATCTCTTATCTAGTGCTGGATTACTGAAAGATTGTCAGAAACTCTGAAATTTTAGGATGGTAAAACACGAACTGACATGAAAGGAATGTCTACGATAGCAATGCGCGACCGCAGTTGATACAATTAACATGCAGTCTTTCAGTGCCAACGACACATCTACATGGCAAACATAGCAGTATCAGCTTATTTTGCTTTGGAATAATGTAGCACTGCAATAGTCCATTCTTTAAAGCAGCAAAAATTAACAGAAGAAAGAAGAAAAAACACGGACTCACAAGCAGTATGCGTTCATCGCTGCCACGCAGTCTTGCAGGCTCCTGTGCTTCGGTAGCGGAAACAGCGAAGCGCGGCGAAGACGTGAGTTAGAGTTCGTTTCCCGAGGTAACAGTAGCTGAGACGTGTGTGAAGACACTGGTGCCTGCTCACTCGATAGCAGCGCAAACCCACAAATACGTGCTCTCCCCCAGACTGATTCCTCCTTAGCCTCCTTTCTTCACTCTCTCGTAGACAAGTGAGAGCTGTAGTGGAGGTACAGGCTGCTACCACAGTCGCGCTGCGCCCTCTGCTCGATCGCGACACATTTCACCGCTTCTATAACTTCGAATAATTTTGATTTACTGTATACACTTTCCAGGCGGTTTCCCTTACTGTCAATTCTGTCTTTTTGAGTCTTCACACGAAAACTGCATATAACAAAAGCCTGGATGCCTTGCTTATCGACACTCGATGGAGTGCTGAATTAGGCATTTCATTAAGTGCACTATAGCGCAACAAACACAGTTACTTCAGTGTAAGATATGCTGCAGCCTAGCCTAAATAAGGGTGCGATGCCTGTCTGATCTTTATGTACAGTTGACGTCACCTTTGTGTAGAGCGCTCAGCCAGTGCTCATCCCGCAATAAAAACTGAAATTAAAAATCGCTCCACGATTTGCGGACAAAGTGCTCATGTTCATCTTCTTCACAGGTCTGTGTGGATCTACGTCCGTACAAGCATTGCTCGTAAAAAGTAGAAACTGCGACGAGGTATCGATTTTTATGTAGGGAAGTGCGCCGATCGAGCGCTCTACAGAAGGGTGTCGTCGACTGTACAGCTTAGTGCGTATTTGTGTGCGTTGCTTATGACAGTATGAAATTCGGCCTCATGCTGCTAAATGTTATTTGCGGCAAGGGTGGTGCATGCATATCTCTTATGGTGTGTACTTTTTCCTCTTATGCTGTCGTGGAGCAGTTCCAAGAACGTGCAGCAGGGGTAAGCAAATGCGTGCTGAACAGTCGCACTGTTTAGCTGAAAGGTTATGCACGTCTAAAAATTACAGCTCCGCCGGTAGGCAGTCATGAAGCGCACTTTTTTTTTTTTTATGAGCATGCTGTGTTTTGCAGCTAGTGCACATACTTTTCTTTTTATTTGGGTGAATTGCATTCACTTTTTTTTTTTTTTTTTCCTTTACTGGCATTGCATTTTCGGGTTGTATGGTGTTGGAAAATTGGGAAGTCATTACATAATTTAATTAGGGGTGTGCGATTATTGAAATTTTCAAATACGGATTAAATTTTAATGAAGAAAAAAGCACCATATAATCTGTGATCAGTGAAAAAAAGTATGGAAAATTAAAATATAGCAAACATTGTCTGCCTCATTTATTTCAGAATGTACATGATATACTCTATACTTGTAGTCTATACTCTACTGAAAAATCTACTGCAAATCTTATACACAGTTCCGTACATCGGTTTGTAAAGGATGGACCTGCAGTGAAATTTGGTGGAGCGGTCGTATCACTGCTGAATACAGTAAATTCTCGTTAATTCAGTCTTCAAGGAAACAGAAAAAGTGTTTGAATTAACAGAATGCCCAAGTAATGGGCCTGTAAAAGCTACTGAAAACCGTTTGCATCACAGTAATTTTATCTGGCGAACAACTGCGCAATGGTCATCTGCATTCGAGACAAAAGCCAAGTTTGAGTGACAGTTTTTCCCGATTTCGTCAAGTATGATGCGGTAGCAGGGATCTCTTTTCACAATACAACCCTGTCGCATTTTAAAGATGCTTCACCGCACGGTCCACGCGGTCGTGCAGTGCAGTGAAACTGCAGTGAATTCGAAAATTTTATTGTATTCGGTAATTTTCGAGTCCTTGGAAAATTCTGAATATCAGTTCAAGCCGAACAGAATCGGATAACAAAGATATTCGATTCATATTCCAGATTTTGAATATTTGCACACCCCTAAAATTTTTGCATGGGTGCTGTTAGAGTAATGTGCTTGCACAAAGTATTATTTGGAGGACAAACTCTGCCATCCTGGTGAGAAAGGTGCAGTATTGTTATAAAACCACTCAGCAGCTTTAGGTGGGGATCTTTTCTATAGCGTCACAGGCAGTGACATCTGCATTGTTAATGAACAGCACATTGGTTTATATTAATTATATGCTTTTGTTATACCGTAACATAACATGGTTTTCTTTGTTACCCCCCGTTTGTTTGTGGCTTTGGTAAAACACTAGCTGTGCCCTATTTTTTGTTTGTATTTTTAAATGTGATTCAAGTTATGGTTTTTCATCACAAGAGAATGGGGAGACAGTGCAGGTGGGAACTGTACTTGGCACTTATTTTTCGTATGTTGGATCAGGTGCTTTTTGCTACTCTGGTGATTTGCATTGTGTCCTTGCACCAAGATAAAAACAGTGTCCCAGTATATATTACTTCTATTCAAGGGAAAGTCATTGCTGCCAACCTGAATTTGACCTTGCACCATTTGCAGAACCAGAGTCAGATCACCCCCCACACCATTGTGACTCTTCCTAACTCCAAGGGTGTTCAGCTCCTGCTATGCTACGACAGTAAGACCATTTTTTTTTTCACTTTTTCTCACAGCGTTCGTTAGCAAGATAGCATTACTCCATTTATAAACTCACCAGGGCCAAGAGTATCCATCAAAATGAGATCATAGCAGAAGCATGCCTCTAGCAACCGAAATATTAACTGCTGAGGCATCTTGACTGGTGCTGTTAAGAAACGGATTGCCACCTTTTCCTATCATAAATAGATGGGATTGTGTAGCCATTGTAGGTTTTTGTAATAAATCAAAATTTCTTGTTCAACTTCAGGGGAATTGCACACCGTGGTGCTTCTTGCTGATAATAGCACTGCGCTTCATGCCTTGCAAGAAGTGTTTTGGGCGTTCATTGTTTGGTGTTCTAGTCTCTTCTGCCGTAGTGAACTCAGCCGTTTCCCTTTTCGACCCCTTCTCCCTATTTCAGATGAAGGTGTTTATGTGAGCATATATGGCCGAGTCAGCAAGAACATAGTCCTACAGTGGGGAGAAATGCCCACTTCAGTTGGTAAGGCCCGTGCTGCTCACTCATTTTGGCTTCCTCTCAGTTAGTTCTTTAGCATCCTGAGTGTGTGCATGAACAGCATCACTGCAGCAGTTGCATGGATTTTGTTTGATTGTAGTATTTTAAATATGCATTGGCATGGTGTTCTAAGTTGTTTTGTTATCCTAAAAATACATCCCACGGAGAGTGTCCGTAGAAGGTAACTCCAGTCGCTTTTCCGACATTTTGTGTTTGCAGTAACATTACATTCCTTGGTGTTCTCTGTCTCTTCTGCCCTAAACCATTTTTCAGAATATTAAAATATCAGAATAACTTACAGAAACAAACCAAAACAAAGTGTTTGTTGCCTGGGATAATCCTCCTGTTGTGTGAGCATGCAATAGCTACTTGAAATGACAACTCAGTTCATGGGATGCCTAACAAGGCAATCTAATGTAGCCATCAGATTCTGTTGTCGACACAGGAAGCAGGCAATAACGCACAATTAATATTTGTGACGTCAAATGCAGTGTTGCTAGCAGAAATTATGTGAGTGGAAAGCATAGAAAGGGCAAACTTTATAATCAGTTCTTACAGAAATGAATCACCGCACGGCCCCGAAACTTTGTGAAAACCCTACAGTAAAGTTTCATGGAAAATTGTGATCGTCAAAATGCCCCAGAGTTGAGACCGAAAGCTGAAGGAGTGTGAGCAACATCCCATGCACTTTGCTGATTTGTTCAGTATTTGTTCTTTTTGTGAGACAATGCACCATGCCACAATATCTGAAACAGCCTGTAATGCCTCTCTGCCAGCAAGGAGTGTCTTTTTTTCTATCTCCATCTGTTAGCACTTGACCAGCAAGGATGTCTGCTTGCTTAATTGATGCATTGCTTTAAATTTCATTATAAGCTTCAGTGAGCTCACCTGTGGTTTAATGATCAAATCAAATATTCATATCAAATCTTTTCAGTTGAACACAGTACAAAAAGCCAGAGTAAAGTATTTATTTGCTTAATGGCAGTCTATTGTTTTGTGAAATAACTAGAGGGGTGCGAATATTGAAATTGTCGAATACAGATTTAATGCCAATATAGAAAAAAAAAAAACCCGTCGATTATTAAATATTTGATTGGTAAAAAAATCAACCGAAAAAAATATTGCAAGCATTCTTCGTCTAGTTTATTTCAGGATTCACGTGGTTTTTGCAAACAGAGTTAAACGAGAATTGCACAGAAGCATATACTCTACTGAAAAATTCAGCATGAGTTTCATATAGGATTATATTCCGGTTTATTGTACAGGATGGACTGCATGAAACCAGGTAGAGCTCTCATATCACCACTGAAAGCAGTAAATGCTTCAAGGGGCCGAGATAATTGAAGGCGTGAGTTATCGAATGGGCTTGAAAAGCTTCTGAAAACCATTTGTACAGAAAGAATGCAAGTGGCACGACAGGCAGTTGCGCGCGCCCGATCGTAGCGATGGGACGGCACGGAGCTCAGTGAAGCAAAACCAAAACTATGCGACTGAGCTATATTTCAGAAATGAGGAACTTCTTACCTTTGTCATGGCTACCATGGCATGCACGAAGTGACGGGCACCACTGCTTCATGCAGTTCAGGTTCAGGGAGGTCTATTTCAATGATTGTTGGCAGTGAGGGTTGTACCTCGACATGAGCCACTGTCCAGATTAATCGGTGTAAACCCACCATTGTTCAAATTAACGAGTGTCCGACATTACATTGGCATTGGTCAGGACTTTTTCTCCAAATTGCCAAATCAATAGTGGTGGAATTAATGCGATTTTACTGTTTCTGAATATACTTTAGAATATTTGGCACTGTTCGAAGATTCGTAAATTTTGTGAATTCGGTAATTTTTGAACATCCGGAAAACTCCATATATTAATCTTTTAAATTGAACGCAAATTGGATAGCAGACTTATTTTATTCGTGTTCGAAGTTTCAAATATTCGCACAGCCCTAGAAATAGTGTCTAATATATAACTTGTACAAGAAGTATTCATATTTAAAAGCCTGCAGTTTGATTTACATGCAGATTTTGTTGTCCATATTAATGTATTGAACAACCGCTTTGTAATTCGGTTGCAAGACAAAAGGCACTGTCATCTAGGGAAATAGTTACCATAGCACTTTAATCAGGTTACACCTTGGCAGTGTTGCCATATCATGGTCCGTCCACAGTGTACCTGGACACATGCAGGGTATAGTGGTTGAAAGTGTTTGTCCTGTGACAATGCAGCCTATGTCGGCACGGGCCAAATCATGGGCTGGGGCAACAAGGCCATCGAGATCCGCAGCGTGGAGTCTGGCCACCTGGATGGTGTATTCATGCACAAAAAGTCACAAAAGCTCAAGTTTCTCTGTGAACGCAATGACAAGGTACAGCCCAGCTTTTACTTGTTACTGCTTTTCTTGCAGTGCATAGCCAAGTAGGTACATGGTGCAATCTGTATTGTGCAGGCATTCATTGAATGCTTGCTACATTTCTTTAGACATGTCGTCATGCACATTTATTGACGGAGGAGGATGCAAGCATTGTTTTGCAAGATTGTAGCTTAAACCAGAGAAGAAGTGCATAGAAAAATTGCTCGTAGCAGTTTAGCTAAGGTGGGAGTACTTCATCACTTTCAGAAATGAACATAGCATTAACCAGGGAGCAGCTGTATGGGATTGCACAGTAGGAGTAAGTGCAGGATATTGCCAAACATGTGCAGCTGCAGATTTGTGCTCTGGGTGTATTTGGAGCTTTGTTTTCTTCTTATTAATTTATTTGCCTTGTGTTGTGCTGTTCATTCGTCCAGGTTTATAGTAGTTTTCATGCTTCAAGAACTGTCTTGCGAAGTATGGTAGTTACCTTGCGACCTGTGGTATATGATGAATATGTATATGAATGCTGTGTACCTGCTTTAATGAGAGGAGTGGTACAGCACATGCAAGCCTTTAAAATGACAACTGTTTCAGTCTGAATGGGGCATCTGATTACTGCAAGTACAACACGAGGTAAACCGGCTAAAGCAACTTTGAAGTCAGAAAGCAGAGTGGAGGGAAACACTTCTCAGTCAACTATTTAATGTATACAGGCGTGCCCATTGCTGTTGAAAACAACATGAACAGCATTCTTGAAATGTGAGCAGAGGTCCAAAAGGTGAAGAGCGATTACAGTCAAACCTCGATATAACAAGCACACATATAACGAATTATTGAATATATCGAACTCTTCCGAAATGTGTTTGTCAAACACGTGTATTTGTAACTTCGCGACGTCAAGCACTAGCTCACTTTAATAGCAGGAGGCAGTCTTCGTTGCACTACAAGTGTGTTGTGCGGCACAGCAAACGTTCAGGACTACCTCACAGGCGCTGTCAGCACCACAGATGCCTCGTCGGCATTGAGAGTTGACAGCCAAAGAAGTCGTTCGCATCTCATAATCGCTGACAGAGCCGCTCTAGCACCGGCGGCAGCAGCGCGATCGAATGTTGCTTTTGCCCTTCTGTGTCTTTTGCGTTTTAGTGTTAGCAGCGGCGTAGCCTTCGTAGCATTCTGTGGAGGCTACGCCGGTGGTTATGCGAAGTGTGGTGCGCGGGTGTGCATAGTGCTGTGATGGCGAACATGAAAAAACGAGCAGCACTAACGTTGAAGACCAAGCTTGAGATAAAATCAACGCCTTCAAGGCAGTTTACAAGAGGGGACTGATTGACACTCTTCTCGTGAAGGTTCGCATGAATCAGGACTTGAAGATCGACTTGTTGGAAGCATTAAAGCGGCATGGAACAGCGTGAAAGGCGAAACGATTTGCCAACTGCTTTCGGCACGCAGGTTTTATTCCAGCAGAGGCCCGTGCATCAAGTGACGATGGGGACAATCCCAACAAAGCAGAGTTTCGCGAGCTCGATGAGGCCTCAAACGATTTCTCATAGCTTGTTGGTGACATGCCCGCAAAAATGACTGTAGAGGACCTCGTAGGCGGCGACGACAATCGCAGCAACTACGGCTGTACTGACGGGCGCGGAAATTTCTGAACATCCCGCAGACGAAGCTCAGGCTGACCCTGCAGACGATGAGAACATTCCAACTTCACAAGAAGCGCTTGCTGCATTGGATTTACTGCGCCGCCACTGAAGTGCATTGAGGGAAGTGTGTTTGCCCTTGTTGAATGTTTGCAAACTGTGGAACAGGGCGTGATACGGAACGCGATCAACACAAAAAAGCAGGCCGCGATAAGGCAGTTCTTTGCACGTAAATAAAAGGATGTGACCTAAGTAAGCACCCTCCGAGTTGCTAGGCCTTCTCTGATTGAATTTTGCGGCTCTTGCATTTATTTTCTACGAAATTTTATATTACGAATTATGGATATAGCAAACTATTTTCCGATTTTTTTAACTTCGTTATAACAAGGTTTCACTGTACTTCCACTGTTCTCATAAACCATCTGAGTTGTAAAAGTAATTATCTCGGGGCATCGGTGGTCCATTCTTTTCTATAACAGGTGGTTTACATTTTCAAAACTTTCACACATCAGACAAATATGTTTTGCAATCTTCATGGACTTTTTCTTTTTTTTTTAACAAATGTGGCAATTATTGTAGCCTCCCAGGCAACTCTGCACTCGTCAAACTACTGGAGAGAGGCTGTTCTGTGGTTGTATGCTTTTTTTGGTGTTAACACACAATGACAGGATGTGTAGCTCTGAAGCGGTGGTTTCGTGGTGAGGGCAGGGACTGACAGCTCAGGGGGTTTGCATTTGTGACGCATTAATTCGTTGAACATAAGTGTTTTCTTTCTTGCAGGTGTTCTTTTCATCGGCCAAAGGAGGAACCTCCTGCCAGATCTACTTCATGACCCTGAACAAGCCGGGGATGGCCAACTGGTAACCACTGCACCAGGTCTCGCCTCCACTTTGAGCCAGGAGGCATCAAAGCAGCCTAGTTAAGAGCTCTGTTTGCCTTTGCATCACACCCTTCTAAATCTGTTCTGCAATGCCTGGGTGGATGCTGCTGTCTTTTCATCTTTTTTTCAGTCGATATTGCAGCTTTCCATGAATAGCAGTGATGGCATCGTTCACACTTGTGGCTTCCACGCGATGCTGAAACTGAAAAAGTGCACACACGAGCTATTCGCATCGTGTGGAACATCTTGCGGCCTCGATGTCTTGCTTGAAGAGCGCATGGAAGCTGTGCTCCACGGTGGCGATGTGTTCTTATTCTGACCTTTAGCATTCACTGTTCAAACTGCTGCTAGGAGTGTTTATTCATGCCCTGGTTACATTTTGTATCGGTGTCTGTGGAAATGCTCTTGGAGATGTGGAGTTTTATTTGTCAAGTACTTAGCTCTTATTGAGGTCCAATATTCACTACCTAATTAGAACATAGTAGACTGGAAATTAAGTCTTTTTCTGGCGCATTGTCTTGCATCTAACTTTTATTTCTCCCCCTCTCTCTCTCCACTGCACACAAAATAAGAATTCCGCTGCCACACTGGAGCACAGCATGGGAAGACAGATCCATGCATTGCCGAGACATCTGCCACACGTGGCTAGTGTGTGTTTATCAAAAAATATCTGCTGTATTTTCCTGCGCTGGCTGCATGCCAGCTGCTGTTTGCATGATTGTCGATGAATCGTGTTCCATAGCAAGGTCAAGACCTGCTGATGTGTCCAGGGTGCATTATGTAGGCCACTTTCATCTTAAGCATCTAGTGATTGGTGGCATTTTACCCCAAGACCTTGCTGTGGTTTCGGGATGCTTAATGGAAATGTGCCTAGGTGTCAAAAACTGGCCGGGGTGCCCTGCTGTAACGTGCTGCTTGCTCCTTTGACTAACCCTTGCTGCTGCTCATACTCGGACTTCGTCGTCCGCCATCACTGGAAGAAGTGCTTCTGTCCCAGGGATCTATACATACATATATACTGCTCAAAGCAGAGGCTTGAGTGGTCTGCAAAGGGAAGAAAAAAAAAAAAAAGAATATGCTCCCACGATGCTCTTACTGCAAAGTTTGCTATGTAACAGTGCACATAGTTACATATCTACTCTTTTTGTTTGTGCAATACTGTGAGTCCATCAGAGGGGTAGCCGTGGAGCTGTGCTGCTGTCACCTCTGCTGCTTTCTTGTCATTGTGGTCCAAGGCATTGTTTCTCAGAGCTTTGTTTGGCACACAAGCTAAGACATGTGAAGGTGGTTGTCTCCTTGGCTTCTTGGTCAGTGTTGTGGCCAGTATTTATCATGTACAGAATTGCTGTGTTTTAATTTATCTCCCTCATCTGGGAGACTGAGGAAGGCCTCCCTTTGTCGCTGTGCATTGCCCTCTGAAGGTGTTTGCTTTTGAAGTGTCACTGTGAAGGCAAGGCTACTCTTATTGTGTTCTTTGAGGAGGATGTTTGTAGCATTTGCTTATGCTTCACAAACTTCTGCTGGCAGACCTGTGGTTTGAAATGTGTAATTTTTGACATGGGTTGTGTTCCAATTCTTGTGTGTGCGAAGTGGCAGTAGGCATTTTAACCCTCCTCGCATGATTAATGCAGATAGTAAAATAACTGGTCATGAGTACTCTTATTCTAGAGGCTTCCCGCACATTTACCTGTTTAAGCAGCAAGCTACACTGCATTACCTTCCGACTCTTAAAATTATTGATTCAGCAATGCTGTTGCAAGGAACTCTCCTGTCTCTACATGATGCATGTTGCTTAACAATGTCCATTGAGGGCAAGCAATGCTTGTGCAGCCTTTTGGTATTGCTTTTAGTAGTGAGTACAAGTCTCATTATGGGTGGACCTGTCTCTGCCATTTCCAAACAAAACTTCCATTATAATTTTGCTTGATGATCATCTTAATGTCTCGCACTGCATTGTTTTCTTTGCTGAAGCAAATCGGAATACACCCATTAGACACAAATACCGAGCGGCAATTTAAACCCAAACAGCCTATCCCCTTTGTCTTCAATATAAAACATAAGTGTGCAACATGTTTATTTGCTCCGGTCTTTATGAAAGCTGATGTGTAAAAGGGGGAAATGGGGCCTCCTTTCTCTTTTTTTTTTTTTTTCTCTCATTGAAGAAACTTTATCAGGGCCCTTCATTTTCTGTTCACTAATGTACAGGTGCTAGTCTAACACCCTTGCTTTCTCCTGTGTGTGTGAGCAACCTTGGTTTAAAGCTTCAGTCGAGCGCATCCAACCCTGCGAACTTGGCTCCTTTAACCTGGCTTGGAAGTGACTGTTCACTGCACACTATTCATTGCTTACTTCACTTGGCAGAGGTGGCAGTTTCAGTGAGAAAGGATGAGCAGCGCTTCAGATAATTCAGTTTTATTCCACTTGACTGCCAGTTCTTGATGTCAGTTTTTTGTTTAACTGAATTAGCATAACATAGTGCAGCATGCTCATTCACATTTTTCTGGTTTTCGCACAGCTGTGAGTTAAACATATCTTAAAGGAGCCCCAACCTAGTTGCACTGTACAGCAACCATTAGGCTCAACCTCTTTTGATTTTGAGTGCACTAAGGTATTGTGTGGACAATGGACAAGAGCTGGTAAAATGTTCTAGCCTGGAGTTTCCAGAGTGCTTTACCACTGCGCTTCTCTTTCTCACTGTCTGTCTCACTGAAGGCAGTGTTTTATCTTGTTCATGACAAGAGCAGCATGCTTTGGCCTATTTGTCCAGAAACATTGATTTTGTAACTGGCCAGCATATCTATGCCTACTTCCCTTCCAACTGTACACATCTTTTTGTGTCTGCTACATTTTTAGTTGCTTTTGATTTTTGTTTGAAGCTTGACAGCTTTGTTGTGTTGTATTAGTTTATTACAAGGATGTATCACAACCATGTGGGCTTTGTTTTGTATATAAATATTTACAGAAGCTCCCTCTGCTTATAGACTGACAAAATGGCGAACAAACTCATTCAAATGCAAGTAGAAACATTGTCAAAGTTTGGCCATCTTTTGCCACTGGCTCACTGTAACGTCGTTGATAGTGCCAAAGCCTTCCCATGTTTATTTTGTTTTGTTACGGGCTCCTGTTGCTAGTGGCACTTGGTCCCCTTTTGTGTTTTTTTTTTTTTTCTTTTTGTAAGTCTTGCACATGTCAGAGGTGCATCTTATAGTCAGCTGTATGCGATAAGAGAAGTGTGTCCATGTATATAAATATATGCATATGTTACATGCTTTATGAATAACTGCATCCTTCTCATGTTTGCTTTCTGGAGCATATATGGTACCTTTAATAGAAAACTAATAACCAGTAGCTTATTTATGACCAACTGCAGCACGGCCGCAAAGGTTTGGAAATTTATTGCGGTGCACCGCATGGATTGCCTATAGGATGCTTCTTGCCCGTGCTCAAATGTGCCCTGCTACACTACACACAGCAGTTGTATTTCCTAAAACTTTATTGTTGAGAGCAGTGGCGTGATTTGGCTGCGCAATTACTGCTGACAGCCTATACAGTCAGGGGCGTCACATACAGCAGTGGTGTATGTCACTGTTACGCGTTGCAGCTTTGCGGTCGTGCTGTGCATAGAGAAGTTGGAGCGAACCAAGGTGTACAATGGTAGACCCATATCTATTGAGCTACTTCACATGTGTGTGACCAGGGCAATGTATACTGAGTGATGTGTCGTATACGCCAATCTTTTGCAAGACGTTATCCCAGGGGAACTTTTTTAATGCGTCTTCGAGGAAAAAAAAAGAGCAACGACTTTGTAACATACACCTGCGATTTTATATGTTTTAGTGATTCTGTCAATAAAGTTTTACAGATTTTTTCCTGGTTTTGCAATTATTTGATGTATTAATGCTTCATGACATAAGGTTTATTTGTGCTGGCATGATTTGCATGTGCCGCATACTCATTTTAACTGACTTAAGTTGGAAAGTTTGTTGGATGCTTGGGCATGCCATTGTCAAGTAACAGCAAATAGCAAACTTTGCTATACATTTAATGAGTATTGTGTTGAGGTTTTGTAAATCAAGTGCCACTGCACCCCATATTTTTTATGCTAAACAAACATTCCTGTGATGGCTTATTCAAGAGAGCAGTGTTCGAAGAAGAAAAATATTCCAACGCACCTGGTAACATATTTGGAGCAGCCTTGTAGCATAGGGCTGCACACTTTAGCTATCGTATCGGCATGCATAAATGAATGCATTTTCAGGCTCTTTGGTGTGCGGTCCTGTATTTGTACTCTGCACATTTCTGCCTTTTTACGATTGTACGCACATGCAGTTTCCCCGTCCCCTGTATTTATCTGTATATGCAGTTATGTAAACATCCATGCGCTATCCTCTGTACCTGCTACTGTGGTCAGCGGCTAGGGCAATCTGCTACTGATCTGGGTTCAGTCATGGCTGCAAGGGCCACATTTCGATACAAGCAAAATGAACAAGGCACTTGCGAGCTGTGTGATGTCGGCCCTCATCAATAACGCTACCTGGTCTAAATTTATCTGGAGCCCACTTCGACTGTACCTCTTGTGGGGGTGCTTTTGAAAGTGTGATGTTAGAAGGCACCTCACCTGCATACTGCAAACTGTGACCTGAACAAGGTGAAAGCACAGAAAGCGTGAAGCCACAGCAAGTGCAGGCGCCGCGCGCCTGTGCTCGCCTCGAAGAAAGGCGCAGGTAATAAGGGCACTAGCAGGCCGCATGGCCAAACGCTCAAAGGAGGGTGAGGAAGGGTTGGAGCACATTTGGACGACAGAGCTCGCACATGGACGAATATTCTAATAGCATACGTGGCTCATAGCGCGCTGCCACCGGCATTAGCCGATGGTGACAGAACTGTCCAAATTGGGCCCTTCCTACTCGGTATCCGACACTCGCGCGTCGGCGCCGCACAGGCGAGCGCAGGACTACTTTCAGGCCTGGACCAGCCCCATCATGACTCCCCTGTTGGGGCTGGGACAGGTAGAGAGAGAGAAAACTTTATATAATGCAAAAAAAGAAAAATAATCTAGAGCTCCCGTGGTTGGGTCCTCAGTCCAGGACTCCCGCAGCCTTGGCTGCCCTGCTGGCCCGTTCAATCAGCCAAAGCTGGTCTTTCGACTCCGAACTGGACAGGCGTGGCGTTGTGAATTATCGGCACTGCATCTATTTTCTGGCAGGCCCATATGATGTGATAAATTGTCGGTTTTTGTCCACACCAGGAACACGTGTCCCTGTATACGGTCGGATGTATCTTGCTGTATAAAGACAGGCATGGATAAGAATTTGTTTCTAGCTGCCGCCAAGACACTGACTGCTCCCTGTTTAACAACTTGTGGGGCGGAGGATACCGTCTTCTGGTCCCCCGGTAGTGCACCAAAATGTCTGCGGAGGTACGAGTCACTGCCCCGGTCTCTTCGGCCTCTGACCTAGCTCCCTCGGTTTGCATAACCTCGAGCTATGAGATCGGCCTGGATGTTTCCGGGAATGTCGCCGTGCCCCGGAGCCCA
Organism: Amblyomma maculatum; assembly: GCF_055883805.1. Lineage (NCBI taxonomy): Eukaryota > Metazoa > Arthropoda > Arachnida > Ixodida > Ixodidae > Amblyomma > Amblyomma maculatum. The sequence goes on along the minus strand of NC_139345.1, from coordinate 39,236,820 downwards.
AAGTGCGAATTGTTTTGTGTCGCTTATCCCGCCGGCCTTCAAGATGGCGGCCGCCTTTTTGCCAATCCTGCCGTTAGTGAATCCTCGGCAAGCGGCTTGCGAATCGGTCATTACTATCAGCGAACGCCCGGACCTATTGCCCTCTGCGACCGCTAGAGTAATAGCGGCCTCCTCGGCATCAGACACGGTGCAGTTCCGTAGCGAGGCGCTCATTTTCTCCTTTGGCTGGAAATCTACAATTAACCGTCATTACCGCATCTCTTTCGTTAGAATACATCGCCGCGTCTACATAGACGGTGTTCTTGTTCTGATAGGTCTTGGCTAAGGCTTCCGTCCTGGCCCTACGCCTACCCTGATGAACGACAGGATGCATGTTCTTGGGAATTGGCGCTACTACAAACGTAGACCGGATCGCGTCCGATATGTCTATCGTCCGTTCAATCTCTAGCATATATGTGATCATGATAGCAGCCAACTGAGCCAAGGGCCATTAAATTCGCGTTTGCCGTTCTTATTGGCAGCGCTGTCTTGTACGCCTTCCTGAGGATCGATTCCACTTGCTTTTTCTCCGTCTGGCTCAGGTGTTGATAGGGAAGACTGTACGTGGCTCTGCTTACCACAAGCGCCCGTACTAACTTGAGCGTGTCTTCCTCCTTCATCCCCTTTCTTCTGTAGGTCACTGGATCGCCTAATCATTCTCGTTATCTGGGCCGAAGATCCAGATAGCAGTCTGATCGTGTACGTGGTCCGACCTCTGAGTCACCGCCGCTTGCGGCGGGGGCTTGCCTGCCAACGAATTTTTATCTATTGTAGGCCGTCATTGCACCCGCTACTGCTTCGGTGGTGGCCGACGGCTGTTGTTGCGGCGCGCGTCTTTTTCTCCCTCTTTTTCCCTTTCTTCTCTATTTTCTCTTCTGTCTGCAAGAGGCAGCGGAGGTGGCTCAGCTACGGAGCCAGTGCCAGGCCCGTGCATTTTCTTTTCCTTCTTCCTACAGCCACACATATCAACAACGAGCATGCATGACAGAGGCGCACGTTTACAAACCGCATTCACGGTAGTTCGCTGTCCCGCGGTCACTCCCTGCAGATCGAGGCCGGGGAACCCAAATGGGGAAATCTACGCTTGCTGCCGCTTGTGTCGGCCGTCAGTCTCCCTTCGTTTATTCCGACGCGCAGCCTCGCGTCGAACAGCTGCCCAATACGTTTCCGGGAGATGCCCCGACGAGGAGGTACGCTAGACCGACGCGGGAAGAACAGATGGGAGGGGAACTGGAGGGGTATCTCGTCTATCTGTCGAGCCCTTCCTAATAAAAACTTTGCATCGATCATTTAGTCGAAAAACATTTCTGTCCTAGTATTCCGTATTTGTTTCTCGGAACTTGGTAATTCTAGCTTTGGGCGAGGATGAAAGCGCCTCTTCGTTAGGGGCTGTTGCAAAACGGTTCCGATGCCGCTTCCACCGTGCTGCTGACGTGCGCACACGTTTTTTCCTTCCTCTACGTGCGGCAAGGAGGTGCGCACAGTGCGCACACAACAGCCCGGCGAACAATATGGCGACGCCCAGGGAGCCCTCGTTGCATATACAGGGACTTGAATATTTGGGGGCTGGGATTTAAAAAATTCCTATGCAAAATCTACTACCCAATTCGAGCCGAAATAACGTTCACAAAGTATCAGAATATCGTCTACGTTATCTGATAGGTGATTCAACATCGTTACTTGCCTAGATTTTCCGAAATCGAGGAAAAACTGCTCTCGGTGGCGTGCACAATTTTCGCAGAAGAGAGTCGAAACGCTGCTTTGACATGGTGCGTCATCTGTCGAGCAGTGATGCAAGCTCCATCCCGACCGTTGGGGCGCTTGCCTCGCTGCCCGACAGATGACGCACCATGTCAAAATAGCTTTTCGACTCTCTTCTGCGAAAATTGTGCACGCCACCGAGAGCAGTTTTTTCTCGATTTCGGAAAATCTAGGCAAGTGCCGATGTTGACTGACTTATCAGATAACGTAGACTGTATTTTGCTACTTTGTGAACGTTATTTCAGCTCGAAGGGGGTAGTAGCTTTTGCATAGGAATGTTTTAAATCCCAGCCCTCAAATATTCAAGTCCCTGTATATTTGCAGGCATTAGCTATGTCATTCTTGCGATTTGGAATAGCACCTAATACGGTTATATGCTTGTACTATAAGATTCTTTGCTTTTGTTTATGGCAAAACGAAGGCTGCAGTGCATAAATTGTAACTGTTTCCTTGCATGCTCTTGTAGCGCACACAGGTGTAGGTGTACGTCTGCAATGCGCTCGGAAAGACGTACTCGCGTAGACAGGGAAAAAAAGGGGGTAGGGGGCTGATACTCATGAAAACAAAGCTTGTGCGATGTGCGTAAGGTGTGTGTGCGTGTGTGTGTACGTGTGTGTGTACGTGTGTGTGTGTGTGTGTGTGCGTGTGTGTAGCGAATTATGGCCCACTGGTGAACGTCAGTGAGCGTGGTGAACATCTGCCTCGGTCGACGTTGAGATGGTTGAGATGTTGACCTGTCTGTTCGGCCGCCAGAGGGCAACCGGGCGACCACCACAATCACCATGGCGTCTACGGAGATGGCAGCGTTGTACGCGACAGATGAGAAAGGTATTTACGTTACGTTGTGCTCACTCGCGCGTGCATAAATCGCGCAAATGGTGTAAACCAGTGCTCCGGTGTAGCATAACTGGTCAGGCTAAACTTTTAATCTATCGGCTCGAGCAATTCACTATTCCGTCCGTGCGGGCATGCAGCATGTTTGGCCGGCACATAGCCCGCGGATGATGATCTGGTATTTTGCACTAAAAGAAAGTTGTTTGCAGCTGCTTGAATTTTCTTTTCTTTTTTGCGTCAATGAAGTCTGCATACAAGATTAACGTCGCCCAAAATAGATTACGGTTTTGGCATCGAACGATGCTAATTGCCGTGGTCCGCAAATGCCGACCCGAGCGTATTTCGCAGGTTACAAAAATAACTGACGGCACGCAGGCTTGCCTTCAGCCCTTATTCAAAGTATTCTTTTAATATCTACTTCTCGAGTAAGTAACTGCTGCTGCGTTTTCTTACGTTGCTTTCTGCGCGATCGAACGCGTCGAGTATATAAATCTTTGCATGCTACCGTGTTTTGATACCAACACTTCATCACGAGTGTTGTAAAAGAATTGTACTGGTGCGATGGGGGGCTTCTTCATGGCTTCGTTAGAGGAAAATTAGTCAGTGCAAAACAGTTCAGACTCTAAGAATAAACGCTTTTTTTTTTTTTTTCTGTTTTTGGCATTAGAGCTAAAGGCGTTCAGAGTTATTTTTCTGCGGACAAATTCTACATGGCAGTGTACGACACTGCCAAGTCTCCAGCAGATGCCTAGCGATCTCCGACGCCCGTGTATAATGTGCAACTCTCAAAAAGTGACCCGGTATTTGCGATGGTTCTCGCGTCCACGCATGCTAGGTTGCCGGTAAATCTGGGCTAGTTGATGCAGATTTGAGAGTACGAGGAACCAGCACATTGACATGAGACATAGCTGCATAGGCAACATAGGTCGCTACGTTGTGTGTAGCTGCTAGTAACCAGTGTCGATGTGCTGTTTCCTATCATTAATTACCAGCACACTTATGGTGCACTTGCAGATTTCATGTGCTTCTACGAGCCCACTTTTGTGGGAAGCACAGGAATATCGACATTGGTGCAGTTGTGAAAGGAAACTAGTTGCCTCTCTATGGGCTTTACGTTGTGTTAAAAAGCTATTGTGCCTCAATGGTCACAATGCACCTTTCAGGCTCATACATACCAGCAACACAGAGACCAGACGGGACCTGGCGCAAGGCTCGCCGTGTCAAAGATGGCTATGTGCCTCAGGAGGAGGTGCCCCTGTGAGTTAATTGCTTTTGTATTTTGTGGTAATAAACAGTAATTTGTGCATATGAACATTGCATGTAGCTTGCAGTTGCTTTAAGCATTATGGAACATTTGCAAAACTCTGAAAGTTCGCTTCGGTGCACAGTGAAAACCTTTTCACCATGATGGCCAATCTTCTTTGGGGTCAAACATTGACCACAGTGCTGGAACGTCTGTTGCAATATTGTAACAATGCCATGCCAATTTTCTGCATGCCTCTAGCTTCTGTTGCTTTCACAATTGAGGGAATAAGAGCGGCTCTGCCAAGCCACTGCTTCCCAGATAACATTCACTCTTTCCACATTGTAATTGCAAAGGAATGCTGCTCGTTAGGATTTTGCGCAGAATAAGGCTTGAAATTGAAGCCTTCAGTGCTGTGTCCAACTTCTGCCCCTACAATGGCATGCACTGCTATGATAAAGGCAGTTTCTACTGTGCATAAAAGTTGACTTGCGGAATTTTGCAAAAATTTGACGAGTGCAAACGAGAACCACATTCCTGCCATGTATGTTTAAAAAATAGCGGTGCATATTTCACTGTACTTGGGAACACTTTTTCTTGGCAGTGGAGCCAAAATGCATCCTCTTCCTACGCAGCTGAATATAGTCCCTAGTTACATATGAGCAGTTTCTGCAAAGACAAATTGAAATCATAGCAATAGTTATTTACGGTATATTTTTTATCACGGAACCGATTTTCTGAAATAATGCTGTTATGCCTAAAACACTTTTCTTGGTTCCAACGGGTTTCCTCGTCTGATGTCTGTCGCTGGTTTTCGAGACGCCCAGACTTTGCAGACAAGATGGCGACAGCCGCCTGCTTGGGTCGTTGAGATTGTTCTGGTTCGTCCACTTCGCAAAGGTTAGTAGCGTTTTCACCAGACAAGTTCAAGAGACGCTGGCTGTCGAAGCAAACGATGGAAATGATCTGCAACGTCTATGCAGACCGAAAGCCGTGCTGTCGAACAACATGGCGGAGTGACACGTTTAAAGACGCCCCGCCTCCCTACCTTTGCGCCCATTGCCAAGAAAAAGTGTCCCCGAATATAGCCTTTCTCTTCTTCAAGCGAACTTTCTTTGTATATGCTTATGTTGTATGTGCTCTTAGATATAGCTTCATTATAATGGCCTGTAAGCCCTTATATGACCCCTTGTGATTGCTTTGTCCAGTAAATGATATTCAAAGTAAATGTTGTAAATTCACCTTATATGGAAGAATCTGTGAAAGTTTTTGACAGTTGCTGCCATCCCTTGCTTTGTTGAATGGAATGCATACAAATTATATGTAAAGCAAACATTTTCTGTAATAGATATCTAAGTTCACTAAGCAGTGAGCAATAAAGCTATGACAAATTCCAGCAATATTTTCCCACCATTTTGAAGCCTAAATATATTATAATGGAAAACCATTGCAAGGATTGAGTGGCATCTTTATGCTTTATTTTGTGAAGTGTCTCAAATAAGCTACATTAAAAGATGAAGGTTTTATGCTCTTGCTTTTGTTATGCAGGTATGAGAGCAAAGGAAAGCTCTGGGCCAAAAGCCAGTCCGGGACCAAGTACCCAGTTGGGCTGTCACAGGCTGAGATTGCAGAGTATGAAGCTAGGCAAGCAGCACAACAGCAGCCTGATGCTGCAAAGAAAAAGAAGAAGAAAAAGAAGGGTGCTGCAAAGGGAGCCGAGGCTGCTGTGGAGCACCTGGCCACATCACTGGAGGCACAAGTCAAACTTGAGGAGCCTCCTCAGTCATCAGCGACCAATTGCACAGACCCTGCCAAAAAACTGCGTAACTTGCGTAAAAAGCTGCGCGACATTGAGCAGCTGAGGAAGAGGATAGAGTCTGGTGAGCTGGCCAACCCTGAACCTGAGCAGCTCGAGAAGATTTCCCGTCAAAGCAAGATCGAGGCGCAGATAGAGGAGCTTGAGCTTGACGGCGTTGAATGAATGTCCTGAGAAGAACAGCAGCCTGGCAGGTGCCCCAAATGCTCGCCACGAGTGGCATGCCCTTCTGCTGCCTGCACTGCAGCATCCCATGCCACTAAGGAAACTGCCTTGAGGAGGTGCCGCTGATCGTGCTGTGCGCCCCACCCACGGAAGCCATCATGATTTGGTCACCCAGAGAAAGACATTTCTAAAATGGGGCACTGCAGCTCCTGTTCAAACGGATGTTGCGCTGCCCTGCCTACCCACTCGTACAGACATTGTGCGACCTTGTGCGCACTCCTGTTGCCAGGTTGCAATGTGCATCTGCCCATTCCCATAGTCACTCTTGCACTTTCTCATTTAAGTCAACACCCTTGTCCCTGTCAAGTGAGTTCAAAGTTGGCACTGAGTCCATTTGATCAGCATGTATCTAACTGGAGTGAAATTCAGATTTGGTCTGGAGGAAAATACTGGGAATTGGTCACAACACAGTCCTACGAGTGGAAAACTGTACTTGGAGCCGAGGACTCAACATCCTCAGAAGTGCATGTAATCCCAATGATCTCCATCTTAAACTAAAGACTGACCTGACAAAAGGGCCATGTGTTGTGCGCTAAGTCACTGCAAGAAAGCTTATCGTTTCAGTGACACACATATCCCTCCATGATTACTTACTTAATAATAAAAAGATGAATCAACAAGTCAGGCAACTGGTCAAACTTTTCATTGCCATTTGACTATCTCCAAAGCAGGAATGGGCTTTAACTGTAAGCAGCATCCGTGCACACACAAACAGGCTTGCTGAAGCAGTGGCACCAAGGGCTCTAGAAGAAACCACGCAAGAAGTAATGGGTTCAACATAGCTGAAGGTAGGGGAAGTTGGTCCATATTCATTTCACAAGGTCAGCATGACACAAAATGAGGGTCAATAGGCCCCTGTCTTGTGCTGATCTTCCAAAAGACAATAGATAAGCCGCTGTAATTTTCAGAAGTTTTTTGTAAGCCTTGAAGTGCAGTGTCTGGTAGGCTGACACAGTGAGACGTGTGCTAGAAGGCTCTCGTAAGTCAAGCCATAACATAAGTATTGTGTCTCAACGGAACCATTAAAAAAAAGATCACTGTGAATATGTTTGCGTTGTCATTCCTCTTGCACAGTTTGGAATACAATGCAGGAGGTTGAAATGTTTTGCAGTACCCATTCAATTATTCTTCCTACAAGTTTGGTTCGGTTTGGTTTGTGGGGTTAAACGTCCCAAAGCAACTCGGGCTATGAGAGACGCCGTAGTGGAGGACTCCGGAAATTTCGACCACCTGGGGTTCTTTAACGTGCACTGACATCGCACAGCACACGGGCGCCTTGCTTTTCGCCTCCATCGAAAAGCTGCCGCCGAGGCCGGGATTCGATCTTCCTACAAGTGTGTGCAATATGAAATTGATGAATGCAAATGACAACAACAAACTTTGTATCACTAAAATGATAGCAGCTTACGTGTAGCCAAATAAATTTGTCTTGATAGAGTTAAATAAAGGTAGGGTTTCATGAAGGAGAAGAACAAAGAAACTCCTCTGCATATGTCATCATCATCATCATCAGCCTGATTATACCCACTGCAGGGCGAAGGCCTCTCCCATATTTCTCCACTTAACCCGGTTCTGTGCTAGCTGCATCCACTTGACCCCTGCGAACTTCTTAATCTCATCCGCCCACCTAACTTTCTGCCACCCCCTGCTACGCTTTCTCTTGGAATCCAGTTTGTTACCCTCAGCGACCATCGGTTATCCTCTCTTCGCACTAAATGTCCTGCCCATGTCTATTTCTTCTTCTTAATTTCCACTAGAATGTCGGTAACTTGAGTTATTTCTCTGATCCACTCTGCACGCTTTCTATCTCTTAATGTTACCCCTACCATTTTTCGTTCCATAGCCCTCTGCATACGTACAATCCATAAAAAAGCAAAACTGATGACTTCATCCACTGACCATTTCCAGCAGAGACCAGTGGCTGCAGCCACTCGCAGAAAAGAAGGGGGTGACGCCACCCTGGACAGCTGAGAGTATACACAATATCACAGGACACAAATGCCGTTGCCACATGCACACAAAGACAATCAGATGAGCGAGCAGCAAGCTCTACTTGACTGCCTTATACTGAGCTGAAGCCACTTTTATTTGTAGTTTATATGTACAATATAAAGCATCAGTATATATGGTGCATCTTTTAGCCTGTATCACAAGGAATGTTTGGTACTCACACGGACAGCACCTATAATGCATATGTATGGTTATATGTCTACTTTATGTGCTTCACTTCATGTTTTATTTTTTTGCTTTCAGTTTAAACTTTACCCAGATTCTTAAAATCGAAAATGTTTTCGGCTGGAGTCTCTTCTTCAGGACACCCGATGCCTCATGAAAACCAAATGTAAAGTGTGCAAACTTCTTCCTTATTGCTTCTTAGGCAATGCATGGGTATTGCCTGCAAAGGCCTCCTGACTGGGTTCAGTCTCCGCAAGGCAGAGCAGTAGTGGTGTACTAATAAGAACATTATGTAAAAAGCATGCATCGATTACGACGACGGCCAGTGCGCTCGACCATCCTCGATTTTTTTTTTTCCAAAAATCATGCATGGCCTATTGTATATGACGAACATTATCCCAATTTGTTTTTGACGAAAAAATTTTTCCGCCTGTGGTCACTGTGTTAAAGGGGTCCTGCAACATAATTTGAATGCTCTGTTTTGTTTGTTGCAATTGTTGAATTATGGCGATGCCATTACCGCCGGCCATAACACATATTTCGGTATTAAATATTTTAATTTGCTCGAGAACCAAAATAATCGCACTGACTATATCGGCACACAGTGGTGGGTTTTCGCAGAGGATATGACGTCAACTGACGAGCGTTTGATGGTTGAATAAATAGCAAATGCAGTGCAAATTGAGCCTGTTAAGAAAAATAAGTTAGGTCATACTGTTGTATTTTATATAAGTTAATGAAATCAACATGTTCGGTTTACACAAAGGCACTGCAAAACAAGTGACACAAAATGCACTAACAGAGGTGCTGGTTACTTAGCATCAAAGACTTTCACGACCTTTACACATGGACAGGTGCCTGTGGCCATGCAGCCAAAGATAGGCAGAAAGAATTGAACGACCTCGCCAGTCACTCCTCGCTATTATAGGATGTCTGCAGATAGAAAGTGGGCTCACGAGAAAAGCGCAATAATTGGGGGTGCGTGGTGACAAAGGTATGTCTCCTTGCCCTGCATGCTCCCAGTCTCTTTGTTCCTCATTCTATTCCTGCGAGGCGTCCACTCAGTCTTGGCCATGAAAGAGAGCTCATCAACTTTAGCAAAAACATGTTACAGTAGCCAGGAAACCATGAGAAGCCATCTTCCGTGGCACTGTAATGACGTGCTCATGTACACTGTTTCGATTGGACCCGAGCCGCATGTCGTCATTGGGAAAACAAAAGACCGGGAAAATTGAATGGAGGGCAATTTTTGGTTTCTTTTATTTTGAAAATTCATTCCTTAACTCCTGTTCTAGTGAACTGATTCCTGTAATTCGGTCTGATTCAGTACTTGCGTGACAGAGAATTCATCTAAATCATAGCGGGCAAGCGTTGCAGGGACCCTTTAAGTTTGCAGGCAGTAGCAGGACCAAGTCACACAAAAATTTTAATGAAAAATTAACTTTTTGAGGCAAACCTATCACATAAGTGTGATAGGTTTGCCACAATTTTGACATGCATATCCCTACTTGAACCCTTTCATTTTACCTCTCTCTTCAGTTCCCCTTTCCTTTCCCGCAGCCAAACGCAACATTCCAGTAACATACTATCACTACCACGTTTTTTATAGGCACACTGCTCACCTTTCTTGCTATTGTACAATTTACTGGCTCTATGCATGATTCCTGGCACCCACAATGATAATGAAACACGTCGCTTATAATCAGCACATGACTTCATGAGGCATGCATGTAGTATTGCTTGTAGCAACTGGTTAGCTCAATGTGCAGTTGTGTTTCGCATTGCAGGCAGAAAGATACGTCAGCCGTCAAAGTAGAAAATCAGAGCCAAGAAGTCATCTGAATATGAAATCTTTGAATCTTTTAATAGATGATATAGAAATTATAGCCCGCACTTGCTCCTGCAACCTGGATAATGTCGATATTCTGTTGCAACTGAAAAACAAAAATTGCAAAGTTGCCGAAGAGAAACGAGACAATTACATTTGGCACCAGTACAGATTCTCAAATGCCTGGCCCTTGGAGAGAGTGGACAGTTTAGTAAAAAGAAAGCTGTTTTCATCAAGAACTCTGAATTGAATCCTAGTACACAGGATGCAAAAAATGGTCCTAAAATTGCAGTATTAATTTTGTATGAATATTTGCACAAGAATGAATATTTGTAAAAGTATTCAGTTCATATTTTATCCTATTGCTATTCAGTTTATAGATTAAATTTGCATTCAGCAGAAAACCTACACTATTTGTATTCAATTCAGAAGGACTACCATTCACACATTCATATAAATACTCCATTAAAATCTAATACAAAGTCTCATCACAATCACATATATCAAGCTTAAAACAGTGACTTGGTGAACCTGCGGGATACACTTTTCATTTACTAGAGTAACTCTTTAAAACTATACACAGCAAATCAGGGTTAGCATACCTGTTTCGTTTTACTGGTATGACAGCAGGTGGCACTAAGTCAGGAAGTCTGCTGGCCCACTAGAGAAGAAAATACTGAATCAGAAGAGAGCACATATCACCATGTATCCTGGTATTCAATGCATTTCAGTTACCTTTGTAAGCATACTCCAGAGCACTAGACACAGTGCGCATGTCTGCCTCAATGCTTTTTGCCCAGTTTTCAATATCACCAAGTTCCTGCGTGACAAACAAGTCAAAATGTTTGCACAGACATATTCCAAACCACAATGAACTAAACCTAAAACCATTAATAACTTCTTTAAAAACGCACACAAGAGACAACTCATTTTCTTCGTCCACTCAGCAAGTCTCAACATTAAACGGCACTGATATGACAGTATTCACGACAGGCTAGCCAGCACACGACTCTGAGTGTGCAGTAAGTTGTGGGCTCATATCTGAAATACTAGCTTTTTTTTTTTTTCTTCCAGAGGTAAGCTTAGCAATGTTCAATTCAGTCAGCATGCACCAATGTAGTCCAAATCTGAACAGAAGTATATGACATGTCAGGTCAGCAATGAGCTTTCCGAGTACTGTTGAACCGCAAAGCTTCCACCAAAGCCACATGGAGATTCATCACCTACGAACATAAAATGCCACTTAAGGCCCCGAATCATGGAGATGTTTGGAAAGGTCGCTCAGTGCACATATGAAAGGAGATGGGGTTGCAGCAGGCAATACTGACAAGCTTACACATAATAAATTCTTGATACCTTTTGAATGATAGACTGTAAAATAATATGTCAGTATGGATTCACACGTACATGTTTACATGCTCGAGTTGCTTATTTTTCAGTTTTTGATTCAAGCAGACAGCAGATAACATTACCTTCAGTGCATGGTTAAAGTTGTCTACCAGGTGAAGCCAGTTTGATGCTTGCTTGCTGAAATTGGTGGCATTAGCATGTAGCTGCTTAGCCTCAGCGTCTAGTTTTCTTTGGTTCAAGTAGGCTTGTGCCACTCTGGAACAAGGAACAACGTTTAGTGCCTACGTCAGATACCATCACAGAAATCAGTGACCATAAATGCCCACCCAACATTTAGATGGTCTACCATAGCAGCTGTCAATGCACTTGCAGCGGCTGTGGCTTCCTTTTTCTTTCGATCTGAAAATTAAACATTATCAGCTTCAGAAATTTAGTAGAGACGTCAATGCGGTGACGTGATGCGCACCTTGCTCTTCTCTGCGCAAATGCTGTCGTTGCTGGTGTTCTTTCAGAAGGCTAGACAGCATGGTGCGTACTGAGCCTTGTGACTGCAAAATCTGCGAGCGACCGGCGCACAGCACAGAAGTAAATGAAAACTCGCACTTTTTTCTTCAGAAAGAAAGATCGTACAATGTTTCGCCTTACAGCTCAGTTAGTACGGGGTGCAGAGCCGCGGCGTATAAAAACCAATAGAAACGGACCGCTTCCACCAAGAGCGTCCGGTTTGTGGACAAAGTACTAAGTTCATCGAGGTGATATTGCAACCATTTCATCATATTACAAAATTAATCTCGCCATACGCCCATCCACTACACCCACAGAGCTGTCAGCATATGTATGAAGCAGATAATCACCTTGACAACCACAGCAACCACAGCTTATACGACCACGGTATAATGGCACGCCAGCCGCAACATCAGCTGCTTCAGCCCTCACTGCCTCACAGCCCTGGGCGCCTGGGCCACCACCCTCGCTCACAGCTACTGCACAGCGTACAGTCATGTGATAAAAGGTAGCCAATCGTGGATAGCGATTCACAACTCCCGCCTCCAACAGCTTGCCCATGGCTTGCCAAGCTTGCGACAACAGGGAGCGCAGCGCGACACAGCAGCTGGCTCAGCTGTTGTGGAACGGCTCTCTGTCCTTGTTGACAGTTTGTTATTCAATGGTTAATTCGAGGGAAGAAATTATAGCATGGTAATCTTGCCGCCAAAAAAAAGGGCGCATGTGCTTCTTATCTGAACCTTAGCTTCAGTATACTTAGTTATTTCAGGGTTTTTTTAGTATGTTGAAAAGCGACCTACTCTAAAAGCATGGAGGTGATATGGGCTTTTACGTTCTTGCACGCGTTCGTTTTGGCTGCTACACGTCAGCAAGTTGAGGGCCAAACCAACGAGAGCTCCCTTGTTTTACTTCAAGTGGTAAGTTAAATATTCATGTTAGCTCCGTACAGTGAGCAGGTGGCGCTGCGGAGAAGCGCCGACCCCAGCGCCGCGGTGGCAGTTCCCGCGTCACTGAGTCGGCGAAGTGCTGAGCGCGCCCGTGCCGCACATGCTTTCTCCGCGTTTTGTGCACCGCCAGCGGCCGAGCTTTTGTGTTGTTCCCTGCAGTGCTGTATGCGATGTCACAAGTGCTATTCACGGGCTTTAGGCCCATCAAGGCCGTGCAGGAATATTTCCATTCCGCCTCTCTTAAGAGCGGAGAGAAACTGTACGACGCCGGACACGTTTCTTCTGTGACGGAAGTGGACGGCGTGGACGTGCGGGCGAAATGCCGTTCCCAACAAGGGAAGCAGGTCTACTCCATTTCATTGCACGTGAGTAAAGCTGACACGCATAACGTAGCTGCTGCCTCGGTTCAAATGCGAGTGCTTAGTGTCGCAGATGTAGAACATACAAGCCGTCAGCACGAATGCTCCAGCGCGTCACCTGGACGGATATTTGCATCGTTCAGCGCTAGCCGCTGCGTCTAAAATCATACTTCACGATATGTTTGGGGCCGGTGAAGATCGCTAGAATGCTTAGAATGCTGTCGAACCCATCAGGCCGCGCTGTGCGGTGCTTAGACATGTCGAGGCAACGCGCGCAAGCAATCGTGGCGTGCTTACGATTGTATATTTTGAGCAAATTCTCTGCATTCCACGCCGCAACCTGCTAATCTTGCAGATTTTTTTAGGTACCCTGACGCATAAAACGCTTCACAAATTTGAAGCTGATTAGCTTGGTATGCTCTTTCAGCGGCATTGTTACACGCGCACAAAAAAAAAAAAAAAAAGAACTTCTCAGGAACATAGGCGCGTTACAAATGCTGTTTTGTACTTCCATTACTCGGCGGAAACTTAACCATAATACGTTTTCACAATGATGTGAATGTTTCTGGAAGAAACATTCACATCATTGGAAGTATGCCTTATGGCATGCTTGCAAGAAAAAAAAAGAATATTTGTTCTTAGTGACTAGATTGCTCTGTGTTAAGTGTTGCATCTACATTTGCTCATTGCAGCTAAGCGATAAAGACCGCCAGATACAAGGTGGACATTGTAGCTGCAGGTACGGCGCTGCAGGAACCTGCAAGCACTGCGCCGCCGTCACACTTTACATAAACCTACATGAAGCCGTATCGTGCACATCGCAACGGCAGAAGTGGGGAAAACCGGCCAAGAAGCCGCGTGTGGACGACAAAGCATCAATTGAAGAACTTTTTGGTGGTAAGCAATGCATATAAGTACTGAACTCATGCATGATAAATGTACATTTGATTTTATTACCAGGCATTTTCGTGTGCAATTGTTAATCAATTAAAAAACAGTGTCAGTGTTTGGCTTTGCAATTACAGTTCCCACAAAGTGTGTTGCAACTTCTTTATTTCATCTTACTTTCACATATTTTTACAGCTAACAAGCATCCACATGTCGGCGGAGCAGAAGCTCCAGAACCCTTAGACCCAAGCTTCCTGACAAAGCATTTTCCAGACATTGACTGCCCAATGGCAAGGATTTTGAAGACAAAAAATGAAACTTGCGAGGGGTCATGCAAGACTGTCCTCCAGGATATTGTAAGCAAAATAGTGTTGGAGGAAGACATAAGACAATTGAAAACAGTTCTGCATGAGCCAAAAGAGGCCTTCTACAGTTTAAAAGTTGTTGGAGACTTTCCAAAGATAGTGATAAGAAAAAGAGAGCATGAAGAAGAAATGACAACAGAAGTGGCTGACTACTACGCGAAACATATAAAATGCACAAGTTCTCTGCGGCTGTGTGCCTTGACCAAGGGGCAGGCTAGTAATTTTAGGTGAGTGTTTCTCCTCTTTGCCAACATGTCACATTTCATAGCAGTAATAAAATTCATCTCCTAAATGTTCTGACAGGTGGCACCAAGAAAGAAAGCCAAGAATAACGTGCTCACAGGCACACACAATCCTCAGAACAAGGAAGTCACCCCAAGACCTTCTGCAAACTATCTTCAATCGTCGAGGGTTTTATACAGAGGCCACTTCGTATGGTATGTTCCCCAACATCAGACCATTGCATGTTTGGTTAATTGAAATTGTTTTTTCAGGCATAAAGATGGAGCCAGTGGCACGCAAGGAGTTTGAAAAGAAAGTTGGCACACATGTGGTAGAGGTAATGCATATTTGACCTGTTTGGCTTAAAAGCTCACACAATAGATAGTCTTATTGCTCATACGGATGCACATAACCACCGCATTGTTTCCTGCCCCCTTTTTTTCCCATGAATTCATGAAGTGTGGACTGACATGTATTTCAGAAAAGGACTTCTCTTTTCCAGGCTGGACTTGTTGTGCACCCAACACAGCCATGGCTGTGTGGAAGCCCCGATGGGCTTTTTGAAACTGCAAATGGTGTCTGCCTGCTAGAGATAAAATGTCCGTTCTCAAGGAGAGACAACTTCATTATTGATGCAGAGCAGCTAGTGACTTTTGTGCCCTACATTAAGTATGTGAACAACAAACTGACCCTGCAACCTAGCCATCAATATTATACACAGGTTCAGCTGCTTATGTATATATGCAACCTAACTGAGTGCTTTTTCTTTGTTTACTCAACCAAGCACAGCATTTCTGTCACTGTACAGAGGGACAACAGTTTTCTATGCTCAGCTGTGCGAGCCTTAGAGGATTTTTACTTTACTTGGCTGCTCCCCACCCTCATAAAGAAGCCGTGAACTGTTTGTATAAAATAAATATTTCTGCAAAAGTAGTACAGGCCTGCTCACTGAAGGGGGTAGACAGTTTCAAGAATCACTTCTCATAGCGTATAATAGGTGGCTGCAGATTTGCTAAAATGCAACAGACATGAAATATGTCGCTCATTCCTGGAATCAGCTCTGTGGGCACACGTGTGTTAAGTATATTGTACATCTTGATACGCTGGATAATCCTTTCTACGTGAATTCGTACTTGTGCAATGTGATAAGTCTCGTGTACCTCACTTTCTGAAAATTGGTCATGTCCTTGCAAAAAAGGGGGCA
This sequence comes from Amblyomma maculatum, assembly GCF_055883805.1. Taxonomy (NCBI): domain Eukaryota; kingdom Metazoa; phylum Arthropoda; class Arachnida; order Ixodida; family Ixodidae; genus Amblyomma; species Amblyomma maculatum. Next base: position 39,221,060 of record NC_139345.1, on the reverse strand, counting down.
TCACTAATACAGCCTGTGCACCTTCAAGGCTTCCCCTTATACCTGGAAACCCCTTGTCAGCCATGACAACATCACCTGGTTGAACCAGCTCTAAAAATCCAGAGTCCACTGTAATAAAAGCATCGGAACACCTGCCTCCATATGCTTTCGAGCGGAAGCAAACTGTGCCACATGGTGTGATTCCAACAAGGAATTTTAGTGTATATCCTCCCTTGTAGTGTGAATACAGCACTCTTTGCTGCTGCACAGTACAGGGTTGTTCTGTATGGACCTCAGTACAGTCAATTATCATTGAACACTCCTTGTAATGTGCTTTGAAGCAATTTGGCATTGTCTGCCTAGTGACATCCACGGGAGGGCGATATATCCACTTCTGTGTAGAAACGCTCAAAGTTCGAAGGACACTCTTAAAGTGGCGAGACACAGTATTCCTTGATACAGAAAAAAGCACTCCAAGGGAAGAATAAGTGATCCCAAGCTTAATCTTCATCAAGAATAACACAAGTCTGTCGGTCATTGGAACATCACATGACCGCTCTGCAGAACGAGGCAATATGCTTAGCAAGAGGGCAAATACATCAAGGGACACTCCGCACAAGTCTTTCATGGCAGCAGCGCAGACTTGGACGCTGTCATACCCTGTGAAGCAAGCTGTCCTAGAGTCTCTACCAGACTGGCGGGAAACCACAGGGGGCTTGCACTGGACTTCTGCGTCACAAACACCTTTGTGGTTCACTTGAGTGCATGCATCATTGTCTCTTGAGGAACATAAAAACACTGAAAATGTGTCTGAAAAGCGCGCGTGGTCGTTTGTTTGGCAAGCCTGCACAGAAAAACAAAATAAATGCTGGTGATTAGTAAACATTGCAAAAAAAAAATGCTCAGCACATTAATCAGTTGTAGTGTAACGAGAGACTATACATAAATTAACAGTTAAAGCTTCAATCATAATAAACACAGCACGCACGCAGCTGTTGAAATGTAATTTGGACCACCCAAGTTTGGGCAGTGTGCAATTAACATAAACAAAAGATCATTTCTATGAATTTAATCAATTGCAATATGCACTTTAATAGTGCTGCCCATAATGATGACATTTTTGCCGCACAGTCATTATAAACTACTCAGAGCTATGGCAAGACCACATGGGAAAAGTAGTGCAATTTAATTTCCACAAGCTTCGAAACCAGCATAACCAAATATGCAGTGACAGCTCTGCATAAAAACAGTGAGGAACTTTGCAAAGTGCCCATCCCAGATCACTCACCTTGTCTTCCTTAGTTGTCCTTACTGAATCACCAGCTATGCAAAGCAGATCCAGATTGGATGGCTGTTGAATGAGGGGACCTGTATTCGAGGAGTCTGCATCGTCGCTGCTTGATGGCTCGTCTTCAAGAGTGTGAGGGATTGAGGCTGATGGCTGAGGCGTGGCAGAGGCTAATGATGTTTTAGCCCTCCTCTGGTGCAACCTGAAAGCATATGTGACACTATAGCATTTAAAAATTTCTCCTGTTGTTCTTTGTGGTGAACTTTACATAATGCAGATGAGTAGCTGCACTGAAATGCTGCACACAAGTACACGTTAGAACTAAAATCAGTAGTGCAAAGTCTGCATTTTCATGTGAGGATTACAGTGAAAATTTATATGCAATACCTTTCATATCTTGAAAGCCTCTTCATTGCATCGACAGGGCTCGCCCTGTACACATCAGGAAATATTGTTGGATAATATCCGGGATGAGTTGCGATCGTGCTTTTTTCCCCGTTAACAAAATGCCTGGAGCAAATCCTCGTTGCTCCGTTCGGCACCCATTCAGAGCCGTCGGCTTGACTGAAATATAAGAAAGAGTATTCACTCATCGAACACAGGTAGTAGTCACGCGCCGACACGGTCAGACATCCACACCGCGTCGTTCGATCGGCACGCTCTGCCGTGCGTTTATCACATGTTTTCACTCCGCGCATACGTGTATGCACAACTTTTTCGACCCTGACCAACAAGTAAAGCAAAAATCTCTGCACGCCGTTTCAGCGCTCTTAACTGTGAGGCCGTTTGAACGTAGGTCTGACTTCAAAAATGCAGTCTACAAATCACCACGTATGTAAGTACATATCTAAGCAAGCACGGAGTTTTTTTTTTTTTTAATAATAATAAGTTCATTATTACTCCGCTACTCCCACAAACATCGAAGGCTAAAGAACAATGAGATGCCTGCAATTATAAAGTAGCACTCGTGTTGTACAGGCTGTTTCATACCTAAAGCAAAACTGTGATTGCGAAACCGCCGCGCTTTGCGAATCACGTACTGTCGCCGATAACCGAAGTATAATCAGCCGCAAAGTCGCATGCAGAATGGATGTTGGTTGAATGTTTAGGGAAGTCTCCCGAAGTGGAGCGGAATGAGCACGACCGGCTACCGTTCCCGTACATGCACCGAGTGCAACCCATTCGCTTCGGCTTTCGACGGCAGCAGTTCGCAAAGCGCGGCTGTCAAGCGCTTTCAGTTCCCTTCTAAGTGTGAAACAGCCTGTACACAGGAAAATTTAATGCACTGAACTTTAAATATCTGCCAAGACTGACGCTGAATATGACAAAGTACTTACTTGATTCTCCTCACTGCCGTGATCCACTTCTGTCGCCGGTCTCTCTCGTACGGCCTGCCCGGAAACCTGTACAGCCTAATACTAAGTTGCCCTTCGCGGCTGTGGCAATCCTTAACACAGCAGTACCGACGACTGCTTTTCGCATTCTTTTTGGCGAGACCACTGCCACTACAACTGCTCGCCATCGTAGCTGCGACAGAAAGAGTGGAGCGTAGAGCGACCTTCCGCTCCGCCGACCCAGAGTTTCGTCGGAGGTGCGGTAGATGGCGCAAGGCTCGTGAGCAAACTCCACTGTACGGAGCCTAATTGGCCGCTCTCCAACCGGCTTCTTTTCGCAGCGGACCGTCGTTGTATCGAGTAAAATGAGTTTCATTGCGTTTGCATTTGCCGAAATGTACGTGAGCACCGTAACCGAACTTATTATTGAAGCTACCTAAACATGCTGTGATGCGCGTTGTCGTCTTTGGGAGAGTGTCGCGCCTTTGCAAAAATTTCGGCCTGTTTATCACTTCCAGGTTTACAGACACGGTGACAGAACTCCCATAAGGACCTTCAAAAACGACCCCATTCCAATTACGGCTTGGAAGGAAGGTCCTGGGCAACTAACCAAGGTGAGCTTACAAGGCATAATTCCATCGCATTTTTGGAGACAGGCACATCTTAATAGCGCTGTGAAATCTGACATTTCTTTACAGCTTACGGAAACAGAGCTTCGCATCTCCCAACATCAGCTATCAAAGAAAAGCAGTTAAGGAACTAACGGGCAAACTGCCTATGTAACTTCAGAGCACAGCTTTTTGATAAAGTCAAGATAGTGACATGCACCATCCACCTATGTGATGGGTGGTCATTCAGTGTGGAGTAGTCGGGAAACCCTGGAAGTCGGCAGCGTTCTGTTTGATGTTTAGAAGCGCGATGTTGTGCACCTCTTCATTGATTGAGGGGGCCCTTCACATATATGAGGCTTGCTGCATCACCAATGGAACACATAATAAGTGCGTTCTGGCGAAGGCACTACTAGAGATCTTGTGATACTTTTCAAGTATTGGAGGCCATTGTCAAGCACATGTATAAGTGCCACCGTAGTACATTACCTGGATGGGTGATTGCTAGGTGTACAAACAGATGCACCTTCGTTATGTAAATACCGCATCATTTACCTGAACACAAAAACGTCCCCCATAATGAAAACAGCAGGGAAGAGAGGCTGTGGTAAAAGGGACCTCCGCAAAACTATCAGTGACCTTTTACTGCTTGAGCTAGGTTGGCATTGAAAAGGACATATATCAAAACCCAAAAGGAAAGCAATCCATTGTGCTAGGCAAGAGGTGACACTATACTGTGTTCAGAAATGCTGAATGCCACAGTTGTAGTAATGCCGTTAAAATTTTTGGCCACGCCACTTTGATGGGTGGCCTTCACCTCCATCCTGCAGAAACAGCTCTAAGTGGCAAGCTGGCACTTCGGAAGCAAAATTAGCCAAATGACGGAAACGCACCAGCGAAAGCATGGAATTCAGCGAAAGGCCTTAAAGAAATGGAGCACAGAGTGGCCAGAACTAAATTTATTCAGGAAATAATGCCTAGGCATTACTTGGATATCCATCTGTTCTCTCTTTCCTCCTCCCTTTTCTCAGTTTTTATTTTTGAATTAGATCTATATGTGTGATTGCCCAACGCAGAGGGCAAAGACCTCCACATGGTCAGTTTTCATTGCCAATTCTTTGAAGCTTTGGAAGGAAACAAAGTCTTGAAGCTTGTTTGCACTTTTAGAGTGTTAACTTGAGCGTGTTCGCTTGCGAGTTTTGTGTTACTCCAGCCTCTAGTACCTCATGCATTCCACAGATGGCGCCTTTACTCGTGCATCTTATGTTGTTTCATCTCGCGTTGTGCAGCAAACATTGTCTTCATTGACGTGCCTAGGCATGAGAGCGCTGTGCTATTGCCGCAGCCGTCACGCCTCGTGTAAAACTGCAGCACACTCGCACTGTGCAGTAAACATTTCTTTCATCAAGTTCCAGCTGTAAAAAACTCTCGCGCTGTGCGTTAAACATCATCGTCTTGATAAAGTTCCATCTGCAGCGTACCTTAATTTAATTTAAGTAAATATGCATACACATATGCCATCTTGCTGCATGAAAATCAACAGGTCATAACAGCATTGCTAAATCAGTTTATGCCAACATGCCAACCAACAGTCATGAAAGCACTGCTAAGTAAGTTTACGCCAGCATATAAACCAACAGGTCGTGACAGCCTTCCTAAATGAGTTTACGTCAACATGCAAACCAACAGGTCATGCCATCAGCGGTTAGGTACCCTTAGTTAACACTCATTATTCATGTCCAGTAGTGTTGAACTACTCAACATTTTGTTTTTTTGAGAACACTCACATTATCAGTTACAACATTTGGTGTGAGCCTCTGAATAGACCAGTTTCACTGGGGGATGCTAGTAGTTGTAGTCCTTGGCAAAGCTGCACACTAAACATGCTCAGAGGAGCAGTTTGTGTGGACATGAAAGGTATAAATAGTAGCAAGTGCGACAAACCTTTGAGGCTGCGTAGTGCAGTATTTTTTGGGGACTGAAGTCAGGTTATATAGAAGTGTGCCTACATTTCCAACGAAACTTAGTTTTCAACAAGAGGATTTTGTTGTCAAAAAGGCAATATCTCATTGCTGGAGAGAAGTTATCCAAGATCTGCAAAACTGATATTCGAAGTCTGTCTTTCAAAATGCAGCCCACTGCTCCAGAAAAAACGACAGGTGAAACCCTTGTTTATGTGCCACAGTGTGGTCGTATTGGCAGCCTATCTCACTTTTAACTCAAATTTCAGAGCAGCGGTGAAATGGTGAAGATTGCTGCTGTACGTGGGTAGTGAGTTTGGTAAAATCTGTCATAAGTGAGCAAACCCCTTTAAATATGTCTGAAATTGCTAGTATGGTAAATCTTCACCTGTGTTAGAAATACTATTGAATACTTGGATATATTGTAGTGAAATGCCAACTCTCATGCAAATAGGTAAGCTTAGGCATCCTGACAATGACATTCAAATAGGTAGTGTGTGCAGTCTAGATTGAGTGAAACTTGTTGAAAATGAAAATAGTGCATACACTGGGAGTCTCGTGTGTTTTCAATGGTGGCAAAAGGTAGGCGTTTTATGCGCTATGCGATGTTGGTGCACGTTAAAGAACCCCAGGTAGTCGAAATTTCTGGAGCCCTCCACTACGGCGTCCCTCATAGCCTGAGTTGCTGTAGGACATTAAAACTCAAAAACCAAACCCAAACCATTACCTAAATGTAACCAAAGTTTTAAAAAATGCGGTATGCCCTAGCCCAGTGAAACAGCTGAGAGCAATTGAGAGTTCCTATCCTAGTCTGCAGTATTTTTTCGTACCATGAAGTTATTTAATGCTAACTTCTTGTTTATTGGCCTGAAGAACAAAATTTCAGTACAAAAGTTGTAGATTGTCTCGAAAAATGGCTAACTATGTAATTTTCATCAAGCTACAATTTACGTAGCTTTATCAATCGGCTTTCAAAGAAAGTTGTCATGTGACCAGCTGCTCGCCTAAATCACTTGCTCAGTTTACACATAAAGCTTTATCGGAGAGAGTGCTGCAGAGAAAAGCAGATTTTGTTATCTGAGACGCAACTCGGGATTTTGAAGTGTTGCCATTGTCACGTGGAAGCTTTTCTTATTACACAAGTTATCATTTACGACTGATGCTTCGCGTGAACAGTGCTTCATGGAAACAGTACAGCTGGCCATTTTTCTAGACAGCTGCTGCATTGACACTCTTCTCTTCAAGCCGATAATTAAAAAATAGCTAATTAGTATTTACTAATTACTTAACATCGGTATATGAAAAAGTATTGCAGACTAGACCAAGCAACTCTCAGCTGTCCTCAGCTGGTTTCAGTATGCTAGAACGCATCTTCTCTTTCAGCTCAGGCTACATCTAGCTGGCATGCCTGGTATATTGGACTGAACTTGGTACTAGAAAGCCATGACTGCACACAGCAGGTGCATTTAAATATTGTTTCCTGGGACTAGAATAATTCAAGACAAATATCAACATATTTCAGACAATATTTTTTGTTCTGCTTGGCCTCGGGCTGTAGTATTTTGCAAATAAATAAATAAACTACTTGTTTTAAAACTTAAATTGTGTTAATTTGCTGAAAGGGATCATATAAATACTGTGACATCATATGCCACCTTTTCCGGTTTAAATAGCTATATTACTGTTGCACATTATTGCAAGAGTGCTTGCAGGAAAGCAGGTTGCTGGATGTAAAGGAACAACTTGCATTTCTTTAGAGCTACGTAGCTAGTCAGGAGCCTCGCTTATCCTTTAATATCTCCACTCACTTTGCGGCACCATGTTTTTGCCTATGATCACCAGCTGGGCTGCCAACAGCATTATGCCATGGGAGGCCATTTGAGGCAGCGATACGATCACTTCATTTCTGGCAATCCACACGAGGTAAGTTTACAAAGCAATATCTTTCATCTGTGCTGTGCTGCCTAGCTGTGCTCTGCTAGTTGACATGTATAGAGGTTAGAGAACGAGTATTTTAATAACTTACAACAGTATAAATTGATGTGCAAAGGTCCGACAATGTGTAGGCAAACAGAAGCTGACCTTCCCTTTGAGGCGCCAGTTACAAGTTCAGAATAGCCTCTCCTCTCATCCTTTCAACCAAAAGCCGAACACACCTCTACCTCACCTTGCCACAGAAAAAAATAATTTCTTGCTTCGCACTCCTATGTCAACAGAGTCAGAATATTTTTAGAGTGGCAGACTTTGTATTTTGCTCCTTCGAATGTTAACCCAATTTGCTTTCTGAGAATGAACTGGCAAAATGTGTGACAAATAACTGTCTCCTGTCTAGAAACTGATTAATAAACCATTCTTTTTTTTTTTTTTTGGTAATAGCTGTATTAGCTCAGAATTGAGAAATGCGTCGGGAAAACATGCAAGGGAAAAAATACACATTTCATATCAAAATTGTGACGCAACCGTTCTTTGTGCAGCATCCAGGGTGGTGTCTTGCCATTTTGCTTTACATTTAGCATCTATCTATTAATCAAGTTAGAGGGTAGTTTGCAATAGGGATTCCAATTGACGATGCATGTACCTGCAATTAAATGCCATTCATTGTAGGTGCAGTTGTCCACCGAGAAGTGAGACCGGTACTGCTCCTTCCTTTCCCCAGAAACCAAATCAACTTAATGACTTCTAACACTTTGCCAAATTCTGTACCAGTCTTTCAATGCCAAAAAAAAATGCAGAGTGAAAAGGCGGTGTTAAAGCTGCCATCACGTCTGCTCTTAAGAAAGGACTATAGACACCAAATTCTGGTTGCATTTTTCTAATTGTTAATGATGCTTAAGCCATTCGTGTATATTGACCAGCACACAGTTTTCGCTTACAACCGCTAAAGAATTTATAACTGAATTTTCTTTTCTCACCAATTTCGGCTTCGATATTCCAGAGATAGCTGTAACGTCTCAATAATGTCTTACGCGCGGTATGAGAAAACAGCGATATAATCGCTTATTCTTCACTTGTAATGATTCCTGTTCCTTAAGCAGGCAGGCTTTATCATTGCAGTGAATTCATATCACACGGCAATGATTATATCGCTGTATTTTCATCCCTCGCATGACCTAGACTTGGCTGACGTCACAGCCAGCACTCGGCTGTTGAAACCGAAACCGAAACAGGTGAGAAAAAAAATTTGATTATAAAGTATCCGGCAGTCGTAGGCGAATGTGACATGGTGATCCGTGTAAAGTAATGTCCTAGGCATCATTACAAATGATAAAACACGAACCCAGAAATTAGGTGTCTATAGTACTTTAAAGGTTCTTCAATTTTTTTTTATGATACAAGGTTGCATTATTGTCTCGGTGAGTATGATTAAGGTTTAATTTTTATTTGCGATTTCTGCTTATTAGCATACTAGGCCTTTTTCTCACTACCGAAGGCTGAAACCAACGCAAAGATGTATTTGTGTTCAGCTGCGAGTGTTGAGCTCGGACAAAGACCGCTGCCTGGCGAGTGCCCAGTGCCACCTTGCTGGGTTTGCAGTGCCTTCCCCCGACTGGGCATGGAACGAGACTTTCCACTGGCAACCAGTTCCCATACACACACGCCCGGTTTCTGAGGACGGAGTAGGTGCCCCTCTTATTCACCTCCTTTCAATTGGCGCATGTTTTTGCTGCAATTTAGTTTGCTTTTTATATAAGAGCTGCAGGCTTCTTTCGGACATGGCACACCTAGTGGCAGTATTGTGCAAGTCTTGATAGGTAATTTGGTGAAGTTGAAAATAAACAACTCAGCAGAATCGAAAATTTATCCTCTGTGCCATCAACATGCATTAAATAAGGTTCCAATTCACGGCATTTTTGCCTTTGCCTGTCAAGTAGTAAGTGTATGCAACAGTTGATTTGTAAAGAAACGTGGATAATAGAAGTGTAATGCCGAGTACATGTAAGTGCTCTTTGAACACTGGCTAAAATTTGTTCTTTATTAAAGATCTCTCTCTCTCTCTCTCCACCCCACCAGGTTATATATACCACAGCTAAGGTGTATTTTTTTTTTTTTTTTTTTACAATTCAAGATAATTCTAACTTTCTCTCTGCCAACAAAATTTCCTGCTATCCTTGATGTGTAGATCTAGATAGTGCATCTAATTTACTGCGTAGTTACTGATAGCTCAGAAGCAATATAATGGTTACTCATGATCAGTGATTAGTCTGGCTCCATTGAATGGGGTTCTCTAGTCATTCGAGAACAGGGGGAAAAAGAAATAAAGAAGGAAAGAGAAAGCGGCTGGTGGTCTGTTTTGCACATTGTTTTATACAAATAGGAGAAATGATAATTTTTTCATCTCGGGCTTTAGAAAACATGTTGATGATCCTCATTACGACTCACTGCAGAACTGTCGAAATAATATAGAAGAAATGTTTTGAATGTCACTGACATAAAAACAAATGGTTGCCTGCTTCATATTCATTCAATCCTTATACTTTCAAGCGCGGGGGGTCTCAGACCCCCTTTAAGTATTGCTGGGTGGGGGGGTCTCGGACCCCCTGATACCCTCAGACTTTAAGCTCTGCTCATGGTGCTAGTTGAGAAACAGCCAGGAATTTACCTGATATTGCAAGTATAATATATTTATCTAGAATTCAGATTTAATGCACAAATATTATTAGATTATATAGTGGAGTTTGTCATTGCATTGATCTGCCATGCCAAACCTTAACACACTTGAGAGTATTGCTGTTTGTTTGTTTATGTACCCAGTTACATAAAAACAAGCAAACTGATTTTTCGTTCATAGTCATAGTTAAACAGTAGTGACTGGTTATTGACCCATATCAAAATAGCTGTGGATAGCCCCCACTGACTGAGTGGTTCTGTGCTTAGTCAAGTTTTAGAAAGTGGTTTTTAACAGGGCTGTTCTTTCTGAAGGGGGTTTTGTGAGCTAATTTGCTTGGGTAATGCACCGGGCATGTTTGGTTTTTGTTTGATTTTCTTATCGCTAATCCACCTGCAGCACATGGATGTCCGCCCAGATTTCTTGGTGACTATTTGGACTTGTTACAGCTATTTCCTCTCCTTATTACTATGTTCAAGGGTCTTAGGCACTGTGCTAGCTTCATTGCTCAGATTTAGGCATGTGAGGAGACTGTATGTTGCCTATCAGGCCATAACTTCTTTTGAGCTTAGCAATTGTCCTGGTGCATTGCAGATGCTTGTGCCAGGAGATGCCTTCTGCCCAGAGGCCAGAGCAGAAGAACAGCGTTTCAAGAATTCTGCAGAAGGACAAGCTTTTCTGCAAAAATATCATGTAGGTTCTTTGTTTTTTGCCTGTGCTCGAGATTTTTGTCGTTAGTTACTGACAAAGCTGCCTTTCTCAGTAGACATGGATTAAACTGAATTATGAACTCACTTTGATTACATGCCAGTCAAATTTGCCCCAATTCAGTGATTGGTATTGCATATTTTTTATGTTTATATTCATTTTTCCCCCTAAAATAGAATTTAACGTAAAATTTCACTAACCACCAGTGGGTTTAACAAGCATGAATGTGCATATTCTGAAGGGGTAATTAGCACGAAGTGTATACAGCACATTTGGTCAAAGAATTGTCAACGTCACCATAGCCCAAATTGAGAAAAACGGGCATGGAGAAAATATGCATGTGATTGGGTATCAAAGCTGTGATGCAACTGTTCTTTATGCAGTGTCGGGGTGGTGTCACACTAGAATTTAATATGTCACCTCCAATTTAATATTCATCTTCTAGTTGGAATTGGAATAGTAGTCAAGTTAGAGGCTGACTTACAATAATGATTCGAATTGATGACATTATAGTACCTCAGATGAGTGTCGGTGTCTACTGAGAAATGATACAGATGCTGCACCTTCTTTCCACCAAAAACCAACTTAAACGAAAAGACAAAGCAAAATATAAACGTATGGTTGGTTGGTTGGTTTATGGGGTTTAACATTTCAAAGATGCTGAGGCTTTGAGAGGTGCCGCAGTGAAGGGCTCTGGAAATTTCGACCACCTGGGGTTCTTTAATGTGTACTGACATCGCATGGCACATGAGCACCTTGCTTTTCTCCTCCGTCGAAAAGCGGCGGCTGCGGCTGGGATTCAATCCCGCATCCTTGGGCACAGTAGTGCCCTTACCATTGTACCATTGCGGTGGGACAACATAAAAGGATTTCTGGAATGAAAAGGCTGCTGTTGTGTCTACTCTTAATGCGACGCTTGAGCGTCTCCCTAATTTTGTTCATGTCATTGTTGAGCACATCATTAGCTTGAGAGTGCTGCCACACCTTTATAGTTTTTGAACAGATTTTCATGATGATCTTCACAAAACATTATTGGTTTGCCTAGAGCAGTTTGTTTTCATTCATTTTTCAGAAACTCTATGAAAAACTTACAGAGAAAACTGGGAGCATTATTGCAGACTGGAATGATGCTGCTTATGTTTATGATGCTCTTCTGATTGAGGTAAGGGTCTCAATGTGCATTTTTTTCTTGCTATGAAACTTATATTTGTTTGTGGCATAGAAACTACTTTTGTTCATTTCTGTCATTGTGTGTTTTCTGTAGGTTTCATAAATGCAGTGTGATAGCGTCTTTGAGTAAAGCTTTCTTTAGTCTGCAAGGGCTGTGAGTTTGGAAAGGCCAACTCATATTTGGAGTGAACTTATACATGGCAATATAGAGAAGTCCAGATCCCTTTCATATTTTATCTTTTGCTGTTAGTAGTACAGCTTTGGGGCATCATTACATGAATGACTAATTCTTGCATTGATTCTGGTATGTGTGACATTTATGAGCTAAAGCCTCACCATGCCTGCTGTTAGTTTGCTTACTAGGGTTGTCTTAAGATGTAAGCAGATATAAGGAACAGCTTACTCAAACTCATTTTTGTGTTCAGTAACTTTATAAAGTTGATGATGTATTTGCCTACCTTTTTTCCTTAAGTTCTGAGAGCTTTTTTTCTTTCTCTCTCTTTTTTTTTTTTAATTTTTACAGCGCTACCATAACTATTCAACACCCGAATGGGCCCAAGAAATGTGGGACAAGCTGAGGTATCAGAGTGACCAGAGTTTTGTCTTCTACACAAAGACACCACTTCTGAAACGGCTGCTGGCAGGTAAATCAGCTTTCTGTCTGTCCTGTTGGTCAGAGCTTCTGTGCCACAGCCCCTTTACATTGTTTACACCAGCCCTGCATGAGGTGAACTATTTCCAGCACCCCAAAAGCTTGTGCCATGCAAGTTTAAAGGGGCCTGAGCCTCCACCTGTTGAACACTCTAAAAACTGTAGCACATAACTATTGGAAAATAATTTTTCCCAAATACACAGCAATAGCAGATGTGCCAAATCCAAAGAGTGTGGCTTTTTTACCTGTTGAGCCCAATACTCTTGTAGTCTCGAGAGTCACAACCACAGTGGCTGCCTTTCCCTGGAGGTGAAATGCAAAAAATGCCCATAAGCTGTGCAGTGTCTGTGTTAGAGGACCCCATGTGGTTGAACTTAGTTTAGAGCCCTTCTCTGTATTGTTCTCTGTTGTCCATGTGCAGCTTTGTGACAGTAAACTCCACTTACTGTCATTTAGTTCATGTTTTCTTTGCCTCATGCCTCTCTCCTTTTTGTCACTTGACTTGTACCTCCAAGAGCCCATACCAGCTTATTGTGCCTTGGCCAGCACCGCTGCCCATGGCAGCATGGCCCCCACTACTGTTGTAAGCAGTAACACTGGCAGTAGCATGAGTTAGTGCAGGTGCTAACCGTGAATTTTATCTGCAGCGCTATGTTTTAGAGGGGCGGTAAACGCGGGAAGAAACCCTTACATCTGCACCTCATTTGGAGCCTTGTGCTCACTGTAGGGCTATTCTGAGCTGTTAAGGGCTACCCATAAAGTGTGATAACTCGCAGAACTCAAGAGCAGAGCCACAGCTTTTTGCCTAGATTTGCTTTAGTGTGGCTTGTGGCAACAGGTGTAAATAAAAGAATACACAGTGAAAGAGCTAAAGTCTCATCACTTGCACACATCAGTGACCGTGCTAGAATAAAGTTCATGGCATGGTCATTGCTGGCAGGGACAAGTCTAGCAAATTCAGTGACATGAACTGGGATAGAGGTTACCTAAATGTACAAGTGCACGAAAGTTACTTGGGGAAGGGATTCGGTGTAATTTTCAAATGTATTTGCACGACTGTTTAGGTCGTGTGCAAAGGTGCGGTGGCAGTTGATGAAAACGGCATGCATGGAATCATCCCCATACCACTGTGGTAGTTAATGCATGCTAGGAAACATCGCTGTAACAGCAACAAAAACTGAGTCTATATTATTTTCGAGTGGTGCCCAAAAGCAGGGTGCAGAAAGGACTGGCAGTTTTGAACTCAGCACAGGTGTGGCGCTACTTTCATTCCTTTGTTGATCTTTTGCGGGGCTTGAATACAAAGCAGTCCGTGGAACAGTGCAGGTTATATGCACTTTGCCTTAATGTCGGTTCGTGATACGTTTCCATGCGAGGCCACTAATCCAGCCAGGTATAATGTAGAAAATCAGTACATTAATTTCTTTCTTCCGTCCCTCATTGATAAATTTGACCTTGGCTCTGCCTGGCTGACTGAAATAATAGATGTAAAGAATATGCTGCCAAAAGGAAATGAATGGGTATTTTTTGTACTGTAAGCTGGTTTTTGGTGTGTTGCTGAGCACTGTATGCATCGCTTTCATATTCAGGTATATGATCTTTTTTGCCACTATTGACTACACTTCGAAATTTCAGGATTTAGGTAATGCTAAATAAATGCGAATAATTTTTTATGCACGGATGGAGTCTTAGTGTGTTTCTCCTTGCTGCATTTGATCAGTGGTTGTAGTGCTTGGCTGCTGATTCAACCTGGGTTCAATCCCGGCTACGGCAGCTGCTTTTCAGCAGAGGTGGAGAGCACAGTACCATGTACCATGCAGTGTCAGTGCGCGTTAAACAACCCTATGTGGTAAAAATTTCTGGAGCCCAATGCTAGGGCATCCCTCATAGCCTAAGCCGCTTTGGATTGTTGAACCAAACCAACCCAAACTATATTAAGCTATTTACAGCGCTTTATCTTTCTTTGTGTAAAATCATCTTGATTTCATTCCAAGTGGAAACAGAGAAACTCAATGGTTTGTCTTGTAGGAAGTAAGTGAAGCTTTGACAAATATGCACCTTTGAGGCATCAGAAAGGCAGTCTATGATGCAGCAAAAATCAGAATGCTTAATAATAGGTTTATGCAAAAAAAAAAAAAAAAAATTAGCTGTCTTTTTCTTTTTATATGAGACAGCTCACAGAATATGACAGTAGTGTAAAGTGTCTTGGAAGCGCATAAGTGCCTTGGCCAGTTACCATGGGAACCAAATGTTTTACTACTTTTTCGAACCTTTTCGAAAGTGAAACAGGGCTTGAATCTTCCTTTTCGTTTTTTGGCTTTGTATGAGTATCACTATTTGGTGCAAGATATTTTTCACTAACAATTGTGTTCGTATGTTAATATTTATCTATAGGACTGCTGCTGGCAAACCTGTCTGGAAATTTGGAGATGGCTGCCCAGAACAAGTCTGAACATAAGGTCTTCATGTATTCCACGGTAGGTGCCAAACGAAAATCGTATGTGATCATCTTCACAACCAGTCATAATTTGTTGTGACATTGCTTCTAAATGATCAATTACAACCCCTATTATTGGTAGTGGACCCTCGTAGTATTTGTTAGGCACGTGCTCATTCAGGTATGACACTTGAATAGGACCGTGTCTTTTGGAACCTTGTACATACCTCATAAACAATTGTCTTGAAGTCCAGTTTTAAAAAGTGAAGCACAGTGCATGAATGAATGAATGAAAAGAAATTTATATTCCTCAATTTTTTTTCATGAATGTATTCTCAGCACAAATCAAGATAAGCACAATGAGTTATATATGGCATCCTCTGCTGTTGCAATCAGGGTGTCAAACCGGAATTAGAAACAAACCGGAACCAAACCTGAATTTTCGCTCGGAATGCTCGGAACCGGAACCGAACCTAACCCGAATTTCTTGCGCCATGTTGGAACTGAACCCGAACCGGAACAAAAAGGAGGAACCGTTTCGAACCGGTTTGCATTATTGTTCTGGCCCAATTTTTCTGGCAACTTATCCTAATTTTTTTTTCTTTTATTGCTGCTCGTAAAACGCCTTCTCACTTATTTCCGAAGCGGCACTGCACACTGCAAACATCACAACCATACTGAAAAATTATCCCTTGCAAAAAGCAAGAACAAAGGAAAATATATTGCCACATAATTTAAATTTGTAGTCAGGAAAGGAAAGGCGCAGTAACTGTCACACTTGTTCTGTGGATACCTGAACCCCCCCTCTACTATAAGTGAAGGGAGGAAGGTGGGAGTGGAAGTGCAAAGAGAAAGAGGAGTCATAGTGGAGAGCTATGGAGTAATTTCAACCACCTAAGGATCTTTACTGTCACACAGCAGATGGACACCTCACCGTTTCGCTTCCATCGAAATGCAGCCGGCGGCATCGGGATCGAACCTGGATACATGCATAATGTGAATCTGGTGTCTGAATCTGGTGCCGGACTATCATTTCATCCTGAACACGGGTGGCCGATGCGCTGCGCAATGCCTCATGGAGAAAGTTGCCTTATTCTAGAGCCTTCCTAGGCAGTGAAATACTAGCATATAATTCGTAAGTTGAGTTGCACATTTAGACAAATAAATATATAACCATGTATAACTCAAAAACAAAATGACAAATCTGATAAAAAAAAGTCACGTAAATCATTTTATTTACCTACGACGTCGCAATGAGTCTGATGGCATGTGCAGAGCAGTCTTATGCAATGCAACACCAGCAGGTGCAATTTGGTTGACCAAGACTTCAGAATGGTGAGCCGACACTGATGAAGGGAATTGCCTTGAGCAGCAATTTACCACTCTGTTCTTTAGCTGCATCTAAACTTAGCACAATGATGATTCCATAAGTCGATTTCCCCTTTCGTCTTTCTTTTTTTCCTTTTGTCCCTAGCAATATTCGATTATTTTATTTCCCTTGGCAAGTTAAATTATACCAGAAGTGAAGCTCCGATGCTCAAATGCCAAGACTTGTGGAGCAAAAAACTGAGTAGAATTGGAATTGATGGTAGGAGAATTAATTCACAAGTTCTATTTGGTTTGCTATCATTTCGGCCCATACATCTACGGTGTCTAAAAAAAGAATGCGTTTCATCGCTTTATCCGCCATCACTGATGCGAATACCTAAGACTGGATGATATTTTTACGTGACACAAAAATGGCATAGGGTCTAAGTCACTCCTGCATGACCTGTCAATATATTCCCCCCCCCCCTCCCCCTTTTTTTTTTGTTCTGCTGGAGGGAGTGAGAGGGTGTTTGCAAGATGTCTGTTAAGTCCCAGTGCACGGCAAGGATGAAAGCAGGCTCTTGACCGTCGGGGCGCGGCTTTGAGCTGCAGGACGGGAACTGTCTAGCTGTCCTATGAGCAAAGCACACAGCAGCACGCACACTTTTTTTTTCATAGCAGTGCGGAAAGGGTGAAAGGAGGGGCGGGCAGGCAAACTAGTGTCGGCTCGGAGCTGCCCTCGGCAAAGCACAGTGCAGTGTGTATGCTTCCTTTCTTCCTTTTTTTTTTTCTAGCGGTGAGGTATGGCCTACTCTCGCCTGAGTGGCAGGACCGCTAAAGATCTGACTGGTTCTCTGTACAGCACATTTGAGCACAGAGCTCAATAGGTCACTTTTGCACCTTAAGTTACGCCCGTTATGTGAAACAAGTATAGTGATGGAAAATTGTCTGTCCATAAGCTAAGCAACATGTTGTATAATTTCACAGCTTGATTACAAGCGTCAATGTTTATGCGCCTTTAGAATATGCCCTCAGTATAAAAATTATTTCTTTTTCGCCACTACAAAACTGTTTGTGTGTAAGTGTGCGTGCATGCAAATACGTAACTCACGTGTAGGTACTCAATATATTTGCACATTTTTATTACAATGAGGGAAGCAAATGCACAATCCCTGCAGAGCACTGCGAAGAAGCAGACTCGCGAATCAGAGTCCCTGCGTCGCTTCGAATACCAGCCATCCCGCCAAACCACCAGAAGAAAAAGAACGGAAGGTGCACAGTATCAGCGCTCTCTTTACATTCCTCTACATCGGGGGGAGGGGGGGGGGGTGGCGATCTAGACGCGCGCGCTGAGAACGAGCAAGCGTGCGCATTGAGGTCGGCCGTGGGCTGGCTTTGCTGGGCGGGCTGCGCCTCTTTCTCTCGCACTCTGCGCCCTGTTTCCTCCTTTCCCTGCCCAAAACCGTAGGAAGGATCTGCACAAAGCGAACCTACGCGGTGTGGGCGGGGGGTAAGGGGGGAAGAGGAGTGAGCAAGTAAAGGGTGAGAGGATGAGCGGCGTGAGCAGCGGCGCACTCCTGCCTTCCCAGAGTCGCATTTCCGACGCTGTAGTGTTTGAGGAGCCACGCGTAGGTGACACGGATGGTCAGCGGCGCTGGAAAACCTTTCTTTTCCTTCCTTTTTTTGCTTAAGTGCTGCTCGGACGGTCGAGTAAAGCTGCAAAGGCGGGGCGCAACTGGCCATGAAAGTTCATCTTAACTGATTACCACACGCAAAGTGTTCATCTTAAGCGGACTTTTTTTGCATTGACCCTATAGGAAACCAAATAAACGACCTTCACTGTTCATCCTAATCGAGGGTTCATCTAATGGGAGTCTACTGTAGGTATTGTATGCTTCACGCGGCACTCATCAGGCACTCTGTAGTATGTGCAGTGTAAAATATTGGCGGCGTAGTCCATGCTACGCCTAGGTTATTCCGCTGCAGGATAGCATGAGTACTCACCCATGTTCTCTTGCTTAAACAAAGTACAGTTTTTTTGAAGAAATTTACTCGTAATCGCGCGTATGCTCTGTATTGTCGAGCAGGACAGTAAGTAACTAACTTCATGTGGTAACTGAAGATACGTAGTTAATACTTTATTACATCGACGTGCCGTGAAAAGATGTCATCAGTGAAAGATGTGCTGCTGGTCGTGGCTTGAAGTGGTCAACAATAGTGACCCCGAGCACACATGAACACAAAGGCAACCCTGGCACTGTGATTAGCGTTGACGTTAGTCTCAGCATGTGATGAGGGGTGTGTTTAGTGTTCTTTCAATGCAATAGTCATGTTTCGAGGGAGGCGAAACGCAAATGTGTCTCCATGTGCTGTGCGATGTCAATGCACGTTAAAGACCTCATAGGCTGTTGTAATTATTCCGGAGCGCTCCACTACAGTACTTCTTTCTCTCTTTCAATCCCACCTTCCTCCCTTCCCTTACAGCTCAGTATTGGTGTCCACGGAGATGTGCGACAGATACTGCACCTTTCTTTTCTTATAAAAATTTACATTTACGCTTCCGGCGCACATATGCTAGAAAATCTCGCAGATTACCGTCTGCATTCCCAATGTCATAATTGCAGGTACTAGTTAAAGGAACCTTTCGCAGTTAGCGCTGCTTCACTGGACAATAATTTTGAAATCATAAAAATAGAAAAACGGCAGAAAATTTTTGAAACTTCCCTGAACTTCACTAGGGTACCTATGATTGTCCTGTAGCTTTTTGTGGACAGAATCGTGGAAAGTGAGTTGGAAATGTACTTGTTAAATGCATTCCTGCATTAATAATTAGGACGTTAGTTCTGGGATCTGACTGGGGCATTTTAATCATGCTCTCTACAATTGAAAATACTACACTTAAGGTGTAAGTAAGTATGTAGCGCTTACTGCTTAGTACTTCTTAGGTGTGAGAAGATTTATTACCAGCAAAACACTGGTTGTTGTGCTATCACTTTTGGTGCACGGGTGTTAAAAAAGGTGATGAGTGATAAGGCCCAAGACAAGACGTGCCGGTACATAGTTTAGTGGCATGTGGAATCGACTTCTTACTATTAATTTTGTCCTCATGTACTTGCATTGTTAACTTCATCATGTGACTTGATGCATTCTCAGTGTAATAAACCAAGTATAACCTTTGCATCGGATTTCCTACACAAGTTTCTTATTGCCTTTCTGCAGCACGACACGGAGGTTTCTGCCATCCTCGACTCCTTGGGTGTGTTTGATGGCCATGCTCCACCTTATTGCTCCTGCCTTGTCCTAGAGCTTTGGAAGAATGGACCGGGCAACTTTTCCGTGCGTGGGCTCACACTCAACGCATTTAATATGACACCCCAGGCATTGCGCTTTCCCGGTTGCACAGATGAGTACTGTTCCTTGGATGAGTTCTTAAGCCTGGCCAGGGTGAACATTCCTGATGATTGGCGCCGGGAGTGCGGCCTTCAGCAGCCATTCTTCCTCTCCGATGGAGGTACAGCTTTCTTTGTACTCCTATCCCTAAAAAACTGCTGAAAACTGTTTGCTTCACAGTAATTTTATCTTATGAATGCCTGGAATATGGTTGTCTATACATATGAAATCAAAACTGAGCGAAAATAACATTCTGTAGTTTGATTTCATGAAGTGTTTGTTTTGCGTACACTTTTGGGAATGGTGAAGATTGTTCAAGAGCACAGCCGAAGAACGGAGGAAACGTGGTTGCAAAAGTGATAAATATGCATTAGACATGACGCAATCCCAAAGTAAAACTAAAAGTCCATTGGCAATGCAAAATATAATCTGAAATGGCTTCACTGGCTTGATGGCGTGGCACACTCAACAGCAACAGCAAACTGGCAAGAATTAAAGAGAAGTGGAATTGAAACTATGCTGCTGGGCTATATTTCGGCTAAGGCGATTGTCGTAATGCCTGCCATGATGCCCTAGATGATTTTTTTAGCTTAGCTTTTGCCTTCTTTTTTTTTTTTTTTTTTCTTTTTGCTGACAGTCTTCACAACAAATGAGAACGAGTACTCTGTTCAACATTTGCTTGAGAAAATTCGTGACAGTTTTTGTTGTTGTAGTGGAAACAAAACAAGTAAGCCACCTTTTACATTCCCTTATCCACTGTGCTAGCAGTGTGACGATCATTTTCTCGAAGCCCTGTATGGGTATTGCGACTAGAGGGTTATGAGCGCAGTGCAAAGGAGTGTGAGAAGGGAGAAAAGGAGGCATACTGCCTCATGTTGAAGCGTGTGGAGTGCAAAAGGAGGAGGGAGAGACTAGCAGCAATTGCGCACCTACTGGAAGCATGAGGAACTAGCGCTTGCATTGGAGCAAACAGGACAGTGTGAGTCTAATAGGGAGTGAAATAGGCAGTACGCAGCACTAGTGCTCATAGCAAGGCACTAAATCAGAAAACCTTAATTTGAAGACAAATATTGATAGGGGATTTGAAAATACAGATTAAAATTATACTGCTAATACAAATGTCACAGATCGTTTGACTGCCTGTCATTTTTCTTTTCTCATTCGTGTGCTTAATTATTGCTTCGCATATTATACCTAGGGCCCTCCATTTACGGGCAAAATCCTGTTTCACCTGGTTCTTGCACTCGGGAGATGTGTGAAGAATTGGGTTAAACCCAATTTCTACACAAAATACACCTTCAGAAGAAGGTAATTTTCCAGTGCACAAAGCGGGAAGCACTGCACAGAAACCAGCGCATATCTTGTACTTACTCTAGAGTGGTACCTTTCGTTCACCGTTAGTAGAGTGTTTTAGCATAGCATGATCTAAATTCTGCTTTTGTGTTCGTCTTGCATAGGACCCAGCTAAGTCTGTGCAGCATCAGGTGTTGTCCCCACACATAACCCTCAGGGCCATCAGCGCACGAAAACTTGATGGCTTCTGAAAGTGCACAAGTGCAGTCAGCCCTTTGTCAAAACAGGTTGCAGTAATGGAGAACAGATCACACTGTTTTTAAGCTCTAATTGCTTTGGAAGAAATCTTTCAGTATTTTGTCTATGACATGGTAATCAGAATATATGACATCCTCATCCTTCCTGAAACCCAAGGATGTCTGATCGAATCTTGGCCACGGCGGCCGCTTTTTAACTAGGACTGAAATCAAGGTGCCCACGTGCTGTGCGATGTCAGTGCATGTTAAAGACCCAGGTAGCCGAGGGAAGTGACGTCACCAGACAGGAAGTGACTTCACTTTTCTAATCATCTTCATTACGTCTGTGTCATAACCTCTAGACAACTTTGGGGACACATCTGACTGCCAGGTGCATGGTTCAAAGAAATGTCTGGTTGTGTGCAAACAGATGCATAGCGGTCTGCATGCACAGCCATGAAAGAGTGACAAAAACTAAATTTAAAA
Organism: Amblyomma maculatum; assembly: GCF_055883805.1. NCBI lineage: Eukaryota > Metazoa > Arthropoda > Arachnida > Ixodida > Ixodidae > Amblyomma > Amblyomma maculatum. Next base: position 39,199,604 of record NC_139345.1, on the reverse strand, counting down.
TCAACAGCTTCCAATGCTATTGCATTGCCAGTGCAAGATATAAACAAGTGTCTATGCTAATTTTTTGCTAGCTTTTTTTCTGTGTGTGTGTGTGCATGCGTGTGTGTGTGTGCTGCCCACCATTTCTAGGTTGTCTAACACTGATTAGGAAAAAAATGGATCATTTTACATCCCACATTAAGACATGCTCTGCTATTTATTTGTTACTACTAGAAAAATTATTATAGACCTAGAAAAATATATTTTTACCTGGATTTGAATGTATGGCACTTGGTTTTTACCTCTCCCAAATATAATGTAAATATAAATTGGTTCACAGAAAAGGAAAGGCGCAGTATCTGTCACTTTTTCTGTGGACACCTGAACCGTGCTGTAAGAAAGGGGAGGAAGGTGAGAGTGAAAGTGGAAAGAGAAAGGGGAGCCATAGTGGAGGCTATGACCTGGGGATTGCTAACGTGCACTGACATTGCACAGCACTCTGACTCCTCTCTGTTTAGCCTCCATCAAAACGCATTAAAGGATCGAAACCAGGAACTCCGGCCTCTCCCAATTGCTGAAAAAGAATAGCCATAGAACAAAAGGCACTAATTGTTCTTTCATTATGTACAGGACCTAATTTGATATTTTTTGCACGTGTGCATGCTGTGTTAGCTGCATTTATTATGTATAGCCTGGCATGTGCAATGTGAAGACTAGCACTTGCAAGACATGCAAATGAGGCATTCCCGCACACATTTGATTATTGCTCTGGCATTGTGTTCTTCTAACATGAGTTGACAAATATGCCTAGATGAACAAAAGGACAGGTAGCCTACACTGTTATCAATGTTTTAAAGCTTTTCTCTGTGGATCTCACTTTTGTGTCTTTTTCCTTGTCTTCTTTCCCAGCCCTAGCCCTAGTGATTGGCCAGAGTGCTGTGCTAGCTATTGTGGTGTTCAGCTGCACCGCCTACGTCCTTCTTCGGAGACGGAGGACACCAAAGAATATGATCGCTTACTCACCGCTTCCGACCGAGTTTTCGCCAACCAACTGAAGAGTCGTGAAAAGATAAGCCAACCATGTTTCCAGCCTGCCCTTTGCCTGGACCACACGTGAAACAACGGACATTTAAAAAACTGGGCAGTCCACTTACGTTCTGCCTCCAGGATCAACCAGAAAGCTACAAGTGTAGCACAGAGCAAGTTTCATTGATATGTTCCGAGGAGTCCCCTGTTCTTCCCAATCTGTCCTTTCCATATGGAGGCTGTGTTTGCAAATTCATGCGCAGAATTTGGATGTTGGAAAATTCTGACGTTCGCATCAAATTTTTAAGCCACAGAGGCAAAGGATGAATAGGGGTCTCTTACAAAAAAAATTGTCTGAGCTTCAAGAGTCCACTAGTCATGCAAATTTGCCTTAAAAACTGCCGCGTTGCACATTCACTAAAAATTAACATTGCTTGTGTGGCAGTTACCCCTCTTCTCAAGAAATAAGTAGAGTACAACCCTGGACTAAGAATAGTCTGAACATACATATCTGATGGAAAATGCTCACAGAGGCTTTTATCCTTGAAAGGACATTCCTTAGGTGTGGATGAAACTCTTTTGGATGTGTAAGTTCAATTCTTGTCATTCCAATTAGTTGAAATTGTTAACAAGCTGTGTATAATTATTCCTGTTCATTACAATTTTAGCAATATGATGCAGAGCTTGAAAAATATTTGCAATTTCTGGTCTTTTTGCACTGTTGAGCACACCACGCTCACAAATATTTTCCTGTGCACCATGATGCCCACTGCAGCAAGGTCTACCTTCTCAATTTTCAGCTAGATGGATAAATTTTGTCCCCCACTAAGGCTTCAATAGTTGGTAAATGAAGCTCCAACCATATCTTGCTTGTTGCAAGTGATATTGAATGCAACTGTACCTACCCGTATGCTTAGTTCTGTGCCATTTGTTTTTAGCGTGCAGAAATTATTGTTCACACTACCTGTTGTGAGACTGCTCAAACCTAACTGCTTAGTTTTCTCTTACCTGATGATTGCGTATTAGCCCACATAGTTTGACACTGTTTCCTAGAGTCATTTTGCAGTATTACTATATGTGAATGTTTTCTTGGGAGATGTGGCAGAAACTGACTGGGAAGGTATCTAATACCAACCTAGACACTTGTAATTTGTTGTTGATTTGTAAACAGCTTAAGGGCATTTACATGGAGTATTTTATAGCCAAATCAAATATTCAGACTCTTTATACTGATCTTAAGTTGTGTTACAGTACTGTTATAAAAATACCCAACAAACATTTCTTGAATTTGTGTTGCCTCTTTCTTGAAGTGTGCTCAACTGGGGCATGCTTAATACTCATAATAATGCAGCTCCATATTTTGTAGAATATAATTTGGATGGTAAAGACTTTGCTATGATGCCAGTAGTCATAAACGCAACAGAAAAGAAAAAAAATGTGATGGTAAATCACAAAAAAACAACGAAAAACCTTGCCTCTCATTATACTAGGCATAGTGTTTGTGCTGTACAGAATTGCTTGCTAGAGGGGTAACAATGTAATTATTGCACATGTGTAAACGTGTAACATGTTCTAAACTGGAGAATGCTTACCAAGTGTCACTTATGGTGGCACCAAGTTACGGGCTTTTTCTGAAAGGCCTTGCAATCTTTGAGCTTCGGGCATAATACTGCAGTAGCAGGTGCATTAGTAAGGTAGCAATATCTGAACTGAGCAAACAACTTTGCATCGCCAAAAGTGTATCAACTGAAGGTATAATTGAGAACTGTTTCTTAGTTTCTGGTCTTGTCTGTGCGTTGCAGTGGCCCATATGAGCCTACTTTAGTCAAGAGTCCCAAAAAGGATTCAAGTGGGCTCATTTTATCAGAAAAACCCTTGTCTTCTTCACCGCGGCACTGGCGAACAAATGACTCCACTGCTGACATCACATGCATAATCGGGCAAAGGCCTGCGGGTTGCAGCGAGGTGCAAAAGTGGGAGTTTTAATGCTTGGGTACTATGTGATGGGCTCATGGTGGAAAAAATCGTCCACGTAAATTCTGTACAATGTGCTTGTCTGTAATCCAAAATTAGCCCCTTTAGACCTACGAAGTTTAATTTCACCAAAATTGATCCCTAACCTAACTTGAGTCTCGTCGGTTGAGGAGTGATCTCTGAATTTGGGTTCATCACTCCGAAAATTTAGTGCCTGGACTAAGAGCCGGACTATCCAGGATTCAAATGAGCTGGCTCTCGTTCACCGGGCCTGCCGAGAGCTGGGAAGAGAATGGCACCCTACTGATGCCCTGAGGCAATAAATATTGATTAAAAAAAAATGGCACATTTTGAGGTTTGGTCCAAAAATTGGTTGAATCATCTTCCTGATTTCCCATGATTAAAAATAGAGCTTATGTATTGCAATGCCAATGCTTCAAAAGCTCTTCATCGTATGGTACGCCTAATCCCAAAGCCGGCCTATATTTCGCCAGTCAAAGTACAAAACTTTGTACTCGCCAAAACAGATTTAAGACATTCAACATGGTTTTAGCTGGTTCTAACTGGTTTGATTCGGTCTCAGCTGGTACACAACTGGCATTTATAACTGGGTTCAGGTGAATACCAGACCAATTGACGTGTGTCATTACTGCCGTTCAGGTCACTTGTGTGCTTTATTAGCACGAGCGCAAGCAGTGAAAGCTATGACAAAAGCAATAAATTGTTAGAGATTATGACTACTCAGCCACCTCTAATTTTTCACTGCTGTAGTGGAGATGCGAGATTCTCAGATGGGTCAATGTTGAAGACCTCATCAAGAAACACTTAAAGGCCTAAAAACGCTTATAGAAATGTTAATACCTTTGTTCACTTGTTCAAAAGTAAAATGAAAAAAATCATACATGTTATACGAATACAGGCAAATGTGGTAAGTCTGAGTGGAAATAGTGAAAGCTGTTTCACAGGACTCTTTTCAGTAACTGCATCATCATTGTCGACCACCTGGAGTTGTTTAATGTGCACTGAGATCGCACAGCACACGGGCGCCTTGCTTTTTGCCTCCATCGAAAAGCAGCCGCCGAGGCCGGGATTCGATCCTGCATATTTGGGAACAGTAGTCGAGCGCCGTAACCACTGCGCCACCCCGGCGGGGTGCATCATCATTGTCATCTGTATTGTCATCATAATCATTAACTTCATCATTGCCTTCACTACTATCATAATTATCATCAATTAAATGCACCATCATAGTCATTGCTATCATTATTATCACTAACTATAGCGTCATTGTCACTGCTACTATCATCATCACTGTGCAGCATCATTTTCATCGCTACAATAATCGTAGAACGGAGAATTACGACTTGCTTCTCATGAGCCCAGCGTGTAGTAGTGGTTTGCGTGCTCGGTTTCGGACTGGAGGAATAGTTCAATTGTCGGTGGTAGATGACAGATTTTTCTTGTCACAATTGTCACACTTTTTGCACACGGCGTGCATGAGCCAAGAAAGGCTTTCACCTTAAATGTTGAATTTCTTGAAATATTTATACTGATATTTTCTTCGCTGTTGGCTAGTTTATGGGGTGTAACGTTCCAAAGCAATTCAGGCTATGAGAGATGCCGTAATAGAGGGCTTCGTCGAAAAGTGGTCGTTGTGGCCGGCATTCGATTCCGCATCCTTGGTCACAGCAACTGGGTGCCCTAACCACTGCACCACAGCGGTGGGGACTCTTAATTGTTTAAGCATGTAATGATTCCGTAAAAAAAATTACTTCACTTTGTAGACACGATAGCATGGCTTAATCTTCATCCTATTTTAAAGCAAATTGCATGTATGCGAATGAGGATCTGCAGAGCTGGCAAATAGAAGCCATTTATAACACTGTCCTGTAATACACGTAAAGGCAAAGCTAATTAAGTGTCCACCTTATTTTTTTCAACTGCTGTCTAAAGGCTGGTTCACATAGAAGGGATTGAGCGAACTCAGTGGCGAGCGGCAGACAGAAAAATTTCCAACTTGTTGAAACTGCGTCGCTCGAGCCGCTACGACAGCACAATACAGGTTGTTGCGTTGCTGCAGCAGAAATTACTTTCGAGCTGCATGCTCTATCTCGTAAAATGTAAATTTATTCCGTAAATTGAACGCAGAAAAGGTATGTGAGATATGTAAAAGTGGTTGCTTCTGTTTTAAAAGTGAAAGTTATTTGCAAAATGTAAATATACTGTCTTTGTAAATGAGGACAATCTGTATAAATCTAAATATATATTACTGGTTGCTTGAACGTGCTTTATATTATGCCAGTTCAGCAGCGATGTCATTTTCTACAGGTGCTATCATTTCGAAAAGATTTAGCACTCGCATTTTGACAGCATTTGGAGTAGTAAATATTATTTGCCTAATCAGCAAATAGAACATAATATTGCAGATTGTATAGGAATATTTCCTAGGCCAATTTCGATTCGTCTTGCTGGATGTATTGACAAAACTAGATGATTGGTAGCATATTTACGGTAACAGTTTAAGAACAGTTCATGAACAAGACCTACTATACTTCATATGTGCTCACAGGCCACCAATCGTCGGTCCTGGACTATCGATTAGCGAACAGAATAACTAGAGAAATGTATTTTTCACAAATTCATGTTCTAATTTTTGTGGGAGGATGGTATGCGTCCTGTGATTTTCTGGAACTGTTCAGTCTAGATGCCAGTCTGTCCGTGTGCTCTGTGGGAAAGTATATGCTCACGCTGTGTTCGTAAACGGTGCACAGATTCTTCGAGTAAATATATGGCGTGTGTTCTCTGAAGGAAATTCTAAACTCGTCATATCTCAAAACTGACAGCATGGGGCGGGATAGTTGGCGGGGGCCTATAGGGGACCAGGCCCTCATAACTGTTAATCTTCCCCTTCTTGGACTCCCCCTCTCCCCACCACCCAAATTTGATTTCTTCAGTTTCACCAAATAGGTAGCCAACCTAATTTGAAAGGGGCCAACTCAGTGGTGATTTCCGAATTTAGCCGAGTCACCCCCAAAATTTGACCCACCAGAGCCCCGAAATTTTACTTTGTCCATATTTGAGTAAAATTGGCGTCCAACCTAGACTATGGCCAACTCAGTGGTGACTTCAAAATTTAGGTGGGCCACCTGCAACATTTGATTTCATCCGAATGTGACCAAAATTGGTGTACAACCTAACTATGATCAACTCGTGGTGGACCACCCTGGCCTCCGAAATTCAAGAATTTGAACAAAATTGGTGTCCACCCTAATTTGACTAGGGCCAACTGGTGACTTCCGAATCTATATGAACCACCCCATATTTGGCCCATGAACTCCAAAATTTCACTTCATGCAAATATCACCAAAACTGGTGATCAACCCAACTTGACTATGGGTAACTCAGTGGTAACTGAAATTTAGGTGTCCCCCCCCCCCCCCCCCCCCCTCAAAGTTTGGCACACCAGAGCCCCGAAATTTTACTTCATCCATATGTGACCAAAAAGGTTTCAACCTAATTTTCTAGCTTTGGCCACCCCTAAAATATGGCCTTCCGAACCCCAAAATTTAACGTCCGAATTTGAGTAATAGCGTACAACACAATTTGACTGGCAATTGCTTAGTGATGACTTCAAAATGTAGGTGGGTGACTCAAATTTTGACTTCCTTGGAACTTAAGCAAATTAGGTATCCAGCCTAATTTGACTCATGGTGCCTCCCAAGCTTAGATAGGCCCATCTAAATTTGGCCCACCAGACCCCGAATTTTGACTTCGTATTTGAGCAAAATTGATGTCCATCCTAATTTGACCATTGCCAACTCAGTGACTTCCTAATTTAGGTGGGCAACTCCCAGAATTTCGCCCACTGAACCCCAAAATTTGACTTCGTCGGAATTTGAGAAGTACTGATGTTATGATCGGGCGGTTAGCATGGCTGCTAGTGATGAACGATTGGAGCCGAGCTAGTGCCAGAGAGCGCCTGATACCTCTTTGCAAGACCAGGTGCTGCGCCGCATGTCTTCGGCGCATTGAGAGGCCTCACCGGCAGGCATGTCACACCCCAGCAATCCGGCGCCTGGACCGGGCCCTCCCCTCCTCCCTCACGCCGCGGCGGTAGACCAGCGTGATCGCGCTATTGGACCTTTCGGGCCACCGCCAACTCCTGCCTCCGGAGTGGGCAGTTCAAATACCAACGGTATTCGAGGCCTACAAAAGGAAGCGCTGGGGAGACCGTCGTGAGCGTCGTCGAGTGCAGTGCTGCTCGTTTGGGGGGGGGGGGGGGGGGGGGGGAGCCGACGTGACGGAGCCTACCTAGCCGCCGCGGTCAGCGAACAGAGCCTAGGAGTGACTCTAACACAGCCTTGACATCACGGACCGAGGCGTGACAGCGTCCAACCTAATTTTGCCTCATCGTTGTCAGTAGGAGGTGTCACACTTTCGAGGGAGATAGTTATGAGACTCTTGAGAGTTCCTTGGACGGCCAGAAGATCAAATCAGTCGATGTCGTCGACCATAAACCCTGACTGCTCATTGGAGGGTCAAATTCTAAAGTTAAAGCTCAGCTACTTTGGTCATCTGATGAGAAGAGAGGAGTCGCTGGAGAAAGATTTGATGTGTGGAAGGGTTGGGGGTCACCGGAGAAGGGGTAGGGTTTTAGGGGTAGGTAGCGAACGCGATGGTTAGATGGCATCCTCGAGGCGCTGCAGATGAAGTTATGTGATGTTAGGAGGATAGTGAGAGACCGGAAAGCGTGGTGTGATATGGTCCATAGGGTCACGAAGAGTCGGACACGACTGAACTGAACTGGGAATCGAACCTCCGTCCCTTGGATCCCCAGCCTAGCGCTTTACCAACTGCACCACGTCCCGGATCGTGAAACGTTCATAATTCCCCTTGTCTACCGTAAGGATAGCGGAATTTCACGAGTGAAAGATAGTGCTCCTTTAATTTCGTGTAAACGAATTATAGAACGCCGATGAACTGATGCGTTCAATGGAATGCTGGTTGTGTTCGACAAGGGGCGCGCCATGTACAGTCACGACTGGTTATGACGTCACCAGGCAATAAATATCAGGTCGGAGGAGAAGATTAGACTAGCTCTCTCATTCGACGGTGCATAAAGAGGGCCCTGGGTTTACCATATCCACAGAGAAGCTCCTTCCTATGGTAGTGCACAATAGATGGGACGAAATAGCGGAGGCTGTCAGCTTCGCAGCTGGAAAGATAAGTCGAAGGCCTGCAGACAGATAGGGGACTACAAGAAAAATCAAGCATCCCGCAGGACTATCGAGAAAATTAATCATTCTGTGGACACCTCAACCGCGCCGTAAGGGAAGGGCGGAAGGTGGGAGTGAAAGTGGAGAGAAAGATGAGCCGTAGTGGAGGGCTACGGAGTAATTTCGACCACCTGGGGATCTTTAACGTGCGCTGACATTGCACAGCACACGGACGCTTCTTCGTTTCGCCTCCATCGAAACGCAGCCGCCGAGGTCGGGTACGAACCCGGGTACTCCGGCACAGTAGTCGAACGTCTTACCACTGCACCACCCCGGCGGGGCCGTGCATTTTAAAAAGCTGATAAACTGATTGATTTGTAGAAAGGGAAAGGCGCGGTAACTGTCTCACTTAGTTTCTGTGGACACCTGAACCGCGCCGTAAGGGAAGGGAGGAAGGTGGGAGTGAAAGTGGAAAGATAGAAAGAGGAGCCGTGGTGAAGGGCTACGGAGTGTGCGATGTGTCGCCCAAATCGGCTGCGAGCGATTGCCAAGATAATTTTAAAATAATTATTTTCAAATAATCGGCTCCATGTAAAGCTTTTAAATGACTCGAATACTCACAAAGACCACCTCTATGAATCTTGCATTAGAATTTTACCCCAGTACTGCCGATTTCTTTAATTATTAGGATTGTTAACGCAGTTGTACATAATAACCAACAATACGTTTTTCTGTAATGTTTTAATTAGTATATTACTTTTTAGCGCACTAGCAATAAATGCCTTGCTAGCCGAAAAGCCGTTTTGTCGGGGCAAGAACCCTAAACTAAAAAAACTTCACAGCCTCAAGTGGGCTTCAAACCTGGAGCGGAGCAAACAGATTCGCTTCGCCATTGCCGCTTTTTAGCATAATATGTATTAAAATACATTGTTCAACGTACACGAAGCACAGACTGAATTTAGTGCATCGTGTCGGAATGTATAGAGCTTAAAATTGACATTTTTGTTTTGCAGCTCGTACAACCTTGAGCAAAGTTTGCGACATTTTATTTCCCTAAAATAACTTTATACAATTATAAAATAATTTTATACAGTACAAGTTGCAAAAATTTAATAATATATGCGACGAAGTTTCAGTGAGCATGCATCAAATCTCTAAACTTCTAACTTTACGAAATGGCAGAAACGATATTTTCCACCTCTTGCGATATACGATTTTGTTTTCCGAGAAAGCTACAGGGATCTTGAAAAACCAAGGTTCATTATTTTGTGTCGGTGTGTCATTGTTGTCGTTACGACTGAAGGAAGAAGGAAAAGAAAATGCACGAGGCTGCTAGAGAACAAAGAAAAAGAAAAGGGGGGGAAATTTGCGCATCGCAACAGCCGTCCACCACCGAAACGGTAGCGGGTGCAATGAAGGCCTACAACAGATAAAAATGTGATGGCAGGCTAGCCCTCGCCGCAAGCGAAAGAGACCTACAGTCCCAACAGGGCCAGAAGCAGCCACCAACCCCGAGTCGATATGTGGACGAATTTGCCCATCAAATTAAAATTTTCACTGAAAACAAACGATATATGGGACATCAATTACGGTCCTTTTTAATGCTAAGCAGTGTATGGCCATGGTAGTATGGCTGTGTAGGCGTTTTTTTTTTTATTTCACAGGAAAGGAAATGCGCAGTATCTGTCACACTTTTTTGTGGACACCGGAACTGCGCCATAACGGCAGAGAGGAAGGTAGGAGCAAAAGTGGAAAAGGAGAAAGAAGAGTCGTTGTAGAGGGCAGCAGAGTAATTTTGACCACCTGGATCTTTAACGTGCACTGACAGGGAGCGGATGGGAACGGAGGTGATGAAGGGTGGCTTTTCCTGGCCCTATACGGGGCTGGGACTGGTAGGTCAACGCCGCTTGCGGCGGGGGCTACCACCGAAATTTCATCTGTTGCAGGCCATCATTGCACCCGCCACTGCTTAGGTGGTGGACGACGGCTGTTGCGGCGCGTGTCTTTCTCTCGCCCCGCCGGGGTGGTGCAGTGGTAAGACGCCCGACTACTGTGCCGGAGTACCCGGGTTCGAACACGACATCGGCGGCTGCGTTTCGATGGAGGCGAAACGAAGAGGCGTCCGTGTGCTGTGCGATGTCAGCGCACGTTATATTCCCAGGTGGTCGAAATTACTCCGTTGCCCTCCACTACGGCTCCTCTTTCTCTATTTCCACTTTCACTCCCACCTTCCTCCCTTTCCTTACGGTGCGGTTGAGGTGTCCACAGAAAACAAGTGAGACAGTTACCGCGCCTTTCCCTTCCTATAAATAAATCAGTTTTTTTTTTGTCTTTCTCTCCCTCTTCTTTTTTTCTTCTTTTCTACTTCCTCTCCTCTCTGTAGCGGAGGTGGCTCAGCTACTGAGCCAATAGCAGGCCCGTGTACTTTCTTTTCCTTCTTACAGTCACAACAACAACTGATATCGCACATCACACGGACGCCTCTCCGTTTCGCCTCCAGCGAAACGCAGCCGACGCGGTCGGGATCGAACCCACTTTTTTTTTTTTTCGAGGTGTGCCATCAAGCATAGTGAAAAGCGAGCGGGGAGTAGGAGGAAGCTAGGAGTGTAAACAGGTCTCCTTTAAATAATCGCATAGGTTGCCGATAAACTGATTGTTTAGCATCCACTTCATGTATAGTCACTGTCAAGGTCCCACCGCAGGCCTGCTTTCCGTAGGTAGCACTGTCTACTCCGGCACAGTAGTCGGGCGTCTTACCATATACCGCTATGGTCCATGTTGTGGCTGTAGGAAGAAGGAAAAGAATATGCACGGGCCTGCTACTGGCTCTGTAGCTGAGCCACTTCCGCTGCCTCGTGCGGACAGAAGAGAGAAAGTAGAGAAGGAGAAGAAAAAGAAGAGGGAGAGAAAAACGCGCGCTGCAACAACAGCCGTCGTTCACCACCGAAGCAGTGGCAGGTGCAATAACGGCCTACATCAGATAAAAATCAGTGGCTGGCTAGCCCCTGCTGCAAGCGGTGTTGAGCTACCGTCCCAGCCCCGTAGGGCCAGGAACTGCCACCATTCACCCCCTCCATGAAAAGACCAAGGACCATACTATAACCATAATTCTCACGTATACTGTTTTCCTCCGCGTATAATACCGCTCCTTACGGGAAGAACGAATACAAAAGTCCACGCTTCGTTGGAAACAATGCGTACAAATATCTCATCTGACGATTTTTGGCTGTCCGCAGGAATAAAAAACGTTGAAAGAGTTTCAAATAGCGATTCAAACATCGCACGCAGCTCTGAAGGAATACCAAAGCGTGCAAGGCGTCTCCACAGAGATGTAAAGGAATTGCATGGATCAGTTTAAGCCCCTGGAATAAGTAGCCTATTAATTAAATACTGCACCAATGGCGTAGCGTTGGAAAATAGCTCCAAACAGAACCGCACCGCTCATCTGTACATCCGCTGTCCCCGCAGCGGCTACGCGCCGAGCGCCGAACGTGGCACCCCTGTTGCAGGTCGCGCCCTCTCGCGGAAGTCTGTTCCTGTCATCGCAAAAGCGGCCCGCTCTCCGGCGCCGGTCGTCACACTGCCCAAACTTCTAGAGCACTATAACATTCTAGGCACTATACTATAACGGTATGACGTCTCCGCAATACAGGGTTGCCACAACTGCCGCCTGCCAAACCTGATAGTGAATAGGGTCTACAGCTTTTCGCATAGGAAGTTATCAAACCTAGCTTTATTTGAAAATAGGTACTGGAAGGGAAGCGTATATATAGATGACATCGCGGCCTCCGTCGATCAAGTGCGCCGAAAGGTCCTACAAGATTTAGCACTTGCTCGGTGCACTACAGCTTCCGCGACTTGCCGGATCCACATCGCGCTGTCCGAGAACATCTCGGTTCATACGAGAGGGGTGAGCCATGCACATCCATTGTAGGGAATTACGAAGCACTCAACCCTCTTCCCGTTCACGAGGATGTCTCGCGTGTACGGCTCGAAAAGCTTCGTGCATGTTCTCATCAGTGCAAGCTGCATAAACGATCTTTGTTTTTGCTTGTGAACACTACATCGAAAAGTGGCCATGCTTCTAGCATGCTCAAATTCTTGCCTCAATTCTTGCTCAATGTCTTGCCTCAAATTTCTGCCTCGTTCGTCTTCGTCCCGTATACGTTCGGTCGTACCTTCCACTCGCATCCGCACTACTCTTGCCCTTTTTATTCTAATGGGTGCGAAAATAGCGCCTCTCAAAATCTAACCTGAATTCCGGCATTTAATTGACGGTCCTTATATCCGCGCTCCTCGGCCTCATCGAGCAGAGTCGCCACCTAGTGGTATAGCGGCGAACCCTACTCAGTGTGGATGCGTGTTCGCGTCGCGCGCCAGCCAGTGATTTTCGTGCGTGCGTGCGGCGTGTACAAGAGTGCTTTTTGTTTGTTTCGCGGTTCCTGTGCGCTTTTGCTTATCTATCTGCCTCTTGCAAAAGAAATATAAACAGGCTATCCTACGCTCCATTAAAAAAAAAAAATACTTGTTCATATCGAGTATGTCAAGCTGGAAAGGACATCATCAGTCGCGGTCTTCGGCGCTTCAGATTCTTTGACAAGTGCTATCTCAAACGAAGCGGTGCTGTCGTTAAGCGCTGTGTCAAAGCAAAACAGGTTGCGGCCCCAAAAAATCGTATATTCCCATTTCTGTTTGGAATACCGCAGCTACTGAAACATGTGACCGCTGACCTCTACATAAGTCATGTGCCTTCCGCGATAGACTTGTCTGAGTACTTTTTTTTTTGTTTTGTTTTTTTTTTGGCTGTTGAACCTTTGTCGCGGTATCTCAGTGGTAGGTTGACTGCTGAGTTTGAGAACGGGCGGGGGGGTTAGATCCTGGCCGTTTAGAGAGGCGCTCTTCGGCTGTGGGATTTGGCTGCACGACCGAGGCTCGCCCTATACATCATCCATCATATCGATGTCGCATGGCGCGTTAAACCCATATATGCATTTCTTCTCTTTTCTGTTGAAGGCTTCTGCAAATCCATAACAGCTATAGTAGTAGTGAGAACATTTTGCTTTAGAGCACGTCGCTTTAGAGCAATGCTCGAACGTTTGGGAAACAAATCTTCCCAGCACCTGTTACACTAAATATTACATATAGTACACATAGATCAATGTACACTGGGTAGCCCATTCGAATCATTAATTAAACTCCTTTTCGTCTGTGCTGTCTTTCGAGCAAACTGGTTATTTCTGACAAGGGGAGTAAAATATCTTCATACGGGCTTAACCATCGGTTTATTTATTTCCCCTTCAGCACAGACAATAAAATGGGATCGGAAGCTGTCACGGCCTATTATTTTTAATTATAAGGGCAGCAGTGAACCACTTCACTGTATAATTGTATGCATTATTGTGATTCTTTTCGGTGTAGCTAGTGCGGCCGGCTTCCACCCATTCTGAAGGGCAGTCTCGACCTGATCCTGTCCATATCGCAGTGCCAACGTAGCCATCTCGTCCGCGTGGCCTAATGGATAAGGCGTCTGACTTCGGATCAGAAGATTGCAGGTTCGAGTCCTGTCGCGGACGAATATATTTTATTTTTCTTTTTTCTTGGTTTCCTTTCTAATGAGTCTTCTTTCGCAGCAATGACCTCGGTTCGTAGAAAAGTAGACAACAAAAAACAAAGCAAAAGAATTTGCAGTCACTTCATGTGCTTCTTTTCTCATATTTCGCTTCTGCTGTTATAGCAGTTATAGGCTGAAATTTGGACGAAGGGGATGACGATCGCACTTCCTGCAGGGATGATAAAACGGACAACATAGTTTATTTGCATGCATAGTATTCCTCGTACAGCTTAGCTGCAATGCTCAATTGAGCTTTATGAGGGCCCTTTGCGAATCTTTTACGAACACCTGCCTTTATTTTGCAGCTTGCGCTTATCAATATATGACAACGTTTATCTTAAATCATCAGCAATTTGTAATTTATCTCCTTAATTGGTGTTCTTTCTGCACCTTAATCACCGCTTACACAAATTACAGTGCGCGAGCAAAATATATTTATTCTTAACCATATAAATTGAAGCATTGCACTGGGTACCGGCGAAAATAAATGAACATATACGCCACTCAAGGATTTATTTTTTTGTTAGAGATTAACAAATACATATGTCACGGACAATTGTTTACGTGCCGCTCACAGGGTGAAACAGTTGTACAGATGAAAAAAAAAAAGTCAAGTACAGCTAGGGCAATGCTTCAAATAAAATACGAAAAATTAAACCAGTCACTTACGAAGAATTGCGGTTATAGTGGGCACTTGAGTGTGGACGTTTAATAGCATATCAATGGTAGATGTACAGAGCAAATAAAAAAAAAAAACACTTATCTTGGCAAGTACTGCGGTTCTTGTCGCGCACCGAGAGAAAACGGAAAAATGCGAAACAAATGAGGAGCACCTAATAAGCAAGTAATTAATATAAGGTTAAATTCAAATTCGGACACTAATGCATGTTTATTTTCAAGTGTGTGGTACGAAATATGAGTAATCGAATGTACTAGTTAGAGGACTATAATGGGGCGACTTGGCGACTACTCTTTACAGAACTAATCAGGCTATAATTGTTTCCCTAAGAAAATTATAACAAGGTTGATATTACACGTGAAATACTTCCAAGGAAATTTAATTATATTTTCCTTTGGGAACTGTTGTCGCGTTTCTTTGACTTCGCAAAAAGCGAAGCCGCAAAAGCACATGAAATTTATTCAAGTGTAAGCTTTCTGTTCCAAGCAGATAAAATGTTTCAGCTTCAACACTCTACAGGAATGTTGCAAAATATGAATTGCGCAGGAGTCCGACCACTCGAGTCAAATTGTTGGGCAAACTGTGACCTAGCTTCGAGCCTATTGCGCAGCTTTTGTTCATGGTGAGAAACCGAGTGCCGGTCTTACAACCTCTTTTTCGCAGCGTGTTAAAAGCTGATCGAAAATCCCGCCATATAGTAAACTAAACGTTTTGACGTTATAATAATGGTCTAGCGGCAGCGAATCCGCCTTTTGCGCGAGTTTTCTGCGCATGCGCGAAGCCCCAGCGGCTACTGATGAAAACACACTGAGCGGCGTCGACGGCGCTTCTCGTCGCCGCACTCATAGCCAACGCACGGGGGCTGGAGGCGCGGTCACGTTCACAGCCTCGGTAAAACGATGCCAACCACCTGTGCCGCTTACGGCTGCCACTCTCGAGGCGTGCCGGGATGCAAGAGGCGTTTTGTTAGGTTTCCTTCGGCGAGCCGCGACCTGCAACGGCGTGAAGCTTGGATTAGGGCAACCAAGCGTCAAGACGTGAATGGGCGACCTTGGCAGCCGACTGCGTGCTCTCGACTGTGCGAAAAACACTTCGTTACAGGTATGTATGCATCTAAAGGAAATGTGCATAATGAAAAGTATCTACCGGAGTTTGCACCAAGCCTGTAACCCACCAGTGATAGCCGCAATGAGCATTTGTTCGGCGCGTCTGATGGCGATCTATTTTGTCGTTTGTTTTATTTATGTGCGAAGGGGCCGGGTAGCGCAGATATCACAGGTGGCTGTGTGCGCTAGACCGTAATATTTAGCATGTTTTATCGCGACTGCCGCCTGACTAAAAAGAGGAAAAAAAGGGTGTTTGTTGTGATGCACCGCCGTTAGCGAGCCGAGTGGTTGAGCTGGTCATGAGGCTCGCGAACGGCAGTGCATAAAACGCCGTATTTTTTTTTCTTGTTAGTGAGATGGCAGTCACGATAAAACATGCTAAATATTACGGCCTAGCGCACATAGCCGCCTGTGATATCTAAGCTACCTAGCCCTTTCGCACATAAAGATAAGAAGGGACAAAATACATCGCCTTCAGGCCCCGGTGCAACTGAAGCAATCACGCACCGAAGAAATCCTCATTGCAGCTATCACTGGTGCGCTACAGCCTGGGTGAAAACACCAGTAGGTACTTTTCATCATGCATATTTCGTTTAGATGCATACATACCTGTAGTATCTGTGTTTTTGCCGCTCGGAGCATATATGACGCACTTATTGACACTTGCACGACGCACAGTATTTTTTTTTTAATTAAAGGCTCGCCTTCGTGCACGCCAAAGCATCCGGACTTTGTTCCTTTAATGTACGCAATCAGATGCACTTCGTTAGGGAGCTTGATAATCGTCGTCTTCGTCCAACCGTTTGCAACGGCAAGGAAACCGCCCGGCACAATAAATGAGTCTCCTGGAGGGTTCATGCTCGTTCACTTGCAGAGTGGATCGCTCTGGACGTAGAACAGGGTTGGTTCCTGACCGAGATGCGCATCCGATATGTAGGAGATTCACATGTGTCACCAAGTTGTGGATTCCGCAGAAATCGCAGCGGAGGCAGAAATGAACGTTGGAGATCCTTTCACAACAGAATGACCATTCTCTGCGCACCGAGAACCTTTTCACCACTGCGACCACATCCGTTCTGACTCCTGAGGCCAGAAACCGGCTACAGCTCTGAATCATCCATTGCCAGAAAAATGCAGCGCGTTTCCTGCAGGTGTGCATTCCGGCCGGGACAATGCCCTTTTCACGGGGTGTGTATATGTGCCTCTCTGCCGATCTTCGTGGATGAAATCCTGTAGCTGCACGGTTGTAGATGACGCGAGGAGGAAGCGACGCCCATTGCACCATGCCGGCGCCGCGGTGACCGCATTGTGCTCGGTAACTCAAGACACCCCGCGCATATGCGCCGCTCAAAGTCACAGGAGACGATTCCACCTAGCTCTGCAGCATCAACAAACCCCTGGCTGCTTTGCCCTTTGAGATCCCTCTCTCTCTCTCTCTGCCCCCACGCTCTCCTGTCTGCCGAAAACCTGCACCCTGAGAGCGTCTCATTCTGTCACGTCGAACACGGCCCGCGCTACACGCTCTTACAATACGAAGATAGTATATGCGTACGTGCGTTATGAGTGGATTGTGAAAACGCTCTACCTTCCCCCATACTGCGTGAACATATGCTGCAATCACTGTCACTACTTTCCGCTCCGAGGCCAAAAAAGGGGGGGAAGCTTTCGCTTTCTACCAGCGTTGGCGTGGCCATTTCCTATGGTGCGCTTTCGCGTCGTCTGCTACACTGCCGCTCAATGTGTTTCCCGCCCGCTCCCGTATGATGGCGCCACATCCTCGCGCAAAAGGCGGATTACGCGCATACTATAGCATCTGCGTCCTCTATGCGTCGTTTTTTTTTTTTTTTTTTCAAAGCTATTCTTTTTCTTTTTTATTTTGTATGTGCACCAAAACATCCCTAGAGCGATTTTCTGGGGGTAAGAATGTTACGACCAAGCATCCGCATTTGCGCGCTCTATTGTTCGCCTGTGGGCATGGATAAGTTTTGTGAATATGTGGTGATGGTCCAATGGCTCTAAGTGAGCCTGTTTCCAGGAATCCTGTTTTGTAAGCATGTTTTGCTTTGTGGACAACCTGCAAATGCCAAATTGACCCTGTCAAGAGAACGTCTGGAAAAACACAAAGAAACGTCCCCCTGCGGGAAATAGCAGGAAGTGCTTTCTTTCTTTTGTTCACCCTTCCAGTCGAGAAGTGCTATCCTCCAGTGATGAATGCCTCCTATCCAAAGGAGACGACAGAGTGACATGTCCGCTGACGTGCAGGACAAGAGAAGAGCATGACTCATACGGCCATTAAGTGATTTCCCGGGAATGCAGGAAAGATTTGCAATTGTCGAAAAGGGACTATGTTGGGAGCCCTATGCGGCGCCACGTGCACTCGGGTTTCTGAGAAGTAAAACCCCCAGAACCAGCCTGTGGTTTCTTTGCTGAAGAATAGAAATGTACCTCCTCTCCTCGCCGTTCCCAAGCTTTTCCCGCCAACAAGTGATCACGCCCAACGAATGAATGCCGGACCAGTCAGTGCTTCAGACCATCAGTGCAGTGATGTGTTCGATTGGATGCCGATACCTGAGGGGCGTGCCCTGGATTTGGTTGGTCAGCATCTTCAGAGAGGGGCTGGACATAGGGGGTTTTTAAGGACGCTGCAGAGCACGAAATGTCGCTCTGGGCCCTGGGTAAACGGCTCATCCAGTCGCTTCTCGCTATGAACTCTTAACGCTTGTCATTTTGCTGATGTACCCTTCTTCTTCATGTAAATATTCTTGTAAATACGTTTTCTCAAAGTGCCAGTAAACCTGCTTGTACATATTTTACCAACTTCGAAGATTCAGTCCTTCTTCAACCCGGAGTCTCTGCACGCTACCAAGTGAAGGCCGGGTCGCCATAGCCCCAGCGTCACGACAACTGGTGACCAGCGGTGGGATCTGAATCTACAAGCCACAACATCTGGTGATTGGAGGTGGATCTGAAGCTACAAGCCACAACACCTTGTGATCGGAGGTGGCATCTCAAGCAACAAGCAGGAGCAACAATCGGCCAACAAGAGGGCAGCTCGGAACATCGATCGCATGTGTGGGTGAGTGCTTGGCTTTTCTTCTGATGTGGACCAGGTTCTAGAACAGGGTTAGATTTTAGAACTGGTAAAGAGAGTGTGGAAACGCCTTTAGGTTTGGTAGTTTGCACTGTTGTTTTGGAAGTAGCCGACACTCGGAGCGATCATGGACCTACAAAAGCTGCAGAAACCGGAACTGTTGCAATTGTGTGAGGAATTGGGAATTGATACAAGTGGTTTGGCACGAAAACCTTTGATTATAAAGGCAATCACAGATTTGGGAGCCGATGATGAGGAGCTCAGTGAAGCATGGAACCTCATCGGTCAAAAAAAGGAACAGCTCAGACAGCAGAAAGAGCGGGAAAAAGAGGAAAAGGAGCGGGAAAAAGAGCAGAAAGAGCGGGAAAAAGAGGAAAAGAGGCGTGAGCGTGAACTTGAGAGGGAAAAAGAGGAAAGGGAGCGCGAACGTGAGTGGGAAAAAGAGGAAAAGAAGCGTGAAAGAGAAGCAAAAAAGCTGGACCAAGAAATTGAGCTCCGGAAATTAGAACTAGAGTTGAGCAAGAGGTCGGGCAATTGTCCCCAGCTAGCGGTACCTCTTCTCAACAAGGAGGCAGATTTCAAGATGTCAAAGTACATGCAGCCATATGTGATATCAGGGGATATCGGTCTGTATCTGGCTAACTTTGAGCGAACCTGCGAAAAACTGTCCTTCCAGCGAGACACTTGGTCTCAGAGATTATTGACGGTTCTGCCCTGCGAGGCAGCGGAGGTTGTCGCGCGGCTAAGCAAGGAGGACGCGGACAACTACGAGAAGGTCAAAGCTTGCCTTCTGAGAAAGTATAGGCTTAGCGCCGAGGCGTTCAGACAACGTTTTCGGAAAGCTACTAAGTCCAGGGACGAGAGTTACCCTGAATTCCTGTACAATTTAAGAGTTAATTTGGGCGAGTGGCTAAAGAGCACAGATTCCTACAGTGATAGGGACGCTGTAGTCGAGCAAATTCTTTTGGAGCAGTTTTATAACTGCCTCCCAGAAAAAGAAAGAAATTGGTTACAGGACCGAGGCGAAATTAAGTCGGCAACTGAAGCTGCCGAACTTATTGAGGAGTATGCTTCGCGCCGACAATTCAGCAACCCAGCAGTGGATAGGCCCCGCAATCCCAAGTTCAGTGTGAAAAACCGTCAGGAAAGGCACTTTGCTAGAGTTGGAAACGAAGAAATGAAGGTTTCTTCAGGCAAATTCCCTAGAAAGGACGGCAGTGAGAAAAGTGGGGAAGTGACCAACGTGCAGAACACAAAGAATAAGCTTGAGGCTAGGAAGCCGCTCACATGCTTTAGGTGTAATGAGCAGGGTCACATTGCCGTCAACTGCCGGAAAGAAAAGATTGCTTTCTCGTATGTCAGGGACTGCGATGAAAATATGCAGCTTTTAGAACCCTACCTGCATGACCTAGTAGTCAACGGGAAGCCTTGCAAGGTACTGCGCGATTCGGCCGCAACGATGGATGTTGTCCATCCGGCGTATGTATCGCCTTCCGACTATACAGGACAGTGTGCATGGATCCGACAGGTAGTTGAGGAACAGAGTGTGTGCTTGCCGATCGCGAACGTGGTCATCGAGGGCCCTTTCGGCGAATTAACAACCGAGGCTGCCGTTTCAGGAAAGCTTCCTAAGTGCTATCCGTATTTGTTCTCCAACAAATCGGACATGCTGCTGCGAAAGAGGGGCATCCTTTTCGGAGACAGAGTTGTGCAAGCCTTAACACGTTCAAAGGCGCGAGAACTAGCTACACTGCTCATTCCAGAAAAATCCACAGCGGAGGAAACGGCAGTTAAAACAATGGTAAATGCGGAAGATAGCAGGTCAGAAAACTTTGAGAGCGAGGCATCTCAGATAAGTCAACTTGAAAGTGAGCTTGATGAGACGCGGAATGAGGACGTTCTTGAGAGTAACCTCTTGCCGCCAGTGTCTAGTAATCTCACGAGACTTTTAAGTGGAACCCGAGAGGACTTAGCTATAGAGCAAGCCAATGATCCCAATATACAGGAGATAAGGGAGCGCCACCGCGCCACTAAGACAGCAAACAATATTTCTTTCGAGATGAGAAAGGGAGTGCTGTATCGCTTATTCAAGGATAAGCGCGGAGTAGAGCGGGACCAATTAGTCGTTCCCCAAAAGTACCGCGGAGACTTACTGCGACTTTCCCATGGCAGCTCGTGGTCATGTCACCTTGGAATAAAGAAAACAAAGCAGAGGCTGTTGCAAGAATACTATTGGCCTGGATGTTTTAAGGACACGGAAAATTTTGTACGGTCATGCGACACGTGCCAGCGGGTTGGAAAGGCGCAAGATAAGTGGAAAGCTCCGATGGTGTTAGTACCAATCATTACCGAGCCGTTTCACCGGTTAGTAATAGATATAGTTGGGCCACTTCCTGTGACCGAGTCAGGGTACCGTTATATCCTCACTATGTTATGCCCAGCCACAAAGTTTCCAGAGGCTGTTCCGCTGCGCGAGGTGACGTCCGAGAGTGTAGTGGATTCGCTGCTGTCAGTGTTTGCACGAGTTGGATTCCCTTCCGAGGTCCAAAGTGATCAGGGTAGCGTTTTCACGAGTGTCCTCACCACCTCATTTCTCGAGCGATGCGGCATTAAGGTAGTGCATAGCTCGATCCATCATCCGCAGAGCAACAGCGTAGAAAGATGGCACTCTGTTCTCAAACGAGTCCTGAGGGGACTGTGCTATGAAAACAAGCGCGAATGGGATACCTGCCTGCCTGCAGCGCTTTTCGCTTTGCGGTCAGTGCCGCACGAATCCACTGGATTTAGCCCAGCCGAGTTGGTGTACGGAAGGTCACTGCGCTCACCTTTGCGAATGGTGCGCGAAGCCTGGGAGGGGCGCGGAGAAGACCCAACAGTAGTAGAATTCATTCTGAACCTCTTGAATCGCTTACATAACACTAAGGAACTCGTTGAGGCCAGCATGAAGTCAGCCCAGGCTCGTTCCAAGGTGTACTATGATAAGTCAGCCCGTCAAAGGACGTTTTGTATCGGGGACCAGGTGATGTTGCTGAGAAGTTCAAGGCAGAATAAGCTCGAAGTACAGTGGGAAGGACCGGCTGAAGTCGTTGCAAAGCTTTCTAACACTAACTACGCAGTGAAAATTCCCGGTAGGCGTAAAGAAGTGCGCATTTATCATTGCAATCTTATGAAGCCTTATGTGCAGAGGGAAGCCGTGGTAAATCTAACGTTAAACCTTCCCGAGGAGATGGGGGACAACTTGATTTGCCTCAGCGGAAAAGGAAGCAACGCTCAGGAGCTTCTCAAAAAGACGGAGCAGAGAGGAGAACTAAAGAAATCCCAGCTGTCCGATCTGGGCGAGATAATAACAGAGTTTGAGGCCTGCTTCGTGGACAGGCCAGGCAGAACTGATTTGACTGAGCACGATATTGAGCTGACTTCAGACGTGCCAGTGCGATCAAGGTGCTACCGATTTTCTCCAAGGCAAAGAGAAATTCTGGATAGGGAAGTAACTCGCATGCTGGAATTGGGAGTAATAAAACCCTCGGAAAGCGATTATGCTTCGCCTATGATCTTGGTAGAAGCTCCAGGTAAAGACCCTAGGCCTGTGGTAGACTACCGAAAGCTAAATTCTCTCACCAGGGATCAAGTGTATCCTATTCCGAATATTGAGGAGAGAGTAGAACAGGTCAGTAGAGCGGCATATGTGACTACGCTGGACCTTACTCGAGGATACTGGCAAGTACCGCTCACTGAACGCGCCAGCAGATACGCGGCTTTCGTCACTCCGACGGGCAGCTACCAGCCAACAATGATGAGTTTCGGGCTCAAAAATGCTCCATTTTGTTTTTCCCGACTCATGGATAGGGTTTTAAAGGGGTGTGAAACATTCGCGGTGCCTTATTTAGACGACATTGCGGTTTTTTCCGACTCATGGGCGGACCATATGGTACATCTAAGAGCTGTACTGAGCCTTTTGCGTCAAGCTGGACTAACCGTAAAGGCCGAGAAATGTTGCCTGGCAAGGGCGACCGTGGACTACTTGGGTCACAATGTAGGTCAAGGTTTCAGGAAACCCAGCGAGATTAAGATTTCTGCGGTAGCAGACTACCCGCGGCCGAGCACGAAGACGGAAATTCGAGCATTCCTGGGTCTGACTGGGTACTACAATCACTACATCCCTAACTATTCAGCTTTGGCTAGCCCTCTGACCGACGCTCTCCGCAAGACAGAACCGACAAATGTAGTCTGGGACGAACAAAAGGAAGCCTCCTTCGTAAACCTGAAGGCTGTGCTGATTAGCCGTCCGGTATTGCGAGCTCCAGACTATGGCCGAGAATTCACGGTCCAGTGTGATGCCAGTGATCGAGGGTTAGGTGCTCTTCTCTGCCAGAGAGATGACGACGGTAATGAGCACCCCGTGCTCTACTTGAGCAGAAAACTGAGTTCTAGAGAGAGGGCTTATTGCGCGTCAGAGAAGGAATGCGCTTGCATTGTATGGGCCATTCAAAAATTGCAGTGCTATCTTGGAGGGGCCAAATTCACCGTAGAGACGGACCATTGTCCCCTGGCTTGGCTGCAAACTGCGACATCGAAGAACAGTCGCCTTCTTAGGTGGAGCTTGATTTTACAGCAGTACAATTTTGAAATAAGATACAAAAAGGGGAAGTTAAATGGGAATGCGGACGCGCTTAGCCGCTCTTTCTAAGCGGTCCGAGATGTTCCTCACCATGTATCCAAATTGATAATCAGGTTTTTTCTTTTTTTTTTTTTTTTCGTGCGCTTGAATATAGATGACTATGTAAAGCAGCACGTTTGGTTTTCGAGGCATACGTGGGTCCTGAACGTCTTGAGAGTGGGCTTTTCTCGAACAACAATGGCAGTTTTCTTTTGACCTGGTCTCTTCAGACGGGAGCCGAGTGCTTGCTTCGACATGTGGTTGAGTTTCAGATAGCTCAAGCAATTTGGCCTACAACAATCAAGACAACGCGACAAGCAACAGCGAGGTTCAAGCGTTCACGTGCAGACCATTAAGTCGTCTCTTCATGCAGCAGCTGGGACTGCTGCCCTCCGAGTCTCTTCTGGCGGGGGAGGAGGCTGTTACGACCAAGCATCCGCATTTGCGCGCTCTATTGTTCGCCTGTGGGCATGGATAAGTTTTGTGAATATGTGGTGATGGTCCAATGGCTCTAAGTGAGCCTGTTTCCAGGAATCCTGTTTTGTAAGCATGTTTTGCTTTGTGGACAACCTGCAAATGCCAAATTGACCCTGTCAAGAGAACGTCTGGAAAAACACAAAGAAACGTCCCCCTGCGGGAAATAGCAGGAAGTGCTTTCTTTCTTTTGTTCACCCTTCCAGTCGAGAAGTGCTATCCTCCAGTGATGAATGCCTCCTATCCAAAGGAGACGACAGAGTGACATGTCCGCTGACGTGCAGGACAAGAGAAGAGCATGACTCATACGGCCATTAAGTGATTTCCCGGGAATGCAGGAAAGATTTGCAATTGTCGAAAAGGGACTATGTTGGGAGCCCTATGCGGCGCCACGTGCACTCGGGTTTCTGAGAAGTAAAACCCCCAGAACCAGCCTGTGGTTTCTTTGCTGAAGAATAGAAATGTACCTCCTCTCCTCGCCGTTCCCAAGCTTTTCCCGCCAACAAGTGATCACGCCCAACGAATGAATGCCGGACCAGTCAGTGCTTCAGACCATCAGTGCAGTGATGTGTTCGATTGGATGCCGATACCTGAGGGGCGTGCCCTGGATTTGGTTGGTCAGCATCTTCAGAGAGGGGCTGGACATAGGGGGTTTTTAAGGACGCTGCAGAGCACGAAATGTCGCTCTGGGCCCTGGGTAAACGGCTCATCCAGTCGCTTCTCGCTATGAACTCTTAACGCTTGTCATTTTGCTGATGTACCCTTCTTCTTCATGTAAATATTCTTGTAAATACGTTTTCTCAAAGTGCCAGTAAACCTGCTTGTACATATTTCACCAACTTAGAAGATTCAGTCCTTCTTCAACCCCGAGTCTCTGCACGCTACCAAGTGAAGGCCGGGTCGACGTAGCCCCAGCGTCACGACAAGAATCACTTGCATATTGCCTGTTGCTTGAGCACGCAGAATAAAAAAAAACTACTTAGAATGAAAACATTTTCTGGGACAATTGAGTTACCGTCAAGCTATAACGCATTGAGATTAAATGTCTTAAGTAAACACGCATCTCCGGGTATTTAAAGCCATCCGTTACAAGAAATTCTAGTTTATTGAAATAAAAAAAAAAGGTTTGTCCTTAGATTAACGTACACTTTCACTAAGTTGTTGACTCCTAAATATCGAGTCATACCTCTACACGCGTTCGATTGCACGCCCGAATTGTAGCTTAATTGTTTGTGCACTGCTTTCGTCTTCCCATGGCTTCAAGGGGTCGTGAAACGTTTTCCGGAAATTTTGCACGGCTTAGTGAAATGGAATCCTTGTCCTGCATCATATAATATACCTCGATTCGTTTCATCGCCCGCGTTGATTTAATAGCGACAAAAACAGAATTTCGGTTTCCTAGCGCGCGTCCTCCTCAACTCAACAGAGTACGTCATAGCGCTAAGCCAATGAGAAGCTCCCGTTGCCGGAGCCTGCTGAGCCAAAGTTGACCAAGCTCGGTGTATTTTAGAGGTTCTAATTGTGCCCTACTCTACGCTCACACAGGGTTTTTTAATATGGCCGACGCCTAGGTTCCTTCCTGGGTTCCAGCGTCGCTGTGCTGCTATAGTGAACTAGAATATAGTCGCTACTGTTAAAACATGGTTACATCGTGGGCTTTGAGCCTTACGCCGACGCAACTTTTCGGGTGCCAGGTCGGCGAAGATGGACCCTGCGAGCGACCGGTACAGTAACACTTGTGTCGAGAGGCCGCGGTAACCGCGGCACAACTCCGGCTTGCAGAAGCCCCGACCGTCAGCCTCCCGATCCCAGCCGTTTCGGAACTACGCATTGGTATGTATGTCCGAGTCTTGCAGCCTAGCCT
Organism: Amblyomma maculatum; assembly: GCF_055883805.1. NCBI lineage: Eukaryota > Metazoa > Arthropoda > Arachnida > Ixodida > Ixodidae > Amblyomma > Amblyomma maculatum. The sequence continues at coordinate 39,173,927 of NC_139345.1, read as the reverse complement.
ACGTTTGACCGTTGCGAGAGTGCGCAATCGCTAACCGAAGCTTTCGAACAGGTGCAGCTGCGGGCGGTGCGTGCCGATGCCGACTGCTCTTGAGAGCATCTGGCGAGATCCCGGCGGCGACTACGTAGCTGAAGCAGCCGTCTGGGTGTTACAGATCATCCGCATTTACTCCAAATGCTTCTTGATCATGGACTGCTAGTCGAGAACACAAGGTAAGAACCTTGAGCGAAAGGCGACATAACTTGAACAAGCGGCACCTGTTTTTCATTTTCTCGAGCAAGAAATGCTGTAATGAAATCTATTGCGGAAGGCAGTGTTAATAAAATAAAGCTTCCCCTTTAACGTTACTTACCTGCGGTCATCTACACTGTCTACAGTGTTGATATTGCGCCACGTTAGCGCGAACACATCGCTGGTTTTCATATTTTTCTTGTTTTCGTAGAAGCGCATGAGCATGACGTTTCACCATGCAAATTACTGGTTTGCTTAATTCCATGCACGAGTAAATGAGAAAACACGCATCATCTGATAGTGTGAACTTGCTAAATGGAAAGGGCATGCACATTGATGTGAAGTAACGAGGGGGGGGGGGGACGCTGTCCGGACAAATTTGCTTGTTTTATTAGCCAGTTATGACCTTCAGCAAGTGCAGCACTTCAAAACATAAATACATAAGGAATGCCACAAGAAATGCAGTAAATAAGTACAAAAGCAATCTCATTTCGGAGGACTCTGTGCTAGTAGCCTGTCTCCTGCGGAAGCTGTGGGAAAATGCACTAAAAAACAACACAGAAAAGAAAAACACACAGAGCAGGACTGGCTTCTGCAGACGATCACTAACTAGCCCGACAACTCTTGTTATAGCCTGTCCCCACTTGCTGCCAGAACAATCACCATACCAGCACTCAAAGTTTTATTTGCTAGTTTTTTTTTTACCCACTTGCATTAGGTGAGTGTTGTATAGTGTGCAAATATAATTAAAAAAATTGACTTCACTGATACCATCATCAACACCTGCACACAGTAAACCTCTCCAAAATGCTTTGACACTGACATTTTACATGTGCTGAAATGTAACAACCAAAAAAAAAAAAAAAAAAGAAAGACGTTCTCCCAAAGGCCAGTACACCGAAACTTCCACAGTTTGAGTAAGTGTTGGAAATTTTACAGTTAGCAAATGAAGTTATAGAGTAGTTTTGCGGCACTTGCAGAAAGTTTGCCACGTGCCTTGTTGTGGGAAAACAACGGAGAGCTGTTGACAGAAGTGCACTTGTAGTTTATGGCTCCTTCGAATAGAATGACTCCATGCACAGAGCTGCTTAATGCATAAGTCGCATACTTAACATCTTCGTGCTATGCGGATGATATCAGCGTGGACATTGACATCGGCCACAACACTAGTATAGAGGGTGTAAGACGACTACCAGGTTTTTTCAGTCAAAAGCTGCATTGCCTTCAGGCATTATTTTGCTGCAGTAGCAAATTGTGATTGCACTGGAGTTCTAATATTGGGTGGGTCTCATTCTCTCTCAATCACCTGCAGCAGAATTCAAAGTTTGCCATACTTCCAGGGAGAATAAATTGGCAGTGAAAGTTACACTGTACAGCTTCTGTTAGATGGGAATTAATTGTACAGATGCATGAATAACTTTCAAATTTGTAAAAGACCTAAATCATATTTTCATTTTGCTATGCTGAAAAGTGAATATTGCTTTTTCTCTTGTCAACAGGAGGCACCACTACATCTGCTACAGCCAGCTTGCGCACTGGCTTTGGGGATGCCTCGGCAGACATCACAGTAAAGTCCTCCCTATTTGTAATGCAAGCCAAATAAGGGAAAGGTTTCCATCTGACAGTTACACTGGTTTCCAGTTTGTGCAAGGTTTGTAGAGTCATCACCTTATTCATTCTGAAACAAGCCGGAAAATATGAGAAGAGAGAATTGCAGGACAGCTGGACTAATAACTGGAATTTTACTAAAGAATAGAGGCAAAAGAAGACTTGCACAGAGATGCACATGTAAAAAAGGCCCCAAAAGACTGTTGACCGATTTCTTAGCCACACACACGTCCTTAGCCTTTGCAGTATAGTGTGCCTTTGGACTTGGATCTGTGGCTTCCCTTTTGTAACGAGTGGTTCTTGACCATAAGGAATTTGCTTTTTTTTAGATTTTGATTTTTTAGACCCTTTCTGCTTTCCACGCTTTCACTGCTTTGGGGGTTTTTCGTGCACGTGCATTTCTGTGCGAATCTTCTTTTGCCTCTTTCCTTCAGTAACATTTCAGTTGTTAGTCAAACTTTGTCTTGTGCTCCTCTCACGTGTTTCGTCTTCTGGCTGGTTTTAAGATGAATCAGTACCAACTCATCCAGTTGTTAGTCTTGTTGATATCACTAGCCTGACTGCACCCACTGCTGGGCAAATGCTTCTCCCATATCCATCCGAATAACCCGATCCTGTGCCAGGTGCATGATTCTCGCAAACTTCCTAATTTCATCTGCTTGCCCGAGTTTCTGCTGCCCCCTGCTAAACTTGCCTTCCCTTGGAATCTAAAAGACATATATAGGCTCACTTAGAATGAATTTTGTGTACTCACTCCCTTCCTTTACCTTTGATGGGTAGAATTTTTCTTCTTTTGGAACTGACCGCAGATACATCAGCTGCATCCATATGATCCCCGCAGACTTCCTAATCTCATCTGTCTGCCCGAATGTCTGCCGCCCCCTGCTACGCTTGCCTTCCCCTGGAATCTACAAGACATATATAGGCTCACTTAGAATGAATTTTGTGTGCTCACTCCCCACCTATACCGTTGATGGGTGGAATTTTTTTTAGCACTGACCGCAAATGCATCATAATTGTGCAGTTGTGTATATACCTGCTTGTATAGATGTCTCTCCCATATCTATCCAAATAACCCGATCCTCTGTCAGCTGCATCCATCTGATCCCCGCAAACTTTTTATCTGCCTGCCTGAGTTTCTGCTGCCCCCTGCTATACTTGCCTTCCATTGGAATCTACAAGACATATATAGGCTCACTTAGAATGAATTTTGTGTACTCAATCTCTAACTATACCTTTGTTGGATGCATTTTTTTTTTATTTAGCACTGACCTCAACACATCATGATTGTGAAGCTGTATATACACATTTGTATATTTAGGAGAGAGGAAGACAGCAAAGAAGCGTGAATAAAAGATGTCTTGCTCTAGGTCAACTTCCTTCTAGCCTAAAAATTTTGTATGTGCTGATGAACCTGCGGCTAACCAATAAATTATTTTGAAAGCAACATGTCTCTAACACTCATTTGATAACATTAGATAATGCCCAAATGTACTACAAAGTGGTGGTCCTTGTGGCACTGACAAACCTAGATTTTCTAGTTGCCGTGTTCACCTTTACACGGCCTCGAAAAATAGTGGCTCATGGGGAATAGAAAAATCAAACCGTTTTCTGCAAAAGCTGCTTTGAAAGGTGGCCACTATTTTCAGCATTTTGCAGTCTCATTCAGAAGCAAGCCAGCATAATCTGCAATCTGTAGACATGCATACAATAATATGTGCCTTATACTTTGAAATGTACCAGACTTTAACCAGTCATAAAACAGCGTGCTGAAAAGGTATGTATAGTAAAGCCTCCTTCGTTGATGATGCCCGTAGTTTGCATGAAAACATCTGCACTAGAACCTGCATGACGTTGAGTTAATTGGCCTGCTGGTTGAATATGCCACCAAAATGCTGGTAATACAATGAACTTTGTCGGTGCTGGGGTCAAGTCTAGAAATATAAAGTTGGGATGATTTAATTGTGAAACCTTGCTGCTGAATTCACTGCAGGCTAGAATGTAACAGGATTAAAGGGCAGCTGTAGACGTAAGGGCAGTCCACATTGTCACGGCATCTTATGCGTCCTAGTACACATATCTACATACCGTGCATGTTTTGCTAGTAAACAATGTATCCACAGATTTGCGAAGCTCCAAGAATGCTACACTGATGCTGTCTGAGTAGCTGCTTGTGTCGCTGAATATTGTGAAAGCCTTTTGATGGAACGAAAACTGCTTGGTGAATACTTATGCAGAGTGAGGTTGGTCAGGAGTGCAGGTGATATGTACACCCTTGCAATTTAACCATACAAGCACAGACTGTATGATACTCATACAAATTGAAAAATATAAGGGAAGGAATTGAACTGAAGACTTCGCGGTTCGACAGTCCAAACTTCTACTACATGTGCTTTGGGCTGTGTGTGCTAGCCCGCCTGCAATCTGATTGCCCGAGCCAGGAAAATGGTACACACCCATATGAGCACCACTCCCAGTACTCTCTAACATGTACATAGAAGTGCAGGTGCTTGGGATAAACCTTGGCTGCCACAATGCACCTCAAACAATGGCATGTTAGCCAGAATAGCAGGTTGGGCTTGTTGGTTTTCCATCCTGAGGTAACAGCGCAAAATGTGGACGGGAGCACAAGACGAGAAGACGATGAGACATTGTGTCGTCTTCTCGTCTTGTGCTCCCATCCACGTTTTGTGCTGTTACTTCAGAATGTCACGTGCCTGCCCAATATCTACATAATTGTCACACGAACCACTTTGTGTGTATTTACGACTACTTGCACAACACCATTGCCACCCACTGATGATGAGCAGCTGAACAGCAGTTTTTCACGTACACTCCGCTGCCATTAATTACAAATGCTATCACGCTACGACTTCCCATACCACCCCACCCAACCTCTGTGTGTAATGACTCAACCTTTGGTGCGTTTGCATGTTCTCGGGATACTGGAGAAATCCAAGATATCAATTAGTAGATTCAAGCAACTTAATCTGACATACATCTGGTGAGAATATTACAACTCTATCCATGTATACACAGATCTGTATCACCGCAAGCGTCGCCTACAATTGTGGTGATGCCGCTCAGAACATGACTCATCTTTTTTTTAAGGGCATAATTCTCCACAAACCTCTGCTGAGCTTGTGGCCCCTTGGTAAGAGGCTTTCCACATCTGTGGGAAACCACTTTAGAAGTGGTGTGAATTCACAGTTTCAAAGCCTGCATTACAAATTTTTGGAAGTTTTCAACACCACACCCTTACCACTCTTTGGCACTACACATCACTGAGTTCCTTATATCTACTTGTCCTCAAGGCCACAAGGTAGTGCTTTAGTGGATCCATACCCACTTGCCAATTATATGCCATTATGCATGCTTTCTCCATAGACCATCTAAATGTGGTTTCACACACAAATATTTATACTTAATTGGACAGGCGGACTGCCCAGAATGTTCCACATGTGACATTACGGAGACTGGAGCGTGTACTAGTGGTGTGTCCCAGTATATGCGTGCAAAACAATAACTCGAGTTACTTCTTTGAAGTGTTTTGGCAACAGGCCTCTCTCAGAGGACTTATTGGCCGGTTGGCCAGAAATGGAAAGCTCTACAGGCTGTGCAGGCTTTCTGCTGCTTCTTGCATGACACAGGACTTGACTCGTGACTGTGGTGCAAGTTACTATTCCTGTATATATTTTAATCAAGTCACGACCCTCTTTGTTCTTCTCTTTCTGTAGCAGGTCAGATATTAAACTTTTAAGCCAATCTATCCGCCTTTCCAATCAATAACACTTGCGTGAATGCATTTCTCCTGGATGGTTGATCTGGTAATCACACCATCGTAATGCAAGGACATGGGGCGTATGAGCTTTTGAGGTGAACAATTTTTACCCTAGATATGTCTTTTAAATGATGTGAAGGATTCTGAGCTCTGCTCAACATGATCCTCCTCTTTGGAGTCTTCATCAGGTTCTATGGGGCTAGATGAGTGCTGTGGAAAGAACGTGATCGAAGTGGAACCAAGGGGCCTGTTCTGGGTGGTACGATATGCTGGTAGGGGCACCTGTTGTGCTGGCCTCACGGTATCGCTCAAAATAAAAAAAAATCCAAAATGCGCATATTACTGCTATGAGGGCAATCTGGCAGGAAACAATCAAATAGAACTGGTGGCTTCTGCGAGTCGAGTAGTTCTCAAATAAGCATATCTGTAAGGCTACAAATCGCAACTACGTTTACTGCCTTTATCACGCGACCTACACTTTTTTTTGCCAATGCACTGGGCCAGCGGTTTTGCGTCGGTACGACGCATCGTTTGAGGTGAGCTTTCTTCGTTTCCGGTCCATGCCGAGCTTCGAATGACGCCGAGGTTCATTTAGGACTTCCAGTAGAAAGTAGTACGAACACATGAACCCAATCGGTGTGCCAAAACTTGTGAAAGCGAGCGTTACTTCCACTCGGAGAAGCCGTGCTGCAATCGATCGCGACGTACACGGTTGGCATATCGAGCACTCAAACACGCACAACACGCCTAAACCCAGAACCTAACGGTGACAGGAAAAATAGGCGAAGTCTGAGCACTGTAGACGTTGTAGGAAATATGCTTCCTCTTTTTTTTTTTTTTTTTTTTTTTTTTTTTTTTTTTTTTTTTTTTTTTAGAAAGGTTACGAGAGAGGCGTCGGGAAGGTGGGGGAGCAAAGCTGCGACAACGCGTAGGGTGAAAGGGCCACCCAAGTACATTGTAGCAACCTTTTTTTTTTTTTTTCGGTTTCCGGCTTTCCGTGTAGTGCCATAGTTCAGGTCATCCGGCCGAAATAAAGGAAGCGAAGCTCGACACGCTATTCTCAGTGATGCAGCGCGGAGGCGAGCAACTATACGAGTACGCGCCGCGGCGCCCGCTCCTGAAACACTCCACCCACCACTCGGATTGAACACACTTGTCGATTTCTTTGACCTGGAACCGTATTTAGATCGTATCTTTAATGACGCCGGGAATAATAATACTTAAAAAAATTACAGCAGCAGCCGCACAACCAAGTTGTACCGGTGGTATGAGACTGCTCAAGACGTTGTGCTCCATCACGAATGTTCACAAAAAGAAAAAGAAAATAACAACAACAAATTAGATTGGAACCATTGTCATTTGGAGTACCCGGCGGAGCGAGGCATAGCCGTCGTTACCGAAAATCTGAACTTGAGCGTCACCTCTCGCTCTGTTCCAGAGCGCAGCGAGAAGCAGACACCACCCGTAAAGTGAGCTTTACCACCCGTCCTGCTCCGCCGCCGCCGCCGACCGCGCGTCACGTGACAGTATTGTTCAAGAAATGCGTTTGCGTGAGCGAATAATTGATATAATGTATTTTTATTTGCTAACTTTAACAGCAACCTACTATTGTATGGGAAATAATGATTATATCTGCGTTTCCAAAAGGCTAAACATGACGTAGGCGAGTACTTCTAATTCCGGCCTACAGGGTCGCATGGTCGCTTCAGGAACGCAAAAATGCTTTGATTTCAGAATGGTATTATTAAATGCAGAAGCAATATTTCGACGAGATATTTTGGAATAGGCATACCTAATGTTTACTGAAGCAAGGAAAATTGCAACTGGGCTGCTACATTTTCGTTTCACGACCCCTTTCAATTGGTTTTTAAGCTCGGCTGTTTCCGTTTTTCTTTATTGCCTTTCATATGTCTCTATTTTTTTTAATTGTCCGCTTTCTGAGTCGTACGTTTGCCGTGCCGCACAAAAATTTCAACCCTTTCTTCACCTTCACGGTAGCTCTATTCACGATAGGCGGAGACTGGTGACACGCACCGTGGCACCAGTAATACGCTGCTGCCACGCACAAAATACGTCACCCTACGTCATCATAAACTAAGCAAAAGAAAAAATGTGCGCAACAGCAAGTGAAACCTTTATAATACTAATTTATAACTTAAAATTCTGGCTTAAAATAAGTTATTGTTCATTTTCTTAATAATTTTAACTTATGTGTATCGGCGGCGTTGGCATGGCGTTGGCGCGTTGGTCATAGCGTTGGTCGCGCACTGGTCTCATGGCTTACTTCCATGCCTATTTCAGTCGAAGCGTTTCGCGTACTCATGTATCAAATAGTCCTTGCTAATCTCCTTGCTAATCTCTGGATTAGCAAGGAGGATTTGAGAAATCCGCGCTTGGTTGCTACAATCAAGCACGGAGTTTGGACGCGCTTGATTGTGACGTACAGTTGCAGACGAAGTTTTTCTCGTGTAGGGCAATTTCTAGCTTCGGGTTCGGCTGTGCATTGTGCGCTTCATTCGGCGCAAGGGAATTATGCTCCCCGTGGGCTGCTTATCTCGTTGTTCTGCCGAAGGTATTCCGCCTTCAAATACGCAGTTGGTGCAGTGTTCTGTTCCATAGCTCTAAGGCTGTACGTTATGGCACTGCATTTATTTACCTCCGAATTCCTTTTTGCGGTCAGCTAGGCTACGCGTTCGCAATTAATAATTCAGTGTTTAATGTATCTGATAGAGACAGGAAATACAGGCTGTATGGCCGGTTAATATCGCTTGTCAGAAAGAAACTGCAGGCAGCAACAGCTGGTGAATATTCGAGGTTGCTTTGGTTGCCTTTGGTACTTATATGAAACTATATATGTATGACCGCGAACTGGGTTTGCATTATGGCTCAGCAGTGTGGCTGATCAATCTGTAAGTCAGAAAAAACGGTACATATAATGCAAACTCCTGTTTTTGGAAGGTTTATTTGTACTGAGTGTGCCCTGTATCTGAATTAACTCAGCAGTTTTCGTGGAGCCTCCCCGCCCATACTTCTATAGTTTCCATCTTTCAGAGATTTGTTCAAGTCAGTGCAGTGGCATCGTCTTTTGACTTGTTATTATGTGAAAGTTGCGATATGGGCAGTATGGTATGTTTTTCATCGAGACACTGGCCCAGTCAAGAAAAAAAATGATTTTCAATTGAGGTTTGCAGTTGCAAAATTTCTAAATATGCTTTCGGCACAGACTCGAAGCACCAGTTTGAATAAATTGAACATTCCAATTAGGCAGTTCAGCTAAGGCCTCCAGTTTTGATGCTTATTTTGCTGGCACTGACCTGAAATGGCAGCTTCAAGCGGGCGACAGGCAAGCATGCATTCATATGACACATAGACCATAGGAACACTATATATGCCCGAAGAGTTGACACGATCTTTTCTTTGTTGGGGCTTAGCCTCGCACATTGGACCCTCCTCTTGCATTCAGTGGCAGATCTTCAGGAGTCAGAGTTCCTTCGTTTAATCACAACTTATGTGGTTATATAAATTATGCAAACTACACAGCAGTTTAAGTTGTAACATTTTTTTATTGAATGTTCAACAGGGCCTTCCAATTGAATGTTCCGAAGTAAGTGCCAATCAGAAGTAGAGAAACCATTTGAGCTACCTGATTACATTCACAAATCTAGCTGGCATGTCTTAATCTATTTCATTCCTAATGGACACTTGGGTGTCTTTTATCCTGGGGTAAATTGGCAGCACACTTGGCAAAGTTACTGTTCAAAAGCAATTAAATTACATTACCAATTACTTGCTAAGCCTTAAAAATATAATGAAATTGCTAAATACTGCTCCCAAAAAGTAATAACATTACAATTACTTCCACAGAGCAAATTCCTTCTCATTAATTACTGTCTGGATTTCATCTGTATATAAACTAAGTAAAGCTTGTGAACAAAACCTCTCCAAACACTAGAGCACATTCTTTCATCTTCCTGCCAAATTCTATCCAGTAAGACTATTCCCTCCCCTTTTCCTACAGAACAGGCTATTAAAAATATAAGACAATGGCAACAAAAACAATCGTGGTCAAACACGCCGTGAACATTTCCGCCTGTCTCTTCCCCCAAACCCCTTGTTTGCCCGTGATGGCAAGTGTAACCAGGCGCTACTGTGCCTATAGCCAGTATGCAACAGTGAGTGCTACTGCACACTTTCAACTAGTTTTGACCTTCTTCCATTTTGCACCATCTGTCACTTCGATGGACCCTCAACGCCTTACATGTAACCTTCTGCTTAGAGAATGGTTGTGATCCGGAGACACAGGGCAGGTCTGAGGCCTTGAACATGTAGTTCTACTCAATTCTGTCTTTTTTTGCTTATCCATCACTGTGGGACAGGCTTGCTGCATGTCATTACTGTTTTCTTGGCATCGTACCGGGAGTACATAGTATGAAGTATAGAAACAGCAGTGAGTCATTTTAGTAAAAGTAATTTTGAAATGAATGACTTACTTTCAGTGCTTAAAGTCTGGCTCTATCAGAGAGACTCTAGAAATTTGAGCGCAATTGTTGAGGAGGAACTAAGAGGGTGAGAGAAAGGGCTGGCGGCTTTTGCACATGTTTCTATTTAAATGGGAGAAATTATATATATATATATATATATATATATATATTAAGGAGGTTTTTGTGATCATTTTATGACATGCACCTGAAAAAGTGATCCCTGCACTCTGCCAGCATGATCGATGATCTGTGATGTAAAGCAGCTTATAGTGAAACAACAAAGTGTCAGCACTTGTAACATATGCAATATTTCTTTAAAGCACTTTATATAGAAAGTACAATCTTAATTGCACATTAAATGTAAAATCAACTAAGTAAGCAATATATATGCTATAATTTTTACACTTCAAGTGAACGCAATGAAAATTAGCAAAAAATATTGTTTGGTTTGTCTGGTGACAAGTACATCATCTGAATAATATTGCATGAGCATATTGACAATTTGCTCAGCTAGTACCAAAACACAGTGCGAACCGGCAAAACCGAAGAGATGGCATGTGAAAATACCTTAATTAGTTCCAGCCTCTGTGTAAAGGACTAACTTTAGTTTTCTTCATCACAGGTTTTAGAAAATTCTAATTCTGACTAAAATTAACTAATAATTCTTACAAAAACTTGCTGCAAAATTTTCTAACAATCATAAGCATTCTCTGATTGCCACTGAAAAGAATAAAATTTGAGGACACTTTGGCGACTAAAGTGATGAAAGGCGAAAGCCTGAGTGCTGCATTCTGCTACGCGACTGTTGCGCATGTAGCGATGAGTGCTGCTACAAGTAAAGCAAGTGACTACTCTTTCACATTCTGCAAGTGCATTTATTCAGTGCATTCTGCATGGCAGCGCAGTGACAAGATCGTGCTCCTTGTATCTTTGCAGTTGTTCTACATTTACTGTTGTGTGGTTGATTTTACCAGGTGTGTGGCATTAATTAGTAATTATGAATGAATTAGGCATTAATGTGTAATTAGTAATGAAATAAATAATAAGTCATTTATTTGCAGTTAGCCATTAATTGATTAGTAAACAGTCATTGATTGCCATATGGCCATATAAGCCACGCATTCGCGCATACTGTGGTGGTGCTCTGCGATTGGTGGAGACCTCCATGACGTCATCCTGTCTCAACCGATCAGAGCTGCCGCAAAAGTGTGATACTTTGGCTGACGACAACGATGAGGCAATATAAAGGCCTTTGCCAAACGGATGCACCTGCTTCATATTCGTGCAGTGCTGGACACCGGATATATTCAAGTGCGGGGGGTCTCAGACCTCTCGTAAAAACTGATGAGGGTTCTCAGACACAATGACACCCCCCTGACTTTAAGTGATAATCTTTTCATGTATCTAAAATAATAATGTGGGCTATTGTGAATTGCACCTTTATTGTAATGCTAGTGTAGTGCATCTGGCAAGTATATTCCCACTGAAATCAGGGCTAGCAGCTGGTAATCGATATGCCTCCAAGAGTATATGATACCTATATGATACCTTGCTTGTGACCATTGATGAGATAGAAACTTCAAAAAGGCTTGAAATTGAACCTAAGACAGCAGCAAAGGTAGGAAGAGAGCCTAGTGGATTAGTGAACCAGCAGGAGCTCAAAGGCAAGATATCCAACAGTTAGTTGTAAAGGAATGAATTCCAGGAAAAGATATATGTAACAAGGGGACCCAGATAGCCAGGTGGGCTGGTGAAGTAGATATATCTTGTATTGATAAAGCAGTTTACACTGGAGAGGGTTAGTTGGAGAAAAACTATAGATGCCTTTGTCCTAGCTGTATAGTGAATGCGATTATGCTAATGATATGTAACTTGAAACTTACATGCCCTGGAGAGGCATGCTGTGTTGAACATTTGCATGCCTAAGAGAAACTGAGATATTTAATATTTAAAACATCTCCATTGTACCGTCATATATTTAATACAAGCTGTTTTCATAGGCAGTTGAATTTGACACACATTTAAGATGGCGCACATATCAAGCACATTAATTTGAGTGTACTAAAATTGCCCTTAGTAACTAGGTCTAGGTCGTTATCCCCCATGAAAATAGACACCTAGTAGACTTTGTTTAAACGTACCCATTTCAGCTGGAAAAGCACATTTCCAGCTGAATTTCTAGCTGGACGGCCATATTTTCCAGCTGGAAAAAAATGATATTCCAGATAGAGGCTTGACTGGAGGTGTAAATTTTCCAGCTGGAAATCTCAAAATTCCAGCTGGGCATGCATGATTTCTGGTTCCATAATCTAGCAGGAAATAGATGTCAGTCTAGCTGGAATTGCTTTTTCCCAGCCGGAAATCGCAGTTTTCCAGTTGGATAATTTCGGTACACGGTTCCATAATCCAGCAGGAAATGAGTGTTTTTTTTCGTCTGGGATGAGCTTTAACATCCTAGAGCGGCTCAAGCTATGCGACATGCTGTAGTGGAGGGCTTCATAAATTTTTACCACTTGTGCACTGACATCGCATAGCACATGGGCACCTCCAAGCAGTCTCCACAGCCGTGAATCGATCCCATATTCTTCAATAGAGCAGTCGAGCACCCAATCACTGAGCCATCAGGTTGGAGCGCTATTTAAATACTTATACTTACCATGTGGATTGTATATAGACATACGCACATCAAATGAAAAAAAAAAAAAAAAACAAGTTATCTATAGGCGGCAAAATGGAACTGCAGTTTCACTTCACTAGCTGTACCATGCATGTTCTGCAGCATACAGTTTTACTGATTCTGACAGAATGTATATGATAATATCGATAGTATTAATTGGTAACTCATGGATGCATTTAGAAACAATGAGCTTTGTTCACCACTTGATGCAGCATATAACTACAGTAGAACCCCGTTGTAATAAACTCGGATATAGTAAAGTGAAACTGAAGTCCCAGTCCATCTTCCATAGACAGCTGTACTTTTTCCCCCCTTTATGTAAAGATAATTTTGGTAAAAATCGGTTATAGTAAAGTGGGCCTGGCCGCGGCGACGACTCCCAAGATATGAAATCGACGCCCGCGTACTACCTAAAATCACGGGGAAAAGATATATATATATATATATATATATATATATATATATATATATATATATATATATTTGTATTTCAAGACAAAAATAACACCCTGTTTTTTTAAGTGGCTTTACCACCAGACTTAGCAGTATTTAGAAGAAGCCTACTTTACAAAGACCTTGGAGCCGTGAGGGAAAGCACGCAGCGCGTAGGATAAAAAAGGAAAAAGCTGTCTACAAACATGGAAGCGGCGCGGTCCGTTCAGAGAGTAAAGGAGAGTAAAAGTGTACCAAGAAATAGTTAAGGGGAAGAAACGGGCGAACATTCCCAGCACTGTGCAGCAGAAAGCATGAGGCAGCGGTGGCAAGAAGTGAAGGTGCAGCATGTGTAGTTTTGCAGCGTTTTATATGTTCTGTATGCTGATGATAAAAGCTTTTTCTTACTGATTCGTCCATATATAAGTAACCTATTAAAAAGAGGAAACATTGTTCTTCAGTCACGGTTAAGATCAAATGGACTTGTTAAAATTGTGAATAGTAAGACATCTCTTTTGACTTTTAAACTTTAAAGCAACTTTATCAATGCCCATTTTATTTACCTTAAAAATTAATAACAGAATAGAAATTATCTACAGCTTTAAATCGCTGGGCGTCATTTTTGATGCACATACAGAAGGAACAGAACAGATTACATATATTGCAAAAAGAGTGCCACAGTCTGTTGGTGTCCTTTGCAGATGTCTCAGAATTTTCTCCAAATCTAAAGTTGATAATCTACAACACAATATTTGAATCTTATCTTAACTATTGTCATTTGGTCTGGGCCACTACATCAAGCACTAACATTAATAAGTTACTAATGCTTCAAAAGAAAGTAATTAGATTAATTGTCGGGGACAGTTATACAGCTCATAACTGCAGATTTGTTTTCTTAAATATAAGATTATTTGCATTAATGTCCTCTCTAAATACCAACTAGTATATTATCTGAGGTTCTCTTCTCCCACAGCAGCTGCTTTTCTTGTGTCCCTCGCTAAATTAAAACCAAAAGAGAAATATATCTTCACCCGATGCACTGCATGATAAATTGGTTCTGCCACCCTTAAGAATAAATTATGCAAGACACTGCAGGCACTAAAGTAGTTCTCATTGCCTCATTTAATTGGTAAATAAATATACTTCCAGGGTAAATGATTTCTTTTCCCCATCTCCGAGGGCACTGAAGTTGCATTTTGTCGTGAGTATGGTTGATGTACACCAACATTATTATTCCATTATATATATATATATATATATATATATATATACATATTGCCGTGTAATTCGTTAGCTTTGTTTGCAAGCTCCCTTGTATGCCATTTTATTGTTTATGTTGCTTTTGCACTGGGTCACTCACTTTCAAGCTACAGAGTGGTGGCTTTTTCGTCTGCGGTCGCTGAGTCACAACCATTCTCCGAGCAGAATTTAAGGTACGTGTGGTGTCGAGGGTCCGTCGAAGGGACAGATGGTGCAAGGTGGTTGAAATTCAAAACTAGTTGAAAGTGCTCAGCAGCACTCACTGTTGTGTCAGCTATAGGCACAGTGGTGCCTTACACTTGCCGTCACGGGCGAAAAGGGGGGGAGGGGGAGGAGAGACAGGTGGAAATGTTTATGGCGTGAACATTACCAACTGCAAGCTGCTGTGGTCAAGTGTAAAATATATAATGTTCATTCATTCATTCATTCATTCATTCATTCATTCATTCATTCATTCATTCATTCATTCATTCATTCATTCATTCATTTTATGGATAAGGAGACATGAAGCAGTAATCTACTGCTTTTGAGTACTGCAATTCCTTTATTTATATTTGCAGTCTTCTGAAAGTGAAGCTTCCAGTACAGCACGTGGAAAATATTATTTAAAATATAAGACTGAAGAGAAACAAGCCATATATATCTCCTGCTTGCTAACTTCACCTTGAAAATAAACTGACATCTGATGTACAGACCAAATGGCTAGCCAATTGAACTGAATTGAGCATAGAACTTGCTACAGCAAACAGCTCATGGTTACATTTAATGAAAACTCAAGTCCCAGTTCGTCTTCTGCAGACAACTGTAATTTTTTCACTGTATTAGTAAATACATTTTTGACAAAAATTTTAAGTGCGTCTGGCCGCGCCGACGTACTTCCCATGAATTAAAATATACCTATAGAAACGCAAAAGCAAAAAGCAAAGTTTTTAAACTCTTTACCACTAGGCTCAGCAGCTCTGATAAGCAGATATAGTAAAGAAATTTGCTGGTCCGAGTGACTTTACAAATTAAGGGGTTTTACTAGTACTTATTCAACCTGAATTAATGCTTTCAGGGCCTGCATTATACGAGCTCAGTCAAAAAAGACCAATTGGATATTTTCAACTGTAACCATTTAATTTTCCAACTGGAACCAATGGTGTTTTTTGACACTTAACCCATTGCAGCCAATAGGTGAGACCAACTGCACTCAGTGGGTCCAATGGGAATGTGCCAATGGTACGTATATACAATGGGTCACACTCATTGCATACAATGGGTCCAACGGAACATACCGAATGGGACAAAAGGTAGACTGACTTACAATTTGCATGGAAACATGCTTGATGGATATCAAGGAGTACAGGCAAGCATACGTCTCGCATAAGAAATGCAATACTGTACAGTTTCACAGATGCATTATATAACACAAGATTCCATACACCCAGCAAACATACTTCTTAATTCCTACTCTCATGCTGGGGTCAGTCTTGCCATTCTAGTGTAGCTATTTCATTTAATTTTGTAGGTGCAGCGATAGTAAGAGGAAGAATTGTGTTTTACAGGTTAAGCTACTGATAGTCATATATCCAAACCAACTCGTCTAGTTTTCTGTCTTCCAGAAGTTAACTGCTGATTGTTGTTATTTTGAATATTGTGTTTGTTTTCTTTGTGAAATATGGAAATGTTCCCATGGATACACCCAGTGCAGTTGGCCAGACCAATTGGACTCAGATGGTAATTGTCTCACTGTGTGCATTTGGGTTTGATAAAGTGGGCTAACCAGTTGGTAAAGATTCATTTAACCGAGTAATCATTTGGAACATATATGAACTGATTAATACTATAGTTATGCACAGATGGCACTCTATAGACTACTTTGCACAAGTAGTTGCAGGATCCAAGTGACCTATCAAATTGGAACCTACTGGAATGAGATTTTCAAATGGAATCAAGTGTTCCAAATAGACTTTCCAGTGGGTTCCTATGAATTTCAACTGGAACCCATTGAGCCCAATTGGGCTGCCCACTTGAAAGGAAAATTCCAATTGGAAAAAAATTGAGTGCATCAGTTGAGTGACATTCCAGGGGTTCCAATGTTTTTTTTTTTTTTTACTGGGGCCACTTTAACTCCCTCTTTGCCATCGCACAGATGAATCGTAAGTGTATCATACTTTCTTGCGGTACACTAGCTTCGACGTTGACATTTGTTAGCACTACATGTTTACAGAATTTTCAACCTCTAGTTGCTTATTTCATCTGGAAGTTTTCTAAATGACATGAAATAAGGAAAAGTTTTGGTCATATATAAAAGATGAAAGAATATTTTCCAAGGGCCTTGAAAAGGTTATTCTAAGCCACCTCGACATAGTCAAGCACAATATTTTATCAAAATCTTGGCATGGCTTTCGAAAGGGCAGGTCGATCCACCCTTCTATGGTTAAAACATTAAGGCTGACATATTCACTTTTGGCATTTTTTGTTTTATTTATTATGCCATGTGACTCTTAATAAATTAGATTGTTATAGTGTCCATGCTCTTTTGCAATCATATCTAACCGGCTGAACTCGGTACATTCACATCAATGGCTATCATTCTAATTTGCTATGCCAGGTGAAAACCTTAACTGGTCTAACTGGTTTAAGGAACAAATTTCCAGTTAATCGCTGTTGAATTACAGTTGGGGATCCATTGTTATCCAACTGGGATGAACTAGAAATTTGTTCCTTAAGCCAGTTAGAGGGATTTGCACCTATGTTCCACAAGTCAGCATTCTTGGGCTGTTCTTAAATCTAATTTATACATAAATGATCTCATGCATCAACTTTTGTTTGTTTTTTAGCTCAACTAATAAACTTGATATGTTTGAAATGGCTAACGGCTAGTGCACTGTAAAAACTACTTGACCTATCAAATAAACAGCCTAAAAATTGATGAAACTAAAATCGAAGGAATTTTATTTGCTCCTAAAAACAAACAACCGGGTTAAGTGGAGAAATATGGGAGAGGCCTTCGCCCTGCAGTGGGTATAATCAGGCTGATGATGATGATGATGAAAAACAAACATGTTTCCCCAAGCCTAAATTTAAAATTAAGAAGTCATGAAATAAACGTTGTGATACAGCATAAAATCCTAGGTGTATATTCTCAAGTCAGCTGACATGGGATAGTCATATTGAGCAGGTATCCAAAAAACTCCTGTTGTAGGTATGCCCTCTTTCAGACCAAGAATCAAGTTTACCATGTCATATTCTGTTCCCACCTTAACTATTGCATGCTGGTATGGAAGGCAACTACTAAAAAAAAAGACATCAGTGCACTTCTGCCTCTAGAAAAAAAAAAAAAAAAAAGCCGTTTGTTTCATAAACAATTACTGTCAAGCTTCAACAGAGCTAACCATTCAGCATCAAATTGTCTATCTATATTATTTCTTTATAATTTATTATTACCATCTTTTTATCATTTGCACTTTGATGATGAAAAATGTCAGCAATTTAATAACCCAATCAGGGGCAACATTGTTTTAATATTTTCTACCTGTGAAAAAGGGATGATTTGACATTGCCAAACTAATTACCTCCTTCAGTCTTTTAACTTGTACAGTGCTGGTTCTACTAAATAAACTGTATTTTTCCAATATCAACCTTGTGAGTGACAAAGTTTTGTGTTTAATATTTCTAGAGGGGCCTGTGTTTTCTATTTTACTGTGCATTGCATGGTACCTTGTTCACTGAACCTATAAATGTGAATTTCGTGTGCATTTTGCTATGTTATTTTAGGAATAGTAATGTTGCATATTGTCGGTACTTTGGTTTATCTTTCATTTAATGCATGCACTCAGAAAAGGCTGAATTTCTTCATTAGAAACTTCTTGTTTGAACTTTTGATAATTCTGTCACTGCAGCCTCCCTTACCTCGTCCTAAACTGTCTCTGCAGTTTTTTGTCCGAGAGTTCATAAATGAAATGTTCAGCATAAATTAGATGAATTGAATTAAAATAATTTGAGTTACAGCTGGGCTTTTGAACGGGAAATCACTTCTTTCCAGCTGGAAACCATATATATTCCTGCCAGAATGACAGTTTCAGGCTGGATTATTGAACTACCTATCCATCTGAAAAGTATTTTTGTTTCCAGATGGAAAATTTACATATCCAGTCAAACAGCTAAACAATTTTTAGCTAGAGTGACTCCAACAAGTCATATAGTGACATATATATGATCCTGCACAACACTAAACAACATATACAACTGATCGGTGCACTCGCGTCGATACCATGCATGGAGCCAAGCATACAATAACTAGGCCATAATTAAGAGGTGCTATATAGTACTTGGTTTTATACGCTAGTGTACTGACTGTGTTTGTGTGATATTATGTAGATATGTTAACGTAATGCTTAATGTCAGACCAGGTGATTCATATGAGTGGGTGAAAATGAGTAGCCAGAGCCCTCTGCTTTATTGTTTATGTAAATAGAAAAAAAAAGGGTGCCCCACGGGGTGATGAATGGGTAGTAAGCAAGCCTTTCTAACAAAATACTATATCTGTGCATGCGCTCTGTTGCAGGCAGAATTTAAGAGATTTAGTTGCAAAGTACTGTTAGTTAAAAATGTCTTCGCGGTAAGAGACAGGGAGAAAATTCTGCAACCCACTGCTTCAAGTATATTTTTATTATGTTGTTTTACAATTATTATTGAAAAAGTGCATAATGATGTAGAGAAGACTATATCAAAGGGATTTTGCTTTGTAATGTTAAATAATGTTTATAATACACCATAATGATATTCTTTGATAATTTATAACAACATAATAATTATAACATTGAAAAGATCAGATAATTACTTATGTAACACAAACAATAATACAACTTACACAATAGTTTTATTATTCTAATGTTGCTACCAGCTGAAGAATTATTTGGCAATTGCTGATTTGCTTCTTGTTCATTGTTTATTGGCATAGATGAAGCATGTATCTATGAGCGGAAACAGATCTTGTCATCACCTTTGCATGCGGTTCACTCTGCGGAGCAAGCACTTTACATTAACATTAACATGACCAAAATATGTGCAGCAATCCCATCCTTTGAGCTAAATTGTAGAATATATTTGTAGCAAAAGTTATAAATTTTCAACATGGATCTTCTTTATTACATTAACCAATTCCTATCACTGCTTTGCCGGCTTCCGCCCACGATGCAGCATCACAGGCAGTGAAGAGGATATCGGGTACTTTTTTGTAAAAAAAATATCATAATGGGTGGGCTTTACAGCAACATAAGTTGACATGCAGAGAAGCCCCCTGTTTGTATACTGAAGACGTCCTTGCATTCCATCATTCTACAGTGTTCCTTTTTTTTTCTCTCTTTCAAAAACAGCGTACCTGGAAAATCATTGAGATGGGGCAGTAAGTAAATATTTTCCAGCGCTGAAAAATTCGGCAGATATAATATGTGCCGCGTGACTATAGTTCAACCCGCATGTATTAAATAAAGATTTTAGTTTTTTATTATTATTTTGCATGATCACCACAGCTCGTTTCGTAATATATTCAACCAGCTGTTACGCCCAAATGCGAGCACCCTGTTCTTTCTGTGGTAAGTACATATGTCTCACTTGTAATATATGTGGCACATATGATAACATGCCGCGCGCACTACCGCGACCCTAGTGTGATTCGCATTTCATATAACCTAGAATTGCTTACACGGAAGCTCTACGGATAATATATAGCTACGCTTCGGCGTCGTTTGGTCGGATGTCCTGTTCACTGCAATTCTCTGAGACACTCGAAGTTGTATACTATCTCGTGTATGGTGTTCTCGTGTCTCCCAGGCCGCGTCGTCTGCCATCTCAGCTGCAGCCATGGATGGTATAACAGAATCGGCAGGCAAAAACTAAAACACACCATCTATGCAGACCTTTATAGAGCCTGAAATTTAATTTTTAAGTGCAATATTTTCATTTGCGGTTGCTTTCTTTTTCTTTTTTTGTCAACAAATGGTACAGTGCGGCACTGCTGCAAGCTACTTTCACTGCGGGACGTATTACAAATGGCGGCGCACTGTAACAGGCGTTGACTTTAGTTATAGAGGATATTCTAGGCACTATATAGAGGCTAGTCAAATGTGCTAGCCTCTATAGTGTCATGTCTCTTTCCAGGGACCATTACCACATTGAGAACACTTCCCGAATTGACTGTTTTGGTAAGGCTCTCTTAGCATTACTGAAAGTTATATAAAAAGAATTCACAGTGGATTTATTGCATCAGTCATTTATCGTAAAATTTGCGCGTAGATACTTTAATCATTTGTGCTCCCGGTTCCTTCACGTCGTTGGGATACAAGCGGGACAGTGTGTGTACTTGCGAGGTTTGTGTACAGTGCGAGTTGCTTACAGCCCCTTCGGTCACGTCTTCTTCAAGTGTGCAGTGCTGTACTTAAAGTAGTACGTAGTACATGTTAATTTGGTGCGGTAGCTACCCTTATAGCTACTCGCTGTTGCAGTATTTTTTTTTTTTTTATGTTGCTTCCCCGAGAACTGGCCTTCATATGTAAGTGCATCGTTGTTGCTTTCAGCTGTTTTAAGCACAGCCTGCCTGTATGCTAGCACACCGTTTGTTGTGTATGCTTCGCCCCTCTGTACCTGTGCACTGCAGAGAAGCACCAGGGCAGATGATCATCACTGTATTTTAGTTCATGTCATGGGCTGCCGGGACTTCATGTACTGCCTTGTTGTACATGCTTACATTTTAGTAACTATTAATTCGTAAAATATAAACAAAGGTTAACTTTTCTCATATAGCTGTAAATATTTCGTCATACTGTCTAGGATGCCAAATGAGTTGTTGAAATGTCAGGATGATGCTAGAAATATATTGATCCTTGTTTACCCTTTTGTGCTGTGCTACTACCACAAATTCTGAACAGAACCAGTCAATTCATTTTCTATTGCTGTCCAAAAGAACTTCAGTATACTTTCTTCATCAGTTTAAAAGCACTTCTGCTTGTGTTGCCTCATATATGTTCTGTTTTCACCCAGAACCTCTCCACCTTCCCCAGTACTTCAAGAAATAAAAGTAGTCACTGAGCCGAGCTTAATTGTCCTTTGCTACTTTCACTAGAAAAACATGACCCTGCTCGTCCATGTCATGGGCACGGTTAATGCAGATTTTGCAGAGCATGCTTTTCTTGTCTGCAATATTTGGGCATTTTCAAAACATATTCATCATTGCTCGTAGCAGGCATGCCCATGTGGACTAAAATACTGACTCTTCTAGAAATGAGCCCCACTTTGGCTTATGTGTCATGACATCAACTGTAGTTGATGTTGGGACTTGAGTCACAGGTGCTGACTCTGTAACTACAAAAGGCCTCAATTCAACCGGAAAGGGCATTCTTACACATCTTTTGACTGTGGACCAGTGCACTTGTGCTATTTCGAAAACATGAAAAAATACAGATCAAAACAGGATTGGTGTGCTGGGTGTCTAAATGTACAGCAGTGGACAGTAGGTGCAGCAATTTCACAAGAGTCCATGTGCCTGGTACATTGCCACAAGAATGCACACAAAGAGACATATATATTACTTTGGTTGTTTTTATTCTAAAAGTCTTGTGAGCTTGAAAAATTCCTTTATGCCGACAAAAGTATGTTCTCTGTGCGAGTTCAAAGTGTTGTGGTGGTGCCTGCTGGCCACAAGGTCAAAAGACATGCACAGAGAGAGAGAGACCCTTTAATGAAGAACAGAGATTTTAGTCGTTTAAATTTCTCTGACATGCTACTCTGTGTAGGAAGGGGAATTTGGGAGGTAACGATGGAAAAAGAATCCTGAGGAGATTAAAAGAAATGAAGAGGGAGATAAAATGCAGCCATTAAGTGCGTTCTAAGGTGCATCGTGGAGTCATGGTATAAAATGAAATGATGAAATGCATAGTCCGATAAATGTGCTTATAGAGTTCACAGCGTGAAAAATGCCACAGTGTGACATTCAAGGTGAACTTAGTTTGTCTAAAAGTCCAATGTCTTTCAAATACGTAAATAAAAAGTTTGTTGCGAGTCTCTGTCGCCTAGGGCAGGCTGAGAGACCTAAAACAATGCCCATTGTTAAAGGCACTGGGGAGAGCTTTTCTATGCTATGTTCGTAGTATGCACGCTCGTCAGCATATGCAGCACACTCAAAAGACATGCACATGTTTATTCAAAGCTTTAGGCACTAAAAAAAAATTATTACTGCTTAAAAGTGTGCTTCCTGTCATAGCAGTATGTGTACACATGCATGTCCTTTTAAGAACCAGCTGGCAGTAAATTTACTACTAGCAGATTATTATACCTACAGCTGTATGCGCTCACATTTTCTGTGATTCAGTTAACTTTCTTTTCAGCCGTATAATGTGCTACTCCTGTGTGGGTAAAGAAAGATCACTTGGGGTTTACTTCTTTAGTTAATGGGTTTAACGTCTCAAAGCATAGTAGAATGGTCCAGAAATTTCAACCACCTGGGTTTTATAACGTGCACTGACATCGCACAACCCAAGGGCGCCTTGGTTTACCCATCACAAAAGGGGTCGCCGCGGCATGGAACTTAGGGTCTACCCCAGTCTTTTTGTGAGCCGAAGTATTCAATGTAAGTGTAGTTAATGCAAAAATGATCATACTTAGATCTGTACTGTAACGAAGAAATGCTGCTCTTTTGCTGTTATATACACCTGAAAAAAATTTTTAATGTGGGAAATTTAATAAAGCAAGCAAGAACACTAGTTTGGCGTAGTTTATTTTGATATACGTGATATAAGGTGTATGTAGATGACTTTGTATCTTCTTGCCTGCTGTTCCTTGTATCGCTTAGCGCAAGTTTCTTGGCATTTGACAACTGCCACAAAGGACCATTCCTGCTATTTTAAAGCAGATTGAAGATCAGGACAGTTTACATGGTTAAACCACATGAGAACATATGTCGCTGCTGATGTCACACGCACATTTAATGTAAGCAAACACAAAGGCAGGTAAATTTAAGACGGATGATGTCACAGAAACAGCCGAAAAGTGGCCAGCCATGCCACCTGCCAAAGGCATGCTGTGAGGTGGGCCGTGATGTGTGCTTCTCAAGCTGCCGGGAGTGACATAGATATAAAGCCCAACTTTAACCAAGCCGTATGAATGTGCTTGTGTGACCTAGGGTAGCATGTCTAGCCTGGGACTCAAAAGGCTATTCTGATCTCACCCTCCCATCTCAATGGCGAAGCTAAAGTTAGCAGCACTTGCTGATTCCACCGTGACGTGCGGTCTTGTGACGTCACAGGAGTCACCTGTTCATGTCACCTGCCAACTGCAAGAGGCATCCTCAAATAGTTGAAGACAAAGGCCACGGCATCAGACATACCTCACATCTTTATTTACCCCATGCTTTTGCAGTAAATTTGAATTCGGCATAATTTTTTTGCTTTATCTTGGTTATTGAAAAGTCCTACCTTTGTTAAGAAACTAAGGTGCCATTTAAAAGCACTTTATGAAGCAGAATGTATATAATAGGTCACAATCTTTTGACTCTTTTATGAGGCACAAATAGCCCAAAGCTCAAGATGTATGTGAGGTGAGGATGGTCTTGTCTGCTTCCCTGAGAAACTTTGGCAGCTTCAAAAGTTCCCCATTGTGCAGCTTGACTGCACACCCCAAGGCATGGGGTCCTTTGACCAACCATGCAGGTAACCTGCATGCAACAAGTGTGCTACGAAAGCTTTAGTAAAAGTTCACGAGGAATCTGTGCTTGGCTTACTGACTACTGCTGTCAAACCTTATAGGCCACAATGTCATGCAAAAGGTGCTGTCACAGATACCAAAGCCAAGGGAGTAAGTAGACGGGGCATTGCGACAAAAGCAAGCATTTCTGAAGAGTAACAAAATCATAGGAAGTGCCAGGCAACTCTACTCTTTGTTCTGGCAGAGAATCAGGGTCTGCCATTATAGTACTCTCGGTGGAGTGGCACAAAGAAAAAAATGGGGGAGAGTACTGCTCTTCATAAACATAATTCAACAGAAAAAAAAAAAAAAAAACAAAACAAAAAAAAAACAAAACAAAAAAAAAAACAATTGTAACAATGAGAGCTTCACATGCTTACCAGGAAGGAGGCATTATATGAAAGTGTTCTTTCTGTCAGGGCCCGAAAGGGGCTATCGGATAGCTTTGTAGATGGTGCCCGCCTGCCACCGTCTCTCGCCTTCCTTCGCCATAGTCATTGCATACAGTGCATTAGGAGTGCACAGTAACTGTTCAAGCTTTGAAACCTGTCACCAAAGTTGCAAGATCACTTGACTGGGTGGCAGCAGTGCCCTCAGCACTGCATGGGCTAAGATGGCCTTAGAGCTTGGGTTTAAAGTTGCGGCTCCATACGCAGAATTCTATATGGGGTTTTATGGCGCATAAGCAACTGTGGCTATCACAAATGTCTTGGCTTTTGATTCATTATTGTCAAGTGAAGTAAACTTAGGGTGTTAGAGCAGAGACATGGATGAAATAAACTATGGTGTGTGCAAAGAAAAAAGTCAAGGCTTATATACCTATTTTTTTACTTTTACCCCGCCACAGTGGCTCGGTGGTTAAGATGCTCAACCACTGAACCAGGGTACAGTGGTTTGAGCCGTGGCAGCCGTGTTTGAATTGATGCAGAAAGCATAGCACCCGTGTACTGTGCATAGTCAGTACCTGTTAAAGAAGTTAAAGGTGATCGAAATGATCCAGAGCCCTCCCCTACAGTGTCGCTCATAGCCCAAGTTGGTCTGGAATGTATACAGCTGTTGTGCTTTTCGTCCGGTTCGATCATGAATTCAACCCATAAAGCTATTGATTAAAAAATGTAATTCCACTGGCTGCAAGGATGTTTTAATATTTAGACATAGTAGGTAAAAAAATATGACTGAATAAACATGTTTACTAAATTCTAAGTAATTTAACTGCATGTGTATGCAACATTCCCCATTTAGGCTCTTGGAACGTCCGATCACTGTTAAAAAGAGAGCTTATCAGTGTAGCGCCTTAACAAAGGAGCACTATTTATTTTCATGGAAACCTGAAGTAAAAGCAGATAACCTTATTGGTGGAAAGTAGTCCTAATAAACAGCGTCGCAGGTCAGTTCCAGCCCAAAATGGGGAGACTCGACTATTCCTCCAGTAGGTGCGCTGAATAGAGCGCCTCTGCAACTCCAGCCAAGGAACAGGCCTACTGGTAGTCTACCAGATATGGTTCCCTCACCACCTTGGATACACAATGCAGTGCCTGCCTATAACGATCGTTTGTGTGTAGAAGTTGAGTGGTCTGGCTTACATTAGCTGTGTACTTGTTCTGGTCTCACAGGAGAATGGCAAAGAAATCGATTTACGCCAAAGGCTCGCTCTCGACAATGCCGTAAGCTAACCGGTCAAGTGAATTGGTAAATGAGAACATAGATGTCATTTGCCCCGTGCAAACATCTTTAGCTATTTCTGTCTGCTCATACAAAGTCGTGACTGCGACATGATGAAAAATATTGGTCAACATAATTCACTGTCCTAGTCACCGTGCAGCCACCACACGACACACTATTTGAAGGTTAGCAAAAGTAAGGAACATCCCTTTATCTTGCGCACGACAATATGCACAAAAGGCCAGAAGGGCTATGTAATATATGCAAAAGACTAGCTCATTCCTACCAAATGCCTATACCTGAATTGAGCAACACTTTACATAACCAACTACTGTTCTGAAGCACCCGGTTCGAACCAAAGAAACATAATGCAACTTGTAGCGTAGACAAGACAGCAATGCAGCAATTGACTACTCTCCAGCCATTCTGTATTTCACTTCCTAGTTTTCTTGCGTACACATGTGCAACAACACCGTCTTCATCACATTTCCACCGCACTTAAAAAAAACAAAAAACCTTGCTGGCAAATGGCTAAATATCCTCTAATACATCACAGTCTTTTAAACCTTCCGGGAAACTTCTTTTCACATTTACTTCTGCGGGGAGAAGGAAGAGGAGTAGTAGTTGCTGCTGTTGAGGCACACTTTGGTTGAGGGGGGTCTGTCGGTTCTATGTCGGGCAAGGCCAGGAATGAGGAAGTTCCCGGGCTAACATCTGCGTTATTGGGGTTATGCGAGGTTGGACTCTGGTCTGCGTTTCTGGTAGTGGACTGGTCGACACTCGGGTGCAGTCAGTGGGCAACAAAATGTTAGCGGGGAGAGCCATCAGAGCTGAGGGCTGGTTGGCGCTGAACAACTGCTTTTCTAACAGCTCATAATTTGGACGAGTGCCACACTCGCCCATCATCCAGCAGGTGTGAGACTGGTCCAATTCGCTCAACAACTCTTCGAGGCTCTGAAACCGAGCAGCCAGCTTGCCTCACACAATCGGCTTGCAAACTCGCACATAGTCGCCAATCTGAAAGTCATAGTGCTTGGTTCCACTTCGCTGGTCTGCATAAAGCTTATATGTGGCTTGCTTCTGCTCTAGCCACTGGCAATAGAGCTTCAGCGCTCTTGTACGATCAGTCGAGAAGCACTGATCCGGGCAGGCACACAACGTTAAGTCTTATGCGAGGCATCTGGCCATGAACTAGGATGGCTAGTGCGATTCCTGTCGTGGAATGTGGCGCACAGTTGTAGACACAGTTATAATAGCGGTACGTAGGTCACGTCGCTCGCAAAGAGCCATCTGAGCATATGCCCTGAAAACCCTATTAAACTGTCCTACAAGTCTATTGGCTTAAGGGTCATAAACTGAGGAGTAGCAGTTACGTATACCCCGAGGATGAAAATTGTGGTCCGTGATCCGACACTATTTCTTCAGGGTAATCCTCGTGAACAAATGTACCTAGAAGCAATTCTTGAACTGTGGCAGTTGTGAAAGAAGCCTCCGGCCATTTACTGTAACAGTCAATGAGTGTTATTGCAAAGCGACAGTTACTAGGAGCTTGGTCGAAACGGCCCACGATGTCAATAGCAGGCTTATCCCAAAGCTTGCCTGGCAAAGCAACAGGTTGCAGAGGAACAGTAGAGACCTGAACAATAGCAGCACTGCTGGAAGAATCATCTTCGACTTTCTGCACTTCACTAGAACGATCAGACGACTTGCAGACAGATTCCAAATAGCCCACTTCGCTGCACCGACGACACTTTCGTTTGCGAGCTTGCCATGTGGAGTCGTTCGCCAAGTGGGCAGGAGTGGGCATGATAGACGGCCAGCAGTCCACGCCGAGGTCCTGGTTTAAACTAACATCCTCGTCGCCAAAGAGACAGGAACGCAGCAATTGACTGTTCTTCTCGCTGCGCGCGTGCAACACTTCGCCTTTACCGCACAACTCACAACACAAAATAGCTCATGCAATAATTAACACCGCCGCAACAAAATTAACACCTTTAAAGCTATGACGAGCAAATATCACACAGATGAAACGCTACTCGGCTGAACACTTGCAGAGCGCCATTTTAAACGGAAGCGCGCATCCATTGACGTCATCATGCGCGGGTCACGTGAGTGTGACGTATTTCCGTGCGTGGCAGCAGGAGAAACGTGTGTGGTGTCGGCTGCTGCCACGGGCGTGTCTCTAGCCTCGGCCTTCACGATATGCCGCATGCCTCCCAAACAACCCTTTCTCTCTCACTGTTAGGCGACACTTTTTTTTTTTTTTTTTTTTGCAGTCTTTACCTCCTACTTCTTCCACGTTTCCAGACCCACTGTGTTCTGTTATTCAATAGCCTGTTTACCTGCTTGTCGTTCGTTTTTCATCTCCTTGCTATCATCTACCTTCAGCGGGATACTATATATTTAATTCAATCGATCTGCAATGCCGAGTTTTCTAGTGTTTTCAGGTGACGCAATGTAGTCGGCATGGTTTGCATGTAAATCAACGGAATATACCATTTTGGACTTAATAATTGGTTACTATCGATGACCAGCTGTATTTATTCAGCGCTCGAACGCATATGTGTTGCACGTTTTGACTTCTTCACACATCCTGGCTCCACACCGCCCTCTTCTCAAAACGACTACATTCCAAACGCGAATTAGATGCTTTAGGAATGCTAACTCAAGCTGTACGGCGAATGAACCGTCCTGTGCGAGTCTGAATTCGTGCGCGCGCCCCTCTCCAAACTGTTTTCTTCGGAGCCCAAGAGCACTATAGCCCAACTACTGTCATGTTGCTTCCCCGAGGTGTTGCCGACGGCCAAAATGGAAAATATATTAGATGAGCGCTAACAGTACTGAGCCCCGTTAGTCGGCATATTTGTAAAATGTTGACACTAGCAGATCGAGACGAGGCACAAGCGAAAAAGAACGTACTGATCCGCCCCGCCGCGCAGCGCGCATACGCGGGCGCTCGGACGGCTGACACACCAGTTGCTGGTGGCGCCCTCTGCGCTGCGGCGCCTCCGTCATCGCAAAAGCGGCCCCCCGCTCCCATGCATTTCGCGCGCGGTCGTCACACTGCCCAATATTCTAGAGCACTATAATACCGTAGGGCGTCTCGAAACTAAAAGCACACAAAGAAATGTTCCCGACGCGTCGGCACCGGTATAGCGCCGGTCTACCAGCCTCCTCCCCTGCTGCGCACCGCTCATTTGTGGAACACCTGAGACGTCGTTTGCGACGCCATCCAACCACATCTCAAGGTTTCACCGACGCCGTGTCATGATTCGCCGTAGGCCCTCTCTCTCTTTCTTCTCCCTCTCCAGTGTTACGTTGTGTGTGCCATAGTTGCCAGTAAAGCTGCAATGATGTTACATATGAATAAGCTCTTTAGTCGTGAAGGCGGTAGTTGCGAAAGCGACGCTGTCGAAAAGTGAGAAAGAGCCTGAGGCTACAGTGTCGAACAGTAAAAAAATTAGTGGATCTCTTACGTATATATGTCTCTTAAGATTGTCTCATCATTTGCCTCTTATCAGCGTTCGTTGTAGCGCTAGATATAATTTGGTTTACAGGAAAGGAAAGGCGCAGTGTCTGTCACACTACCTCCGGCAAGTGTAAGTTTGGACAATACACCATCGCTCCTGTAGCGTGGCATTCCATGGCGCGCGTTCAACTGTGGGATTGCAGATGTCAGGAACGCTAGACAACAACACATCTCGCGGAATATGACAGTTCTCGTGCACGGGATTTCGTTCCATGAGCCTAGAAAGTAGCAGACAATTTTTGACGAACAGTGAGAGAGCTAGGGTCAGAGGCGCAGCAGGCTGGGATTCAGAGTACACCTCCACGTAGACAGAAGTGAGCTTGGAACTTTGATATGGCATCGTGGTAAAGCAGGAATTTGGCCACAAGAACGGAAGCATGTCGAGTACTCAAAGATCGGCATGTGATGTGCTCTCGGCGAGGGAGTCCAACAGAAGTCACGCGGCAGCAGTTCCATGGGGTTGTTGTTGTGGCTGTAGGAAGAAGGAAAAGCAAATGCACGGGCCTACTCCTGGCTTTGTAGCTGAGCCACCTCCACTGCCTCGTGCGGACAGAACTGAGAAAATAGTGCAGAAAGAAAAATAAGAGGGAGAGAAAGACGCGCACCACAACAACAGCCGTCGTCCACCACCGAAGCAGTGGTGGGTGCAATGACGGCCTACAACAGATAAGAATTCGGTGGCAGGATGGATTCTCTGATATTTTGGTGGCTTTGTGGAAGTACTCTTTTTTTTTTTTTTTTTCATATAATGCCCCTATGTTCCAAGATTGTCAGTCAATTCATTGGTGTCGTGCTAAAAGATTCAAATGCTACGAGGCATCATAATAGCAAATTTCTTGGCTGCTGAATGGCCCGCACTTGTGAGCATGAGTAATAACAAATCAGGCACGTGCTGCATAGTTTGTCCACTTTTAATTTCAACTTCACAAGCAACCAAAGTCAATACATGTAGGCTTATTTTTATGACTAGCAAGAACGATTACTTTGTTTCAGATTACCTACAGAATTCTTGTGCCTAAGCACTCAAGTAATAAAAAAAAATTTGATATCACAATAAATCTACCTCGTATAGGACCAAAAGCCCATAACTAGCGAAAAAACGTTGCTGCACCGTGCACCATTACGATGCCTGGCAACGACATGGCAGTTCACAAAACACTTCCATCAATAGCATCACAGTTGAATCTAGTGTGGCTGCACATGTCTCGCTAATTAGTGCAAAATTAACAAGGGCTCAACCAATAAACATCTTGCGGAAGGGCCCATATTCATATCGAAATAACACATCTGCAGAATATGCTAGTAAGAGCTTGTATCACAAATTCCTCAAACTAACCACATATAACTGGCGCATTTACATGTTAATTTACAATGAGTGTGAACAGACTGTACTCTTGATATTTGCAAGTGACAGGCACATTTGGTGTCACTACTTGTATGATTTGGGGGCACAGGACACTGTTCCACAGTGCCTATGCTCATGAGAAGGCAAGAAAGCAAGGCAGATTACACCGCACAGTTTCTTGACTTAAAGTCACAGGGTTGGCATATATAACAAATAGCTTGCTGCACTCAAAATACTTGCGCCTGGCCTAAGAGCTCAACTGGAAACAGATAAAGAAGCTGCCAGATGGCCTACAGCAGCAAATGATATTTCTTTTGTACCAGCACAGCCAAAAATGCACTGCTCCAAATGAAATGCAAATTATGTGTGATGGCTTTCACAACTCAAACTATAAACAGTTTGTTTTTAAATCAGTCATAATATGCTAAGGCTTGGGGCTTGGTCCATTAGATGACGACACAGATGAGTATGTCCGAAAGCTGCGCACCACACTGGCTAGTTGCTCCGTCCTTGCCGTAAGGTCTGCGTCAAACAACGTGTCCACGGCAACCTCCACAGTGCCGTCACCACTGTTAAGTGACCCACTCTCCTCTGTTGCATCGTACACAATTGGTGGCACGGGTAGCAGGTCATCAGGTGCCACCTGCCTCTCCTTGAGTGTCGAGCGTGCCTCGAATGCCCTCAAGTTTGGCTCACTGAGGCGGTAGCTGCTTTGTAGGCTTGGGAACTTGACAGAAAGTGCGGCACTCCTCTTATCTTCAGATTCAGAGCTCACACTCTGCAGGCTGTCCAGTCCTTTGTCCAGAGAGCTGCTCATCTTCTGTGGCGCAACAGCAGCGTTCAGCTCTTCCTCGACTGCTGGCTCTTCCTCGCACTTGAAAATGTGCTCCATGTCAGGGCCTTTCAATGTGGGCGGTGAGAGCACCTCTTCCGACGATGGGTGCTCCAGACCAGAGCCAATGTTGTTGTTGTTTTTTATTGGCACGGGTAAAGAAGAAGCTGGCACAGGAACTGGTGCACTGATCGGCTGGTTGTTCCTTTGAGCAAACACAAACAAAAAATAAGCAGCTACAAATCAACTCACTGTATAAATCTAGGAGCCTGGGCACACATACAATGACTAGCAAACAGTAACAAAGAAGACAGGCATAGAAACCACTGACGGCCACAGCAAACAGCACCAACATTTTCGTCTGCTGCAATACGGTTAAAAGGCATACTCAAGACATGTCCACTGAGCTATATTTCTAGGTAAAAAATTAATTTTCTGCCTCTTTCTGGGTATGCTGACATTTTTGCAGCATAAAACGCCCCATTTATGGTGAGAAAATTTATTTCAAAAAAGTTTCTGAGACTCCATTCAAAACCGCGACATCTACACAAAGGTTGTTGTGTTGTGTGTTGTGTTTTATGGCACATAAGCATCTAAGGCTATCATGCGCCAAACACATGATGAGATCTGCTGTCCATGCAGCAGATGGTAATATGGTAATTAAAACTCATAATTTGTTAAGAAGGTTGGCATCTTTTAAGAACATAAAAACGCATGATATATTAACAAGAGCATTTTCTCCTATGAGTAAGCTAGGGTGAAGAGGAATATATTCTGAATAAAATATTGGAAAATGCTTCTTTCTTAGTTCTTCTAGCTTTGTACAGGAATATAAAATGTGATTAATTGTGATAGTTTCTCCGCAAAGGTCGCATGTTGGTATTTCCTCTTTTCTAAGAATATAACCATGTGTAAGGTGTGTATGTCCAATACGGAGGCGACATAAAATGACCTCAGTGAATCGTTCTTGGTGTGTGCATGACTTCCATTCAGATATGACAGGTTTTACTAGGTGTAGCTTATTATTTTCTTCATTATTCCATTTAGACTGCCATCTATCTCTTAGCTTAGACTGCATTAACTTGACTGCTTCTTTGTAGGGAACGTGCACTTTCTTCATTTCTATATGTCGAGCTTGTGCAGCGCATATATCAGCGCTTTAATTTCCATCAATTCCTATGTGACTTGGAACCCAACAAAGCTTTACAGTATGTCCCTGGGTTGTGGCTGTTTTTATGCTGTGTATGATGTCACCAATAAGCGATTTGCCTGCATTTTTATGATTGTATGCTGTTAGTATGCTCAAAGAATCAGTGTAAATGACACTATTCTCTATGTTTTCAATTTTAATTTTTTCTAGGGCCATGAGGACTGCATAACACTCGGCAGTGAAAATGGATGCACACTGTGGTAGCCGTACTGTTCTATTCCAATTGTTTTGGACCACTGCGCTTCCGACGTATTGTGCAGATTTTGAACCATCTGTATAGAATGCCACACATTGTCTGTACTTTTCACTTAGGGCTAAAAATTCCTGCAATATGTGTTCATGTGGTGTTTGGTTTTTCTGGAATTGGTTTAATGTGAAGTCACATACAGACGGCAGGCAGTACCATGGTGGAAGTGGATCAGGTTTTCGGGTAATATTAGGTAATGAGTCCATTAGGTCTAAAACTTGACATTTCTCTTCAAAGCGGAGCAGAAGTGGTTTTATTTTTTGAGGTTTGTTTATGAACAGTGTTCGAGACTGGCATTTTGTAACTATTGGGTAACAGATATGGTTTGGCAGTGAACGGATCTTTAAAATGTATGAGCATGTGAGTATGTTTCTTCGGCTTGTAAGAGATGGTTCATTGGTTTCTACATATAAGCTGTTTATGGGGGATGTCCTGTATGCACCAGTTGAAATACGCAAGCCTGAATTGTGTACAGAGTCCAGTCGTTTTAAATATGACGGCCTTGCAGATCCATATATTATGCAGCCATAATCTAAACATGAGCGAACCACAGAGCGGTAAATTTTTAAAAGACATGTTCTGTCAGATCCCCAGTGTTTACGTGAAAGGACTTTCAATATATTGAGAGATTTCGAAGCTTTCTTTTTTAGGTTGTTTATGTGGGGAAGGAATGAAAGCTTTCTGTCAAAAGTTAGCCCTAGAAATTTATGTTCGTGCTTTACAAGTAGCTTAACATCATTAAGGTGGATGGTGGGATCAATGTGCAGTCCTCTTCTGAGAGAGAACAAAACAACTACCGACTTTTGAGTAGAAA
Source organism: Amblyomma maculatum (assembly GCF_055883805.1). Lineage (NCBI taxonomy): Eukaryota > Metazoa > Arthropoda > Arachnida > Ixodida > Ixodidae > Amblyomma > Amblyomma maculatum. Next base: position 39,140,095 of record NC_139345.1, on the reverse strand, counting down.
ACCTGAAGCCATTCTTATCTGCCCACGTTGCCAGTCTATTTACTGTGTGTTGAAACTTGCGTTTTTCTCTCCTTTTTTTGCTCCCTTTGTGTAAAGTGTTCGCCTGACACTAAACAGACGCCTTCAGCAATTTATGGCCGGCGACAGCTCCTCCCCGGGCCACCCTCTGCGGGATGCCATGGGAGAGGGGCCAACGCCGGGACAAGCGGACCGCGGACCCCTCCAACCGGAGGGAGAAAAGAATGCGGGCGGTCAGAACGAACGGGGAGCCCCATCGATAAGCATGTGTATTTCCGAGCTCTTGCTCCCCTCTTAAAGATGTTGTATTTGATTCTCAATTGTTGTTGTAAATAAACGAAGCTATCTTAAAACTACAACAGCCGTAACGATTTGAATCAGTTACAACAGTAAAACAAACTTTTGGTGCCGAAACCCGGGAACGGAAATCAGGACTATCGACCGGACCCAGCGACTAAACGACCAACGACAGCAGCGACATGGATGTTCTGAGGAAAAAGAGAAAGACCATCAGAAGCCAAGCGACGCGGCTGACCAAAGAAACGGACGACATCTTGGGCGCCGAACCACCGCCCACCATCGAAAAGGTGAGCGTTCTCATCGAACGTTTGCAATTGGTGAAGCAACAGCTTAACGATGTGGATGCGGCAATAGAACCTACCGTTAAAGAAGATGAAGCAGAAGCTGAATTTGAACAAGTCATTGAATATAGCGACAGAGTGACTACCTGCATCTGCCGTCTAAAATTGAGAAAAGATGAAGCTGAACACGCAATCAGGACTCAAGATATCCGGAATCAAGCTTCAATTGGTACCAGTCCCGCGGCTCAGAAAATTAGACTTCCGAAGCTGGAACTGGCCAAATTCGACGGCAAACAAAAAAACTGGCAGCCATTCTGGGAACAGTTCGAGGTGGCAGTTCACAAGAACACAGATCTTTCCAACATAGATCGCCTAAATTACCTAAAGACGCTGCTGACAGGGGAGGCCAAGACAGCTATCGCCGGACTGCAAGCATCAGGTGATTGCTACAACGACGCGGTCGACATTTTGCAGCAGCGCTTTGGGAATCGGGAAGCGTTGATTCAAGATCACATGCAAGGCCTGATTGACGTGAAACCTGTGTTATCTGCGAAGAACGTGGCGGCCTTGCGGCGGCTATATGATGATGTACAGGTTCACATGCGGGGACTCAGGGCGCTGGGCATCGACGAATGTGGTTACCAGGCGATGCTGTATCCCGTCATTCTCCGTGCTATGCCGAAGGAGTTGATCCTGGACTTTCATCGCACATATGCTGAGGCCCACCAGGCAACAGCGTCAACGATGAGCGATGATTCTGGGTCAACGAGCTCGCCATCAGACCCCGCACAGGTGACGCCTCTGCAATCTCTGCTGAGGTTCTTCTGCTTCGAGCTGCAGAGTCGCGAGAGGACGATGGAGGACAGGCCTGACGACATGCATGGTAAGCCTCCTTCTCATTTTGATGGGCACAAGGCACGAATTCAGCGAGGGAACTTTCACCCTTCTTCCGCCTCAGCCCTGCATGGCGCAGAATCCTGCATGGAATGCGTATTCTGCAAATCGGAAGGTCATGACAGCCAAGAGTGCCAATCGAAGATGTCAGTCAAAGAAAGAAAAACGATATTAACAGCGAAAGGCGGATGCTTTCGGTGCACGAAGCATGGACACCGTTCGAGGCAATGCAGAGTCAATATCAGCTGCAAAAGGTGCAAGCGCAGACACGCGACAGCGTTATGCGACCCTGCAATAAACGAAGCCGAGAACGCACGGTCGGTCAACGAAGGGGTGCAACCAGTAAACCTGCACGCTTCAGGATCAGAAGACCCACTCACCGCACCGTCTTAATGCCTACCGTGACAGCCCTGAACAAGGGAAGTAAAGCAAGAAAGGTTTCTCGAGTTCTCTTTGACAGCGGCAGTCAGAGAACATTCATAACAGAAGACTGCTCTAAAAAACTTGGTTGCAAATTGCTCGGAACAGAGATACTATCGATTGGGGTTTTCGGAGGACAGCAAAAGCAGCGCACATTCCGGCGCGTTGAAGTGTGTCTATTGGCAAAGGACGATCCGAAAACTCAATTCAAATTTGAAGCCTTAGAAACGCCTACAATATGCGAACAGGCCATTCCTTGTCCAGATAAGCGAATTATAGAGACTCTCCACGAGCTTTCTTTGCCACCGGGTGACGAATGCTGTTATCCCAATACAGCAGGGATCGACGTACTGGTGGGCTCAGATCACTTTTGGGAGTTTCTAACTGGCAAGGTTAAAAAACTGGGCGACAGGCTAACGGCACTCGAAACAGTGTTTGGCTGGGCAGTGCAGGGGCAAACGTCTTTCCCCTGCAAAGATGTCACTTGCGCCCATGCAGTCGTGCTAAGGACGACGGTTGCAGACAAACAAGTTGAACCTGTTTTGAGATGTTTCTGGGAGTTGGAAAGCATTGGAGTCTCGGACACACAGGAAGATACCACCGACAAGTGTCTCTGGGAAGGCTTTACCAAGACCGTAAAGGTTGTTGATCAGCGGTATGAGGTGAAGCTTCCTTGGAAGGAGCAAGTCAATCTTCAAGACAATCGAGCAGTAGCAGAAAAACGATTCCGCCAGCTGGGGAAAAGACTGAGCAGGACGCCTGCTCTAATGAGTGAGTACGATGCCGAGGTGCGACGCTTGATGACCGAAGGCATAGCGGAGATCGTGCCCGATGAGGCTTGTAGCGACGGTCAACATATTTACTATATGCCCCACCAGCCTGTACTTCGTGAGAGCGGCAGCACGACAAAGTTGAGAATTGTCTTCGACGCGTCGGCTCATGGATTGGGAGCAAAATCTCTTAATGAGAATTTAGAATGCGGACCAAATTTAAATCCAGAGCTTCTTCGGCTGCTGCTGAATTTCCGACGCCATCGAATCGCGCTGGTGGCCGATGTGGAGAAGGCATTTCTACAAGTTAGGGTGGCTCCTGAAGACAGGGATTCATTGCGGTTTTTCTGGTATGAAAGCAGCCCCAAGACGGACAAACCGCTCCCCAAAACCGCAGTGTTAAGGATGGCACGTGTGCCATTTGGAGTTACGTCTAGTCCCTTCCTGCTGGCGGCGACGCTGCGACACCACTTTGACAGTGTCAAAGACCAATACCCCGATACTGCTGAGCTTCTCAAGGGAAGCATTTACGTCGACGACTTGCTGTGTGGCGCTGCCAACGATGAAGAAGCCGCAGAAATTTACGAGCAGGCAAACGGCATTTTTGAAACAGCCTCAATGCGTTTGCATAAATGGGGATCGAACAGCGAGAGGATGAAGTCAATTTTCCAGGAAAGTTGCCCGAACGAAAGGCCGCTAGGTCAGCCAGCGGACTTGTTAAAGGTGCTTGGTCTCACCTGGCAGGCAAACGAAGACATTCTCACCTTTTCCCTGGACCCGATCATTGAATTCTCCAAGGAAAGGATAAACACCAAGCGCTTTGTACTGCAAACAACAGCACGATTGTACGACCCTCTTGGATTTTTATCCCCATACTCGATGAGGGCGAAGGCGCTATTTCAAGAGATTTGGAAAGAGAACCTTTCGTGGGACCAACCGCTGCCAGATCACATATTGGAGAAGTGGATCAAGTGGTGTGAGGACCTTTCGTCACTTAACGATCTCAAGATCCCCCGTACCTACGATGCAAACAACGCAGGAGACCCGGTGCGCAGGACGCTGCATATATTTGCAGACGCGAGCACAAAGGCTTACGGCGCCGTAGCCTACCTTTGCACCGAAAACAGCACTGGGCAGTGCACATCCACCTTGGTAATGTCTAAATGCCGTGTGGCTCCAGTAAAACCTGTCACACTTGCAAGGCTGGAGCTGATGGCTGCATTGCTGGCGTCACGACTTTACCAATTTGTGAAAGCCAATCTCGAAGTCGAGATCGACAACGTGTATCTGTGGACGGACTCCATGATTACTCTGAGCTGGATCCGTGGAGATGCGGCAAGGTGGAAAGAGTTTGTCAGAAACCGCGTAACTGAGATTCAGCAGAACACGGAAGGCACGACATGGAAGCACTGCCCAGGGAAAACGAATCCTGCTGACCTCATGACCAGGGGATTGACAAGCGCACAACTGAAGTCCAGCGAGCTCTGGTGGAGCGGGCCACCGTGGATTACAAGCGCAGCTGAAAAATGGCCAGCCGAACCAAAACCGGCCGACTTCACGACTGAAGAGCTTGAGCAGAAAAGGGAGGTCGGTGTTTTAAATTCCACCTGCGATCAAGGAGACGACTTGCTGGATCTGAAGAAATTCAGCTCAGCGTCGAGGGTAAACAGAGTAACAGGCTGGATTTTCCGATTTGTGCGAAATTTGCGGACTGCTGACAAAACATCAGGCCCTTTAACCGCGGAAGAAATTGAACACGCAAAAACATTTTGGCTGAAAAGGGCTCAGAGGTGTGCATTCTCTGAGGAACTCGAGCGCTCAAAGAAAGGCAACCGCCTCCCGACCGACTCTCCCTTGAAAGATTTCACGCTCTGGACAGATCGAAACGGGCTACTGAGAATTCGAGGGCGGATCTGCTCAGCGAATACAACGCACGATGAGCGGCACCCGATTGTACTTCCCAAGAAGCATAGATACTCATCTCTGTTGGTGCACCAAGCCCATCGACAGCTGCTCCACTCAGGCGCCAGGGACACACTCGTACAGCTTCGAGAGAAGTACTGGATTGTGCGCGGCCGTCAGCTGGTGAAAAGTGTGGTGAGGTCGTGTGTGGTGTGTAGGCGGTATAGTGCTTCTCATTTCGATGCACCGACTGGGCTCCTTCCACCTGATCGAACGTCCCAAGCAGACCCATTCCAGGTCGTGGGCCTGGATTTCGCCGGACCCCTCATGGTGAGGGAGAACAGTCGGACGCTGAAGTCATATATTGTGCTATTTACATGTGCTGTGACGCGAGCCGTGCATCTTGAACTTGTTGTGGACATGAGTACGGAGCGTCTAATACAGGCGTTCCGACGATTTGTGTCGCGAAGAGGCTTGTGCCGAATCATTTACTCCGACAATGCTCTTTCGTTTAAACGAGCCGCGAAAGATATGGGCATTTTGTGGAAGCTCCTGCGACACCCTGACACACAGGACCATTTCGCCAATTCAGGCATAGAATGGAAATTTATCGCTGAGCGGGCGCCGTGGTGGGGCGGGTTCTACGAGAGGCTAGTCCGTAGCGTGAAAACCGCGCTGAGGAAAACGATCGGACCTCACTGCCTGGACGCTATTGAGCTGTCAACCGTTTTGGCTGAAGTAGAGGCAGTGATAAATTCCAGACCCCTCACGTACACTTACGAGGACCCTAAGGACGGCGCCCCGCTGACACCGGCTAGCTTCTTAACCGAAAGACGCTTAACTGCTCTGCCTTCGCCCGAAACACGAGCCATCGAGACGTCCGCGGCTTCGCTGCGTGCGCTCTGGAAGAAAAGAGGCCAGATCTTGAACTTGTTTTGGCAGGCATGGCAGAGAGAATACTTGGGGCAGCTGCGCTCTGCGTACGCCTCTAAGCGGACCAATTCCGCGAATCCTCGAGTTGGGGAGGTTGTTTTGGTCCGAGAGAACCGGCCGCGACTGCTCTGGAAGAGCGGGATCATCGCTGCAATAAATCCTGGGCGCGACGGCAAAGTTCGCTCGTGTGAAGTCAGGATGTCGCAGGGGAAAACGATACGACGCCCCGTTCAGCTACTGTACCCATTAGAGCTTTTCGAAAACGGAGAATGAGCAAGCTCATTCGGCGGGGCAGTGTTGAAACTTGCGTTTTTCTCTCCTTTTTTTGCTCCCTTTGTGTAAAGTGTTCGCCTGACACTAAACAGACGCCTTCAGCAATTTATGGCCGGCGACAGCTCCTCCCCGGGCCACCCTCTGCGGGATGCCATGGGAGAGGGGCCAACGCCGGAACAAGCGGACCGCGGACCCCTCCAACCGGAGGGAGAAAAGAATGCGGGCGGTCAGAACGAACGGGGAGCCCCATCGATAAGCATGTGTATTTCCGAGCTCTTGCTCCCCTCTTAAAGATGTTGTATTTGATTCTCAATTGTTGTTGTAAATAAACGAAGCTATCTTAAAACTACAACAGCCGTAACGATTTGAATCAGTTACAACACTGTGAGCTGTATTTGCCTCTCACATGTTGACACATTGGAGGATGTACATGCAATCTGAAGGTCGTCTACGTAGACAGAGTACATAACGGATTTTGGGATTATTTTTGCTATACTGTTAATTTTTACTATAAACAGAGTAGTACTTAAAATACATCCTTGAGGCACACCATTTTCTTGTATGAAGGTTTTAGAAAGGGTAGAACCGAGACGTACTTTAAATGAGCGTTGAGAGAGAAAGTCGCTTATACATTTTAGCATCTTGCCGCGAATGCCAAGCTCTCCCAAATCACGCAGGATCCCAAACCTCCACGTGGTGTCATAGGCTTTTTCGAGGTCAAAAAATATGGCAAGGCAATGCTGTTTATGGATAAAGGCTTCTCGGATAGTATTTTCCAGTCGGACAAGGTGATCAATAGTTGAACATGTTTTTTTGTAGCCGCACTGATGAGTATCAAGAAGTTTCCGGGATTCAAGAACAAACATGAGCCTTGTATTTACAATGCTTTCAAAAGCTTTTGCAAGGCAGCTCGTCAGGGCTATTGGCCTATAACTGCCTGGGGAGTCCGGGGGCTTCCCAGGCTTTAAGAGAGGTACTATAACGGCTGTCTTCCAGGCTTCTGGTATTGTTCCAGATATCCATATTTTATTAAAAAATTTCAATAATGCATCTACTGACAATGGAGTCAAATGAGCAAGCATTTCATAATGTATTTCATCTGGTCCTGGTGCAGTTTTTTTGCCGGCATTTAATACTCTAGTTATTTCTTCAAGTGTAATTAAACAGTTAAACGGTTCATTTGTGCCTCCAGCTATTGGGAGTCTTTGTTTTTCGGCTGCTGTTTTATACTTTATAAAGGAATGTGTATAGTGTGCCGAACTAGAGATTGTAGCGAAATGTTCCCCCAATATGTTTGCTTGTTCTTCTACACTCGTTTGTGTACCAGGAGTTGTTAAAAAGGGAATCTTGAAAGGATAGTATTTGCCGTCTAGTTTATTAACCTGCTCCCACATTTTTTTAGATGTGGTTGAGCTATTTATAGATGACACATAATTTTGCCATGAGGCTTTTTCAGCTTCGCGGCGAATGCACCGTGCTTTAGCCCTGGCCTTTTTAAAAGTTATAAGGTGCTCATGTGTGGGATATCTCCGGAATATTCCCCAAGCTTTATTTTGTTTTCTTTTTGCCTCTTTGCACTCTTGTGTATACCACACTTTATGGTTTTGCTGTACATTTCCCGAGGACTGTGGAATAGCTAGGTGTGCTGCAGCAATAATACAAGCTGTAATCTCTTCATTCAGCTCATCTATGCTGAGATTTTCTGAAAATACTTTTATGAGGTCAGCTTTGGACTGGAAAAGTGTCCAATCTGCCAAGTGAAGTTTCCATCGCCGTGGTTTGGTTAGAGTGATGGATGGTGAGGATGTTAGACTTATTATGACAGGTAAATGATCACTTCCATATGGGTTGTCGAGAACGTCCCATTTAAAATCGGTGAAAATTGATGGTGAACAAAATGATAAATCTAAGCAGCTCATTTTTCCTGAGTTTGGGGAGCAATATGTTTGTTTACCTGTATTCAGGAGGCAGACGTTGTTGCACAGCAAAAAATCTTCTAAAATACGTCCTCTACTGTCTGTTTGCTCACTCCCCCAAAAGGAGGAGTGTGCATTAAAATCTCCAACTAAAATATATGGTTCAGGTAACTGTTTTAAAAGTTCCTCTAAATCGTGAAGGGTAACAATGACATGAGGTTGAAGGTAGACAGAACATATTGTGATTGTTTTATAATGAACAACAGTAACTGCAACAGCTTCGAAATTAGTTTTGAGATGGACTTCTCGCGTTGCAATACTGCTCTGCACAACAATAGCAACGCCTCCGGAGAGGCGACCTGCTTGTTCTCTGTCACATCGAAACACTTTGTGCTTTTTTAAAATTTTTTTTTGTTGAGGTCCCAGATTGGTCTCTTGTAGGCATAGGACCACAGGGGACAGTGAATTTAAAAGGTCTGTTATATCATTGTAGTTTCTTAAAAGTCCTCTACAGTTCCAATGGACTAAGAACGCCATTTTATATGAGGAAGGTAGAGAGACTAAGTTTTTTCTGGCCCGGTGATTCGGGCCTTTTCTTTTCTAGTTCGCTCCAAGGAGCTCCGTCGCCTGTCAGATGTTGACGGCCCCGGACGGTCGTCGTTTGTTGTGTCCATTGCGTCCTCGGACGTGCTGGACGATTGTGCAGACTGCACAGACACATTTGTGGTAGATCTCGCCGTTACTGGAGAGACCTTGGGGCCAGCTGACCTAGAGGCCCGCGCAGCCTGCTTTGGGGGTGGTGGAGCAGCCCCAGCTACTTCCACCGGGGACGTAGAGGTCCCTGCCTTAGGTGCACCGTGTGTCACCGGGGCAGGTTCCAAGGACTGCTGTGACGCCGCCCCCTTTTGCGTCACAACAGAATAAGTTGGGGTGTGAGTGGACGTGAGTTTCTTACGTGCTTCCCTGTAAGTGAGGTTTTCTTTGACTTTTAGTGTGATGACATCTTTCTCTTGTTTCCATGTTGGACAGGTTCGTGAGTAAGCAGCGTGGCTGCCCTCACAGTTGATGCAAAGATGCGTTTCGGATTCACAGTTCTCAGCGGGATGATCGTGCGAGGCACACTTCGCACATGTAAGTTGGCCTCGGCAAGTCTGTGAGCCGTGGCCATACCTTTGGCATTTGAAACAGCGGCGCGGGTTAGGTATGTATGGTTTCAGTTTTATCTTCGTGTACCCTACCTCCACAGCCTCGGGCAGTGTGCTCGATTCGAAGGTAAGGACTAAGTGCCTGGTCGGTATCTCTTTGTTATCCCGTCTGATTTTAATTCTGAACACATTGATGACATTTTGTTCTCTTAGTCCTTCAAGGAGTTCTTCTTCACTTAGGTACTTTAGGTCGTCATCTGAAATGACTCCCCTCACCATGTTTAGAGAGCGGTGTTTGGTGACATTAACTGGGCATTCCCCAAAGCTGGTTACTGTTGGGAGTTTTTCATTCTGATGATGGTACATAATTTCCAAGAGAAGGTCGCCATTTGGAAGTTTTTTGACATTGTATCCTTGGCCTATTGCTTCAGTCAATGTCTTGGTCACGACAAAAGGAGATATTTGCCTAGCTGTTTTTTGAGGGTCTTCACTGTGCACCACGTGGAAGCGTGGGAATCTGTTTGCATTCTTTAGAAAGAAGTTTGCTGTTTCATCGGTCCGTCCCCTTTTTCGGGAACGATCATTGGAGAGCAAAGAAGAAGCCATACAGTAAGTTTTTGTTCAGCCGGGGTGGCGGCCACCCACCATGGAGCCCAACGAGGGGACGGGACAGGAACTCGCAAAGCAGTCCTGCCCACGCCAGCCATACACCCCGACTATAACCAAATATGGCATAACGCAGGGTGGTTAGCCACACAAGGTTAACCCTCGCCGCCTGGAAGTAGGAAGAAACGAAGAAGGTAAGAGAAGACAGGACAGTTGTAAGAGAGGGGATAGGAAAGTGAAAGATGGAGGGGAGGACAGGAAAAGGCGACTGCCGATTTCCCCCGGGTGGGTCAGCCCGGAGGTGCCGTCTGTGGGAAGCGTGGGCCAAAGTGGTGTGTTGCCTCTGCCGAGGGGCCTTAAAGGTCCAAACACTCGGCATCGGCTCAACCACCAGGATCCCCTTTTCCCCAGACACGGCGATGCCACGCACGGCTAAGCGTGGGTGCTCGGGGTCCGTGGTGTCGCACAGTACACGCAAACATCTGCTTTAACAGATGCCCCCTGCGGGGTCTACACAAAGGAGCACTAGTGGCCACTATATTGAAGTAAATGGCAGCATAGCACAACCTCTGGGATCCGTACCCAACATTTCGTGTCGCTGAATGCAGTTTGCTTATGAAATCAGCCAATGATGGCAACACCTGTACTTAATCGTTCGGTCTTTCCTACCTTATCAAAGCTGTTTTTGGCGAGAGTAGTCTGTTGCTAGAATGCTATGGTCAACCAATACAGGACAAACAAAACTTGTTGTCAGTGTTCCTTCATAATCACTACAACATGCAGGTTCCAGTAATTAACTTTACTCCATCAAAAATGGCCGAGGTTTAACCCTGCTAAACCTAGTTAGGCGAAGTAAAAGCGTGGACTGCGCTTAACTATGTTTAACAGGAGAAATGACAAAAGCCACTTTACAGGACTGTTTTCATTAACTGCAATGTCATTACCATCGCTATCATGTATTATCATTATAATTATCACTAACTGCATTGTCATCACTGTTACCATTCTTACACTGCAAGCAAAATCACACCCTTAAAGGTGCGTTTCCGTGTCTACAACTTACATCCTCCAGAAAGTTCCAAAAAGGGTGCATTGAGGTACTGATGCACCACTTTAAAGGGTGCATCAGTATTTTTTCTGGAGGGTGTCAATTTTAGACACAGAAAGGGCGCGATTTTGTTTACAGTGTACACTAGACAAGGAGAATTACAATCTGTTTCCCACAAGCCCGGTGTGTAGTCATGGTTTGCGCGCTCTCCTGGAGATTGGAATGGTGGTTCGACTTCCGGTACAGAGTTTTCTTTTTTTTTTCCAGTGAAAGCAACGCTAGTCTAGTCAGCAGCGCATTTCGGGTAGGCGTTGCTAATCACTACTGCGCATGCGCCATAGGTCAAATGGCGCAAGAAGATTCTGAAGACGCTAATGATAATAAGAAGAATCCGGTCAAATGAGGCAATAAGATATGGAAGACTGCAAGAAAACACGCCAAATCATTGATCACACCACGCAGTGCACAGCTAATGCATTAGCGACGAGAATGTTCAAGCCGGATTTTGTGAACAACCCGTTTGGTAGCTTTCATTACGCATATCCAGGCTTAACTGAGTTGAGCCGCCATCAATGTTTTTCTTATAGCTACACTCTGCCCTCTGGCTTCTTGAAGGTCCATTGCTAGCTCAGGCTGACCTTGGCCCAAGGTGGCATAGTAAAAGAAGTACAAGAGAGCATTCATAAGCAAGCCTTCAGCATTAAGCTTACATCTAGAAGAGGGTAATATCAAGCTAAGGATACCTTTAAAGGAATATAGACAAGAAATTTTTGGTTACACATTTATATTATTTGTAATGATATAGCATGCATTGTTATGCACAGATCATCATGTGGCATTTGCCTATGACCACTAAATAGCTTATAATCGAATTCATTCTCTCACCTGTTTTGGTTTCAACGGCTGAGCGGTTACAATGACTTCAAATAGCTTATAAGTCAAGTGAGGGACACAAAAACTGCATTATAATCGCTGCTTCTTCACTTGTAATTAGAGCTTTTGCAGGCTAAATTTATTGTACAGGACCAAAACAAAACTGCAGTTCTTATAATTGAAGTTTCCTTAATCCATCAAGCGACCTATATGCCCCTTTGAAATAGACATTGCTCAGCTGTTGAAACTGAAACAAGTGGGAGAACAAGATTAATGATAAATTATTTTTTAGCAGCTGAAGGTGAGCATCTCGCGGTGGCCTATGTACATTTATGCCATAAGTATTATTAACAAGAAAATGTAACCAAAATTACGTGCCTGTACCCCTTTAACTATTGTGAACAAATGAAATTTTGAACCAAATTTTCTTGCTCATATAGCTTTATCAAGCAATAGGTTGGCACTTGAAGCGATTAGCAGCTTAAAACAGGCAACAGAAGCAAGAACAGGTAGCAAGGAATAAACAACAAATTAGAAGACTGACACACAAAGAAAACCGGACACAAACAATCAATATAGAAATAGATCTCATTACTTACTGCTTTATGCTGTAATATTCGTAAAGCCCATAAAGATTGTGCAGGGTAGCTCGAAGGTCTTTGGTGGCCATGCTGCAGTGGCACCTCAGCTTCAGCAGAAACAGAAAGGAAAATACAACATGTTTTGGCAAATGTAAGGCATGAACAGCACCAAGCAGTTTTACACCTCGTTTTGCAACTAACCAGGGAACAGAAAGCCGGACAGAATTGCTACCATTGATGGCATAGCATTAAATGAAAACAAGTGTCCAGCATACCTGTTCTTATGCTAGATGCCCTTGGTCAACACCAAGTATAATCAGCAGGGCAGGAAACGCGATGGTCCCGGGTTCGATCCACAGACCAAGTTGAATTTTTCTTTAACTAAGAAGTTTCTAACAAAGTTGTATAGCTTTCCTTTGTAGCCGTATGGCTGCACTTGGGTGGATGTCAATGAGTAATTACTCCCTTATTAGGAAATATAACTTATACAGTCATATGCTCTACTACTTTTTAAATGGCAGACCAGCTCTCAAATGAAATGTTTAATATTCAAAGATCAACAACATAAAATAACTAGTGGGGGGTGGGGTCCCTAGAATTAAACCAATAAAAAATATTGTCAAGAGCAGGATGCTTGCGCTCATTTAGTGCTAATTAATATTAAAGCAAAAATGATGCAGGAACCACTATTATGCGGTAGCGTACTGGGCTCGTTTGGCCAAAAGTTGCTGCCATGCCTAAGAATTGAAATGTTGCATAACAACAAGCAATATTCAACTTTTGGCATCACTTTATGTAGCTTCATAATACAATTCTTGAATAAGACTAAATGCTAACAAAAGACATGGACCAAAATCAAATACCTGAGCAATGTTGCGGTTGAGGAGGTAGACACTGTAGTTGAACATCATGCGTTCCTTCCCTTTCATATATAATGGGAACCTGCAATTTCCACAAAAAAGACAGGACAGTAAAAGCGCAAATCAAGCAATAACTTCCAAGCTCAAGCTCTATACAGACTACAACAAAAATTTCAAAGGAATGGCAATTGCATATTGGTGCAGAGTACCCTGCTAGAACACGTATCCTTGGCCAACTTGATTTCCTTTACTACACAGTGCCATATTTTCCCGCATTATAGCACATTGGCTATTTCAGCTGTCATTTACTGTGCTGATGCACATCCCTTAGGGTTTTCTCGCTGACACCCTCAAGCTCTTTCGGGCTGAAGTTTTCATTAATAAGCTTTGTGCTAATGCTGCCTACACTCCTCACATCCTCCACAAACGGCTCGCACCACATCGCCCGCGATCGCTACCACCAATTTCTCAAGACCGCAGATTACTGAGATGCCCATGCTGTCACCTTAATTGCAAGCCAGACCTATTCCATCTAATATGACATTGCTCTTTCTTTGATCGAGGCAGGGACACCTTGGTTACAAAATATGGCACACCCGCAGATGCTACTGCCTACAATCAACTTCTTTCTTTCGGCTTACTGCTGCCTATGGTAGATGAAACTGCCTTATACGAGTAGTGTGCGGCAGGGCTTCTCACCCTACTTAATGGATTTCTCCGAACTTGGCTCCGACTTGTGCCCTTAAATCTTGGAGTTGAACCATTACCTCACTCTACAGAATAGTACCAACATAGACAAAATCCTAGAATTGTCACACCACTTCATAATGACTGTTAACAAAGTAGGATTATAACAACACAAGCTCACTCGCGCTCTTTATCCGAGAAGTGTTCTATCAGGTTGTCTCGCACAGAAGACGTTGATCCAAGGTGAATCAGGGGATAGCGTAGAGGTACATCCAAGAAGTGGGACATCATCAACAGTGTGTGCGTGACATAGCCAAGGGCAACAGAAATCATCTGGTCTTCTCGATCTGGGCCAGGAGAAATAAAAAGACAGAGATGTGTGCAAAACCAGTGCGACTTGCCTTCACTCATTCTTTCATTCAATTCGGCATGCCCTGTACCGGCATAGGGTCTTTCAGTAATGAGACAAGGAAAGGGAATAATTACAACTAGTACACACTTGAGCCCTCACCAAAGGCTAAAACAAAAGCTGCACAGCTTTTTTGAAACCTTTGTGGCAGAACGAAAACTGTCGTCCAACTTTGGGATTAAGCACAAGCAAGCTTAAAGACGTTGACAGACAAGAGTAGCCCTTGCCCAGGCAACAAAACCAGAGATGTGATTGGCTGAAGTCACTTTGGAGCAGCCCAAAGTTCCTTTTGGTACAAAGAAGTGAGTGTTAGGCACAGGTACCCCATATAGCATATTTTTCAGTGTATAATTAAGCTGCATTTTTTGGGGGTTTCTTGCCAGTGCTACTTATATACAGTGAAAAACACACCATCCCGTGCCATCTTCTGACATTCCCAATAAATATGTTTGAAAAGAGAATGATGAGCAAAAGTGAAGAAGAATCAAGCTATTGGAGAATTTTAGCACAGCACAATCCGTTACTGTGATCTGCTTCTGTGAGACCCAGCTGCACATTGGCAGGTGTACACTCCTTGGGGTCCACGTGTGCAAGTGCAGATAGCTTCCTGCAGAAGCAGTTCAGGGCAGCAAAACACTGGTCGCACAATGCTAAAACTATGTTAAAACCGTAATCCGACGGGTAGAATCACATAATTTCGCAACAATCTGCACCCTATGGCCTCCTTCCTCTGTCACCCAGCAGTCATGTCAGTTTTCTGTCATCCAGCAATCATGTCAGTTTCTTTCACTGAATGCTATAAATGGTGTAAGAAAAAATGCTGCCAGCAAATCAGTGCCACTTGAAGCAGGAAGGAAAGCAGGCTGCCGCACAGGTGATACAGTGACAGGCGTAATGGCTGCTTGGCTTCTCCGGTAAATGCACGCATGCGCAGCGGACTTAGTGGAACTGATTTACTGGCACAGCAATTGCATCACTGTGATATAGTGCTGGATTTACTAAAAATTCAAAGCAGCGTCTACATCTGTCCACTATGTTTTGACAATTTCTTAATGCAGAATAACTTCATCACAAAAAAACAATCCACTGCTGGAAGATTACGTTATCTTAGAGGGCTCCTGCAAGCATGTTGAACTATTATAAAAGAGAACAGAAGGTCAGCCATTCACTTGCATCGCTTTAACTCCTCAAAATTGTTCCTTTTAGGGAAGAAAAGGGCATACAGAGCCATTTATAGAAAAAGAATCACCCATACACACCCTGTTTACTGCATGCTACAGCACTACTGAGGAAAAAAAAAAAGAAAACAGACTCGTACAAATGAAGCACAAACTCACAATTGTTTATTGAATGCACATTTCGTGTATGATATTCTTGAGGACTATGTGACTTTCTTTTAGAACTATGTGACAGTTTGGTAAAGCGTGTGCTGGGTACGACTAGAACCTGCAGGAAACCTCTCCAGGCAGCCGTTTCGTGAGCCCTGCACAGATTGACACCCCGGTACACCGCTTCAGCCAAAAGGCTCCAAACTGCGCGAAACTGCGAAATGTGTATTTCAGCCTTGAGGATGGAGCACGCACCTGGTTTGAAAACTGCGAAGACGTTTTAACATCATGGCGGGAGTTCTGCCGTCGCCTGCTGGAGGCCTACACCAGCGTTGATCGCCGCGAACGAGCGGAGCGCGCCATCCACTCCCGTATCCAGCTTCTGAACGAAAGCGTACAGATGTACGTCGAGGACATGATGCGCCTCTTTAGACGAGCTGATCCAACCATGCCCGAGAAAAAGAAACTGCATCACTTAATGTGTGGAGTTAAGGAGCAGCTCTTCGCGAGCTTCGCGCTCAACCCACCAACAACCGTGGCTGCCTTCCTCACCGAGGCCACAACGATAGAAAAGGTTCTTCAACAGCGTTCCACCCCCTACGACCGGCCCGTGCATGCTGCTGCTGTCACAGCATCATTTACTCCTGTCAGACACCACCCTGATGAACTGCGTGAACTGATCCGTGTGATTGTGCATGAAGAGCTGCAAAAAGTGTGCATCTCGTCGCAGCCGGCGCTCAGCTCCATGTCAGCTCTTGTCCGCGAGGAGGCGCAACAGGCATTCCAGGGCCCTACTCCTGCGATTGACACGCCACATCTGTCTGATGCCTACCACCGTCCCACGTACGCAGACGTTACACAGCATCCTGCTCCCGCTTCGCCGCCACCCGCTCCCATTTCGCCGCCACCCATTCACGCCGCGCCTCTAGCCTCGCTCCCATCAGTGCAGCCCGTGCAGTATTATGACGCCTTTTCGGAAGGCTGACATATGGCGCACACCTAACCGGCGGCCACTCTGCTTTCACTGCGGGCCATCTTTATCGAGATTGTTTTTACTGACGCTTCGGCCTGCAGGGCTTCCGCATAGACTCTCCGAGGCCCCGTGTTGGTCAGCACCCTCCGGAAATCGAGAACTTCCACCAACACGCTCGTGCCCATCCGCAGAGACAGTTGCGCTCACTGCCACTGAGGCGCTCTTTCCCGACCTCTAACGACCTCTGGCGAGAAGCACAAAGTCGATTCCCTAGTCCTCGCCGGGCAAACTGAAACCAGCGACATTCGGGAATCGACTTCCCTAGTCCTCCTGTTGCCGTAGCTACAATCCGACGACACCCGCACTCGAATTAAATAACCGTGGTTCTTTGGATATTCCTGTGGTAATCGACGGTTGCAGAGTCAGTGCGTTAGTGGACACAGGTGCCAAATACTTTAAGTGAACAGTTAGCGACTGCCCTGAAAAAAGTGATTACCTCTTGGCCTGGAGTGCACCTCGGAACTGCCGGTGGTCATCTCGTTACGCCCAAAGGTATGTGCACTGCTCGCGTTGAGATAAGCCAGTCCATGTTCGTCGTTAGTTTCATCGTGCTGTGCGACTGCTCTCGGGATCTCATCATGGGCATCGACCTTCTGCAGGAATTTGGTGCACTTATCGACCTCCGGAACCAAATTGTGACGTTTTCAACAGAACCACCTGCCAAACTCCAACCACCGCAGTGCCGCTCTTCGCATTTCTGCAGACTGTGTCATGCTTCTGCTACAAAGTAGTGTTTTCGTTGACGTCGTTTGTGCCAAATATCCCGACGGTGACGCAGTCGCTGAAACTATTTGGTTGCTCCTTCTCACTCAAGGCATTTGTGTCGCTCGTAGCTTGCTTACGATTCGCGGTGGCCGGTCTGCAATCCTCATCACCAGTTTTTTTCTGGTGATGGGTTTCTGGAACTGCCATCGCTTCCGCTGATGCTGTACTCAATGTTTCCACTCTGTTTTGCATCCGCGGCAGCTGCCACTGACAACCATTCACCGAGCGTCCCCGAAAACCAACTTCCTGCGGGCGTAGACATCAACTGCAATCTGTCCGAAGGGAAGTGCCGGGCTCTAGAGCAACTGCTACTGCAGTTTAAACAGTGCTTTACGTCTTCATTGAAAGTGCGTCAAACGCCCCAATGCAACATCGGATCATTACTTATGACGACGCTCGCCCAATCCGCCAGCAGCCTTACCGCGTTTCTACCAAAGAACGGGAAGTTATCAATTCGCAAGTGCAGGAGATGCTTAAAGATGGTATTGTTCAATCTTCCCAAAGCCCATGGTCTTCTTCTGTCGTTCTAGTCAAGAAGGAGGACGGCACACTTCGATTCTGTGTCGATTATCGCAAACTGAACAATGTCACCAAAAACGATGTTTACCCGTTGCTGAGAATTGATGACTCTCTGGACAGACTACGGCACGCTAAGTACTTTTCATCAATTGACTTGAAGAGCGGTTATTGGCAAATTGAAGTGGACGAACGGGACCGCAAAAGAACCGCCTTCGTTACGCCCGACAGCCTATATGAATTCAAAGTGCTCCCTTTCGGCGTGTGCTCAGCGCCGGCAACGTTCCAACAGCTGATGGACACTGTCTTCACTGACCTCAAGTGGCAATGTTGCCTTGTGTACCTGGATGATGATGATGTAGTCTTTTTCGAAACATTTGAACATCTCCTGCGCCTGCAGGCTGTCCTCAGAGCGCTCCATTCGGCTGACCTTACGCTGAAGCCCCAGAAATGCCACTTTGGTTACAAAGAGCTGAAGATTCTGGGTCCCGTAAGCGCTGACGGCGTTCGTTCCGACCCCGACAAGACCGCAGCCATTGCGTTTTCCTACTCCTACTGGTAAGAAAGCTGTCCAGCATTTTCTGGGTCTATGTGCTTATTATCGACGGTTTATTTCTGACTTCTCCCACGTTGCTTAACCATTGACGTGCCTCATGAGAAATGACACCTCCTTTGTTTGGACTCAAAAACAAGAGGCGGCTTTCTCATTGCTCCCCCAGCGCCTTCAGACTTCTCCCGTTCTTGCACACTTTGACGAACAGGCTGATACTGAGATCACATCGACGCCAGCCACATCGGTCTTGGCGCTATCCTTGTGCAACACCAAGAGGGCATTAAGAGAGTTATAGCCTATGATAGCCACACTGCGGAACGCAATTACTCGACGACCGAAAAGGAATGCTTTGCTGTTGTGTGGGCCACCATGAAGTTTCGCACTTACCTCTACGGCCGCCCCTTCAAATTTGTAACGGATCATCACTGCCTTTGCTGGCTGGCTAATTTACAAGACCCGCCTGGACGCTTGGCCCGTTGGAACTTGCGACTCCAGGAATACGACATTACTGTCGTGTATAAGTTGGGCCGTTAACACGAAAGCGCCGACATGCTGTCGTGCTCACCACTTCACACTACAGGACCAGAACTTGATGACGACAGCGGCTTTCTCAGTACCCTGCACACATCAGACATAATGGCTCGGCAGCGGGCTTACACGAACATCCGACCTCCGATTGATCACCTTGAAGGTCGCACCATACTTCTACCTCGACACTTCTCTCGCCGTCTTGGCTCTTTCTGTTTGCACCAGGGTATCGTTTATAAGAAGAACTCGAGGGACCAGGACAGACCTCATCTTCTGGTGATTCCAGACGATCTTTGCGCCGACATTCTCCTAGCATGCCACGATGAGCCCACTTCTGGCCACTTGGGTTTTTCCCGGACGCTTGTCAGGGTACAAAACATATACTACTGGCCCGGGCTATCTGCCGATGTCAAACACTACGTCAAAAGCTGCCATGAATGCCATGCGCCGGAAGACGCCACCGTGTAAGCCAGCCCGTTTCGGTACCCCGCGCTCCATTAGACCAAATAGGGATGGACTTCTTCGGTCCTTTCCCTCTGTCGCTGGCAGGCAACAAGTGGATCATAGTCACTACTGACTATTTGACTCGCTACGCTGAGACCAAAGCAATTCCCCGTGGCACAGCTTCAGAAGTTGCTCAGTTCTTCATGCAGAAGTTGTCTTCCGACACGGCGCCCCTTCGTACATTATTACTGACAAAGGGATGGCGTTTACAGCTCAGTTACTTGACCAGATATTTCAGCCGAGCTGCACTGGGCCACCGCATGACCACAGCGCACCATCCACAGAGCAACGAACTAACTGAACGATTAAACAAGACCATTGTGGACATGCTCTCAATGTGTATGGATGTCCAGCACAAGACCTGGGATGAGGTGACATTTGCGTACGTAACATTTGCGTACAACACAACACGGCCCTCCAGGAAACTATGCTCTTCAGTCCGTTTCGCCTCGTGTATGAACATGAAGTCCAGACCATGCTTGATGCCAAGCTGCCGTGCCCCGTTCAGGACAACCAGCTCTCACCAGACGCCGAAGAGATCGCCCAACGTGCTGAAGAAGCCCATCAGTTGCCCGCTTGCACATTGGCCAACAGCAGGGCACTGATGCCCGCCGCTACAACCTTCGCCACCGACAGGTCGACTACAATCCCGGGGATCAAGTCTGGGTGTAGACACCTGTCCGTCGCCAGGGCGTGTCCAAGAAACTACTTTGCCATTACTTTGTTCTCTACAAAGCGCTGCGATGCGTTAGTGCTGTTAACTATGAAGTGCTTACTAACGGTGTCAAGCAATCGCGACGTCCAAGCTCTGATATTGTACATGTTGTGCAGCTTAAACCGTACTATACGTGGTAACAGGTTCGCCGGTCTCCGTTGTGAGTGGCTCGTTTTTCTCCCTTTGATTTTTTTTTTCTTTTTTGAAACCTAGCGTTCCTATGCTGGTGCCACCACTGCGATGTTGCTTTTTTTCCTCGAAGGGGGAATAATGCCACCTAACATAGCCAGATGGCGCACGGCTCTCCGAAAAAAAGACGATGACGTCGGACTCGTGCTAGCGTTCTGCAGCCGCGCTTGCTGGCTGCTTGCCTGGATCCAGGTATTGGACCATTCCTCTCGGAGGACTGTGACTTTCATTCAAAACTATGTGTGAGAATATGCATTCCTCATTGCATGCTCTGTCCAGTTTCATTATTATTTTGTCAATGATGTACGTGTGGCAGCACCACTATCAGTTCATTGCATTTTTGATTATTTCACTTAGCGTTCATCAATCCAGTAGAAGGATCGCCAACACAGTTTTAAGATCCTGCTTCGAAAAGTGCACATGCCTCCGTAATCTCTCTTTATGCTTCTGCACTGCCACATACTATTATACAAGTATCATCAAATGTTAGATGACTTTTGTGCTAAGCACAACACACTGACAGAGTAAGTGATTCGTGCCGAGTATAGTGCATTGCCAAAGTCCCTGGGCATGCAGTCTGCTTAGCATTCCTCAAATGCTCGCTTGTTCTTTTATTTAGATGTATTCCTGGCTGGCCAATGTATTTCTTGCCACAAAATTAGGATATGTCGTATTCTACATATTTCTTTCTGTGGATGATGTCATACTTAGACAATAGAAATATTATAGTAAAACTATATAAAGCATACATTAAAAGATGTACATCATGCATAAAATGCACGCCTAAAAACAATAGTGTGTTCGCACTTCATTTGTGCAAGTCTGTAATCTTATTTCGTCCGTGATGTTGTAGTGCTGTAGCAAACAGTATAGAAGCTGCATAATGTTTGCCTTACTGGTACACACATTCAGCCATGCTGACGAGTGAACCAGGTTGTCTTTTGTTGCCTGGATCTGCCTTCCTGTCGCCTAACAGGACAAGTGCTTATATTGAACTCGGAAGGTAGTGAAGGCTTAACTAGCATAAATCTCCCTCTATCATTTCCCTCCCTTGCCCGCTACCCCTTTCCTTTTTTGGGATAAATAAAGTCGTCACTTACTCAGCAATGTGCTAGGGCTAAGGAGAATTCAATATACCAACAGTAACTTGCATTCAATCTCTACAAATACACACAACAGGTTTCACAAAACCCGTTTTATTTGCCTCTATTTTATTTTACTCACGGAAACAATGCTACCCAATAAGCACACTTACCATTGAAGTCCTCACTGTTCGGGAGATGAACAAGGCAAATTGTGTAGCCTTTCTTCTCTGGAAGCTAGAAAACAGAGTATTCAATAAAACTGTGAAATTTAAATGTAAGTGTAGCTAACTATGCTACAAGATTCAACATTCAGCTTGGCTTGATTCACTATGTTAATGCTGAAAATGGATGCGTTTAAGAGACAGTTTACTAAACTTTTTAAAATTGATGTTTGTTTTCTTGCATCACTCGATAGCTGTGACTCGAAAGATTACCCAGCTATGAAGCTGAGAAACAGAGCATAAAAATTTAAAACTTAATTATATAGTGGTCTCATTTTCTCTGTGGTATATATATATATATATAGCATCTGCAAACACTGACATTGTGAACATGACATACGGTTAGTGCAGTAACTTTATGCAACTCTACGAACGATGACTGTAGTGCTACCTAGGTTGTGTGAAAAGCATGACATAAACTAAGATACACAGATTTTGTTAAAACTATAACTGAGAGTAGTAAGGTAGTTTTAAATAGTATAAAATAAACAATGCAGTTAAATAAACCCAGTGATATTTACCACAAAAACAAACAACTCTTTTTGCCTGTAGCAGCCTGTAGGAGAGAATGGAGAAAGGATTCCATAGAGGTGACAAAGCAGGCCTCGGAAATTTCCTATCAAACCCGGTTGCAGTGAATTTATGTTCCCTGGTTTCCACAAATAATGAAACCTGCTTTAAAAGCAATCAGGGCCTTTTGCAAGTAACCTTGAAATCTGCTTTTCGAAATAATTAGGACCCCCTCTAATAGATTTATACATAGTAACCTCAATTATGTTATAGATTCTTTGAATCTAGGCAATTAAGAACACCGAAACAATGGCACAATCCTCAAGTGACAGCACATTGTAACATGGTAAGTATCCCAAGGGTTTTAGCCAGAACAGAGGTAGGTACAGTGAAACTTCACTTGAACGAACTTCCAAGAGACCTAAGAAAAAAAAGCTAAAGTGAAAATTCGCTGAACTGAAATACATGCGTGAAAGCTTGTTTCCATTAGCTCCAAGAAACATTGGGTGTTCAAGTCATATCTCATTCCATTTATTCGTCAAAACGCTCACTTTCAAGCGAAGATTGCAGTAACCTTTTACAGCACTTTTGAATTTAGGACTGCAGTGGTCTTGAACTCAGTCACTGTGTCCAAGCTCTCGTGAACCTCGTCTGGCATAATGTTCTGTTGGGCAGCAAAGGCCTTCAGGTTCTACAAGCAGATCATTACTTCGGCCGAGCATGCATACATATGCCTTTCTTGGTGCCAAAATGCCTAGTAAGACTCAAGCTCTGGCTATGGCTGGCTATGACTGTGGGGCCAATTAAGCGTGCAAAGCCAGTTATGGATTCGGCTGGCTACAAGCTTGTTTAGATAGCCAATTCAGTTTAAAGCTAAATGACGGCCACTTTTCGTCATGTGACAATGAAACGTGGTTCTAACACAAAAATATGCAACAAAAAGTGTGGGTTGTGCTTGCTGAATTGCTCAGAATGATGTAGGAGACACAGGATGACACTGCAGAAAATGTTCGTAGAACTGAAATGAGCAATAAATCAATTTCATTAAAATGAAGGGCATTTGCATAATGTTGAATGAATCATTATTGAGGGACTTCACGAAAAATCTTATGAATACTTTGTTGACATAACATTCTTTCAAGTGGTATTCTACTGTGGGCACCAATTTTACCGACTCCAGAGAGTGCACATAAAAGACGATGCTAACCAATACAGTTTCAATCAGTCCTAATATAGTTTTGCACTAAACTTTACAAAGCAGTGTTACAGATGCTATCACTAGCTGTGACTAGACAGTGTAAGTTGCACAATTCAAGCACCACATGAAATAAAAATAAAAACAGCCTTGGAAGCAAAGTATAGATATTTATTTATTGGAGATATAAAGAGAGTTATTGCTTGCTTTCTTGTTTGAAGAGGGAAGTAAGTAAAAGAAGTGATTACTCAATTACCTTTTCTAAAAAGAAAATAAAGCAATATTTCCATATACTTTCCTAGTCTTCAAAACCTCTTCCACTCTTCCACACATAACCCAGCAAGCTGCTTATCCCCACCATTCTTAAATGTGCACTCTAGTACCATGAGAGAGAAAGCAGCACTTACAGGCATCACAGGGTAGATAAAGGCCAACTCAGTAATAAGCTCCTTCTGCCTAAACAGCAATCGCGAAGATGTCTTAAGGAGATTCTCTCGAACTTCGAAGTAATGCCTCCGCCGTTCCACGAGCATGTTCCGCTTCTCCACCAGTTCAGCTGCCATGCTTGCCAGCTGTTGCTCTACGCGGAAGATCAGGAACATTTTGACTTTGTTCAAGGAGAAATACAAATAAACGTTAGTATAACGTCATCTTTTTGTTAGCAAAGCGTAGAAAATCGGCAATTATGCATCACTACACAGAATCTTCTCACAAGCGATGATTACTGTAAAATTCGGCGCAAGCACTCCCTCCCCCCATGCAGGTCGGAATTACTGGCAAAGTGGGGGAAGTAAGAAGGGATGTTATCCGAGAACATCACTGAAATCCAAGATGGTGACGACAAAATTCTCCCGCCAAAAAACAAACAAACAAAAAAAAATAGTGCAGTGCAAATGGATTCAAGCTTTATTATACAAAGGAACTTGGTCGTTATTAGGCCCAAGTTTTGACACTGCTATGTGAAGCCCTTTCAAAACCACTGATTCCTCCCAGTCAGTTGCTAAATAAGTTTGCAGCATTCTGCCTGAAGCAAACTGCAATATACACTCCTGTCTTTTAGCGTCGTGGCTCCAACGCCAGCCAGTCCTCCGCACAGGTCACCATCCTTCGAGCCATCGAGCACTTTAGTATTGTCGCACCTCTTGAAGGAGCTTGACATAGTCTCAGTGGCCCATGCCTTGGCGAAAAAATGAAGCAAAATTGGGTTCTTCAAGTTTCCTGTTAGTTTCCTTGCTTTCTTGCGAATATATTCCACAAATGTTGTAGGATGGGCCCTTCTGCACCACACAGGCACATAGAGCATGTCGATATTGCGCTTCTCAATGACATATTTGATAGCTTATGTTTTGTAGATGGGCATTTAGCGCAAAGCCAGTAACTGCCACATGTCACCGATGATTGTGCCCCATACTCTTGATAAGGGACCTTTGCATCTTTCCCGATGCCTTTCGCCCACTTGTAGTGGCAATCAGTTCAGCATTTACTATAAGTGAACAAAAAAAAGTATGTGCTATGACAAAATAAACTCGGCAACATTGTGACTCCTTGCCTTAATGAAAATAAATTAAATTATTCTCACTTTACATGTGAAGGGTAACGAAAACCTTGGCAGAAATTTTCTTGATTTGTTCGCTGAAGATAATGAAGGCTGGAAGCTTGTGGCACATGGCGGGGGCAGCTAGGCAAACCATTAAGCAGTGCGGGGCACATCAAGTGTTTGCAATCCATACACTGCTTTCACCAACTCTGATGTTCGACGAGTTGTCTATTCGGACCATTGTCTGGTGGTGATGTCCAGTGTGTAGCCATTGTGCCATCGCAGCAAGTTCATGGCAGATTGAAAGGCACTTGCTGCCTCTAAAAATTCCTCAGGTCCTCAACTCTATAGTACAGTTGGTTACTCTGACAGCCTCTTCAGCTGGTTGCAAACGGCACATCCAACACCTCTCGCACTTCAAGAACTTGAACAACATATTATGTGTTCACTGCACATCAGCACACTGTTGAGCTGTTACTTAGCTTTTCTCAAAGTCTGGCTTTCCCCTATTTTTTCTGTAGCAAATTGACAAAATTCTTGTCCCATTCCCACGCCCATTTCCAGAGGAGCTTGAAGTGTCCAGACATCTGATGTACGTTTTTCCCGTATTTCTGAATGCCATTGAATGACCTCAATTTTCGTCACCACTGTGCAGTCAATCTCAAAACAAAACCAGAAATGGCGGGTGGCAATCAAGCTGATTAGGCAGCAAAGACAGATTGGATTGGATTGAATTTGATTCTTGGAATGGATGTGGCAGGCCAATGTTCCCCGAGTGTAGTGCATAATAAGAGCACAGAGTTGGATGGTTAGGGGGAGGAAGGTGCTTTCCCGAGGAAGCAAGAAAATGTGAAATTAGCAGTGAAGTTAGAAAAGAAGGGGGCCGTTTTCACGAGTGGTAGTGATTGCTAGGAATTTCAGCGTAAGTTAAAAATGTTTTTTGCCTACAATGACACTTCATCTTGCTTGCTTGTTTGTTTGCTGGTGTAAAGCACTTATACAGGACCTCAAAGAGAAGTTGTTACATCCAGAGATAACCACACATAGCTGCAGTAATGTACTGTGGTACAAAGGAGAGAGTAAAAAGGTGAAAAAATGGCAAGGAAAACAAAATCGTCCAGATTAACAAAATCATTGGTGTAATAGCAAGGCTGGAAGCAAAAAAGTGAGAGAAGAAAGCAAACACCTCTCACGTTTAGATACCAAAACAGCCACGAAAGTTGGTGGTTTTTCCAAACGTTAAGGCCCACTGCAATCAATGCCAGTCCGATGAAAAATGGAGACAGCACAAATGTAACAAAACTTGGAGAGCTTTTCGCATGCAGTAACCTCACACATGGTCATCATATAGTTAAGAGTCTCCAATTTCTGTAGCTATGGAGCTATCCAACTTTGCAAGATTGGCCGTTGGTGAAACAAACTCTGCATTATGCAAAAGCCAACAAGCAATGCACATTTTGTTTGTTACTTAAAGAGCTGCAGACAAATGTTCAGTGACATGTGAGTAGCTTTATACAATCACATTAGTATATTAATATATTAATCCAGCACATGTCCCACTAGGCACACATTTTATTCACTCTGTTGTGATTCAGCACCAGTGTCCATTAAATTCAGGTTTATCAAGTTTAATGTCTCAAAGCGACTCAAGGTATGAAGGATGTTGTAGTAAAATACTCCTGATAATTGACCACCTGGAGTTTTTAATGTGTGCACTAACACAGCACAGTGCTATGATGCCCTGCGTTTCACCTTTATGAAAGATAGCCGTCGCAACCGGAATTAAAGCCGGGTGCACAAGCTTAGTAGTCGAGTGCCCCCGCCATTGAGACACCATATCAGGGTAAAAGCAGTCAAACCAACGAAACCTGAATGTTTCACCATTTTCACGATACGTACATATGTGTGGGCAACCACAGAGAGAATCATTAGAAAATTGCTTATTTCATGCATGAAAATGATGAGAAACGGAAAGCAATATTCTGCACTGATATACAATAAACATCAAAATAATGTTTAATGAAAATATTTATCACACCCGAGAAATCTGCAACAAATTTTTCGGTTGCCAAGGATACTTTATCATGCTGAGAAAGAAACAACAAAAAAAAAAAAAAAAAAAAAAAAAAGCTGAGACATATAATACCTTAGCCCTTTAACGGCTTCCCTCATTCCTCTGTCAGAACAAGAATGCTGCCTGTAGCCAATTATATTCGAGCTACTTTACACTAAATCGCATGACATGGGCAGCTCCTTGTCTTACACAAAATGAAAGCTTGCCAGCAGGTCAAGCAAAGCCCACAACCTCGCATGGAATATGTTCATGACTATGAAGAACTTCTGTTTAGCCTAGTTCCAGCTCTGCTCACAGGTGATGTACCACAGCCAAGTGCAAAGCCAAGGCTTTTAGGCAAAAACAAGGATTATGCAGATTTAACCAGATGAAAAAGGAGCAAAGTCAGCATGCACACTATACAAGAAAGAAAAAACACTTGTTGCATGTGAAAGCGCTACTGCAAACAAAGTACTTATATATACTCAAGCTAAACCTCCTTATTCTTCACTTGTTCCAAAGTTACACGCAGTGTACCATGAGAAAGTACTGAATCCAACAGTCCCACACTGGCTATCTATACAAGCAGTGATAACTATGCAGCCAAACAGATGTGACTGCTTCAGAAGTCAACAGCACCTGAAAGGGTGAAAGTAGCTGTTCACTAATTATTTTACTGAGCTTGCAATCCATTAGTAGGTTCCCTACTTACTAACTTACAACTGAAGAGCTAGCAAAGATAGTGATCGCACAGTAAAACAGAGACAGATGTAAAATAAGAAAATGGTCACAGCAGAACTGCTTTACTGCAGATACCAGAAAGGAAAATCAGACAAAAAATCAAGAAAGTAGCAGCCCCATAAGTATATAAAACTGCACAGCCTTGCTGTGAAACACTTGCAGAAAGAAAAGGAAAATAATAATGAGGTAAGGATACCTTTGTCAGCTAGCTCCTGAGCCTTGGTCTGGCAGGCCAGCCGTTCTTTATCGAGCTGCCTTGTTCTCTCTTCCAAGACCTCCTTCAGGAGACCAATGCGCAGCCGCACCTTCTCCTGCTCTGCAAGACACTCGTGAAGCTGCAAACGCTGCTGAAGCCGCTTCTCAATGGCTCTGCGAACACGCGACACAGATGCCTGCGTCTGCTTGATGGCTCGCTCAGTCATCATCATCCTGCAATTAACCGGCAATGAAAATGATGATGATGATGGATTTTAATGGCGCAAGGGCGACTCAGGCCAAAGAGCGCCAAACTCAAGGTTAATGGTGCACTCAAGTTTATATGATGGAATAGTTGTGATTTTTCATGAAGGGATAAAAAACTGGTGTATAGGGCCTAAAAATGTATTCGCTCTGTGATATCGCTAAAAACAATGGTGTATAGGGCCTAAAATTCATTTGTGATATATAATGGATGCGCAATGTATAAGTAGATGTATTAAAATATCTCATCCGTCCTCTCAAGGAGGAGCGGGCTGAGACCCACGTCGATAAAAAATTTCATGTAAAAAGCCTACTTGTGATAAAAATTTAAGCACCTGTTTTAAAGGAAACATTGGGTTGTCGCCAATAAAAATGGATGGGTGTGCAGGTATTTGATGAGTGAACAAGGAGGGAAAATGACGTCTTCTTTCTGGTTCCAGTTGTGCACATATGATTAAAACATGTATGACAGTGAGTCGATCACCACATCTCGAGCAGTGTGGTGCAGGAGAGTTGGTTAAAAGATATGTATGGGTTATGTATGTGTGGCCAATTCTCAGCCTGCACAGGGCTACTTCTTTAAATCTGTGTTGTTTTTCTGTGGTGTACCTGCCTATTTTTGCCTTTATTGTGTGTAGTTTATTTTCTGATGCTGCGTCCCATTCCTCTTGCCATTGTTGTCGAATCATGTTTTTTATGTGTGGTTTGAGGTCATGATAAGTTATCTTATCAATGTCTGTGTCATTTCTAAGGGCAGCTGAAGCAGCTAGCCTATCAGCTGCCTCATTACCAGGTATACAGCGGTGGCCTGGCACCCAACACAGTGTAATTTTAATTTCTTGTTCATGGGCAAACATAAGGGTGTTATAAAGAGAGTTCAGTACTGGGTTCTTATTTTGCCATTTCCAAAAGGATAGGGACTTTAAAACACTGAGGGAGTCTGTGTAGATGATCGACGTCTGTATTTTATTTTCTATAATGTGTCTCACAGCTAAAAGGATACCATTGCATTCAGCGGTAAATATACTAGTATTTCTGTTCAGGGTTTTTGACTGTGAAAACTGTGGTCCATGTGCTGCACAGGAGACTTGAGCAGACTTCGAAGCATCAGTGTAATATTCATCACAAGTGTACTTCTCCTGAAGTGACATGAAATGCTGCTGTATGGCAATAGGGGATGCATGTTTGCCCACTTCAAGAAACGACAGGTCGCAATTAACACCGTGCATTTCCCAAGGAGCAATTAGGTCTTTTATGGAAGTTGTATGAAGACTGGTAACCGAAACATTCAGATATTCAATGTGCGTGGCAACTCTGATTGGATATGGTGGTGTTAGAGATGGTTTTTTTGAGAAAAGTGCTGTGCCAGTTTTGTCAAGCAGGAGCCGACGACATGGATGGTCCAGTTGGCATAGTACCTTCATAGCATAAGTTAGAGAAGTAAATTGTCTCCTTCGTTGCAGTGACCATCGGTTCGCCTCGACATAGAGGCTAGCAATTGGGCTAGTTCGGAAAGCGCCTGTAGCGAGGCGAAGGCCGAGGTGGTGCACGGGATCGAGCAATTTTAGCGCAGAGGATGATGCTGACCCATAAACCACCGAGCAATAGTCAATGCGTGATAGAACTACACTATTCAGAAGGTTCAGAAGGCAGTCGCGGTCTGTGCCCCATGACCGGTGAGAGAGAATTTTTAGCAAATTCATCGCTTTGAGACACTTCAGTCGCAACTGTTTTATGTGGGGAATGAAGGAAAGTTTTTCGTCAACAACTACGCCAAGAAATTTATGTTCTTTTTTAAAGGCAAGGCTCTGGCCATTCAGTGTAATGTTGGGGTCAGGCCTGATGCCACGCTGCTTAGAGAAAAGTACACAAACACTCTTTCCAGAGTTACCGTAAAAACCCGCGTATAAT
Source organism: Amblyomma maculatum (assembly GCF_055883805.1). Classification (NCBI taxonomy): domain Eukaryota; kingdom Metazoa; phylum Arthropoda; class Arachnida; order Ixodida; family Ixodidae; genus Amblyomma; species Amblyomma maculatum. The sequence goes on along the minus strand of NC_139345.1, from coordinate 39,110,336 downwards.
ACGAACCCGAATATAATACGAGGTGAAATTCTGGAGACGCGAAATGGAAAAAAAAGTTTTTACCGCATATAATACGAGAGAGAAAAAACAAGACATTTATTGAAATCGGACCTCCCACTTCAATCACTTTCATCTTCAGCAGCGCTTTCCTCGGAAATTTCTTTGTCGGACAAATCATCCCACAGGTACTCATCTTCTGTGCCATCGAGGGCGTTTGAGATGCCGCACTTCTTAAACGAACGGCGCACAAGCTCCTCTGGGATGCTTGCCCACGCGTCCACAATCCATTTGCACAGCGTGGCTGGCGATGCTCGCTTCAGCCGCCCGGCCGGCGTCACTGCAGGCTCACCTGACCGCATCCATTCCGCGTAGCATCGCTTGACTGCGTCCTTGAAGGGTTTGTTGACACAAACGTCGAGAGGCTGAAGTTGTGAGGTCATCCCACCCGGAATCACAACAAGTTCTGTGCGGCAGTCGCTTAGCAGCCTCTTCACCGAGTCGGCCAAATGGCAACGAAACGCGTCCAGCACGAGGATGGATGGAAAGGACAACAGTGCACCGGGCCGTTTGCACCACACTGACTTCACCCAGTCGAGGACAAGATCCTCGTTCATCCAACCTTTTTCATGGCATCTCACGATGACATTCTTCGGCAGCTCCTCACCTTTCGGCATTGTCTTGCGCTTGAAGATGACATAGGGCGGGAGTTTGCGGCCGTCTGCCGTGCACGATAGCATGACTGTAACCCGCGTCTTCTCGTTTCCAGTAGACCGGATACAAACTTGTTTAGAGCCCTTCTTATGGACGGTGAGGGGCGATGGCATGTCCAGGTAAACCGGCGTCTGGTCAGCATTGCCTATTTGCCCCAGCTGAAAGTTTTTGGTCTTTCGCAAAGAAATCACGTGGCGCTGAAAAGCCACCAGCAGCTCTTCGAAGGATTCGGGCAGCTTTTGTGAAATCGAGGTTCGCCGGCGTAGCGAGAATCCAGCACGGCACATATAGCGATGTATCCAGTGCTTGCTTGCTTTGAAGGCGGAGCTCGGAATTCCCTTTTCCCTTGCAAGCTCCCTAGCTTTTGCCTGCATAAGCTCTACGCTCACAGCTAGATGCGATGCTCGCTGTTCTCGTACGAACTCCGTCAGAGCGAGTTCAATTTCCGGGAATGCGCCATTCTTTGGCCCGCGAAAGCTTCTTCGCATTCCCTTGCACGCGAAAAGGGCTTCTTTCTGTCGTCGCCATCCGCGAATGCTTCCCTCGGTGACGCCAAACTGCCTCCCGGCCGCACTGTTGCCGATGTTTTCAGCAACTAAAATCACCTTTCTCTTAAAGCAGCCGAGTACTGTTTCCGAGACCCTGGCATCTTGCTCGTTCACTTAAAGAAAAAAGCGTGCACTTTTTCGCGAACCGTGGTTTGCACGAGAGCACATGCGCTGATGCTGTGCGCACTCGACGACCCAACAACGAAGAGACGACACCTCGACGTCGTGGCCACTGCGGGGTGCGGCCACGTTAGGGCAACGAAGCCAAGCCGTAGCCGCACATCGATAACAAAGCCAAGCCGTAGCCACGCGGCAACAACGAAACCAAAACTTCTCGCAAAACTTTGACATTTTGGTTGGGATCCGCAAATAATACGAGGCGGAAATTTGGAACGCTGAAAGTTGGAAAAAAAACTCGTATTATACGCGGGTTTTTACGGTAAATTTAAACCCATTGTCATCAGCCCACCTGGACAATTTGTTTACACCTAGCTGAATTTGTCGTTCACAGATGGCCAAGATACAAGATTTGAAGCTTATCTGGACGTCATCAACATATACAGAACAAGAAATAGTTTTTGGCAGCACGCTTTTTAAAGAGTTCATTTTGACTACAAAAAGTGTGCAACTGAGAACACCACCTTGAGGGACACCATTTTCTTGAATGTACTGCTTTGAATATGCATTGCCAACACGAACTTTGAAGGTCCGCTCAGACAAGTAACTTCGAATTGTGCTCAACATGTTTCCTGTGATGCCAAGAGAGAAGAGGTCGCGGATGATACCATAGCGCCAAGTGGTATCATATGCTTTTTCAAGATCGAAAAAGACAGATAAACAATGTTGTTTATGTGCAAAAGCATCCCTTGCATAAGACTCAAAGGCAATGAGCTGATCAGCTGTTGATTGCCCAGCTCTAAAACCAGCTTGGTTTTGATAAAGAAGACCATTGTATTCAAGGAAATGGAGAAGGCGACGATTTACCATTTTCTCAAAAAGCTTGCATAGACAGCTGGTTAGTGCGATAGGCCGATAACTAGCAGCAAGTGTGGGTTCTTTTCCGGGTTTTAATATTGGGATGATGATCGCTTCCTTCCATGCTTTAGGAAAGCGTCCTGTGGCCCATACTTTGTTATACAGGTAGAGTAGGGTTTCAACAGTGTTCACATGCAGATGCCTGAGCATTCCATATGTGATCCTGTCAGGACCTGGAGCTGTGTTACCACATGTGTCTAGTGCAATCTTCAGCTCCTGCATGGTGAATGGGCTACTGTATCCTCCTGAGGATGGCCTTTTATCATGTATGTGCTTCCTCTCCTCTCTTGCCTTGTGCCGCAAAAAGGAATCTGTATAGTGTGCTGAGCTGAATATGTATTCAAAGTGTTGCCCTAGTGTGTCTGCTTGATGTTCAAGAGAGTCACCACTGGTGCTGACAAGGGGCGTTGGGACTGTGCTATATCCTTTAAGTGCTCTTATCCTGTTGTGAACTTTGTGTGCGTCAGAATAGGAGTTCACTGAAGAAAGGAATGATGACCAGCTTTCTCGCTTGGAGATGCGTCGAATACGCCTGCCATTTGCCTTTGCACGCTTAAAGGCTATTAGGTTTTCGGCTGTGGGGTATCGGCGTAGTTTCGACCATGCCCTGTTTTGAGTTTCACGAGCAGTCTTACATTCTGCATTCCACCAGGGTCTTCGTTTATTTCGTGGCTTACTTGACGTCTGTGGAATGTATTTTTCTGCTGCCTCTATGATGTGCAGCGTGATTAAGCGTTGAGTTTCATCAACGCCTAAGTCAGTAACTGATGTACTGGCCAATGATGACTGTTCCCTGAACATCTTCCAGTTGGCTGCATTTTCTTTGAATTTTCTGGGATTCGACACATTTTCATTTCCGTTCCCAGTATATTTTATTAAGATCGGAAAATGGTCACTTCCGTATAGATTGTTAATGACAGTCCACTCTGTAGCTGCCAGGAACATCGAGGAGCCAATGGCTAGGTCTATGGATGTGTAAGAGTTATAAGCTATATTGTAGTAAGTTGGCTGTTTCGTGTTTAGTAAGCATGATCCCGAGGACAATAAGAATTTTTCGATTGGAACACCTCGGGAGTCCGTTCTTGTACATCCCCATAATGGGTGGTGAGCATTAAAGTCTCCGACCAGCAACCAAGGTTCCGGAAGTTGATCAATCAATTTTTCAAAACTTTCGCTACTTAGCTTATAAGTTGGAGCAATATACAGGGAACATACGGTTGTTATTTTGCCATAAACTAAGCTTCTGATTGCCACTGCCTCTAAGTCTGTGTTGAGTGAGATGTTTCGAGAGGGGATTGATTTTTGTGTTACAATGGCAACGCCACCAGAGGAGTGAGAGCTGCCTTGCCTGTCGTTCCTGAATACATTATATTGCTTAAGGAAATTTGAGTCTGCTGGTTTTAAATGGGTTTCTTGCAGACAAAGTATGTTTGGCTGATAGTCCGCAAGAATTTCATATATATCATCTAACTTTTTAAAGAGTCCTCGGCAGTTCCAATAAATGAGGAGCGCCATAATTAAAAGTTATTTAAGGGACAAGTTTAAATTTAGGTTTGTAGGTCCTTGGGACCTGTTATTGGGACTTTTCCCTTTCTTTTTCGCTCCAGTGAGCTTTGCCGCCTAGGCAGCTGGGGTGAAGAAGTTGTGTCCATCGCATCTTTAGATGCGGTGGACGACTGTGCAGAAAGCACAGGATTGTCAGTTTTAGGCCTCGACTCATGGGTCGAGGCCTTTGGGCCGGCTGACCTGGGGGTCCGCGCAGCCAGCTTTGCGGGTGGTGGTGGAGTAGCGCTAGCTGACTCCACCGAGGGCGCAGGTGGCGCTGCCCTGGAAGAACTGTGTGCTTCCTGGGCAGGTGCCAACGACCACTGTGATGCCGCGCCCTGCTGTGTCACAACGGAGTAGTGTGGCTTTTGAGGGAGAGAAAGCCGCTTTCGTGCCTCTCCGTAAGATATGTTTTCGGTGACTTTCAGTGTAATTATTTCTTTTTCTTTTTTCCAGTATGGGCATGAGCGTGAATAAGCTGGGTGGTTACCTTCACAGTTTGAGCAGAGAAGCAGCTGTTCTTCGCAGTTGTCTGTAGGGTGTTCGTGCGAGGCACACTTTGCACATGTGAGTTGGCCACGGCAACTCTGAGAGCCATGGCCATATTTCTGACATTTGAAGCAGCGGCGTGGGTTAGGGATGTAGGGCCTCAGTTTTATCTTTGTGTAGCCTACTTCGACTGATTCTGGGAGAGTGCTTGCAGCAAAGGTGAGTACAATGTGCTTTGTTTCTATCTCTTTGTTATCTCGTCTGATCTTTATCCGGTAAACATCTGTGACATTTTGTTCCTTCAGGCCTTCAAGAAGTTCTTGTTCACTGACGTACCTAAGGTCATCATCAGAGATGACTCCTCGGGCAGTGTTTAGTGATCGGTGCGGGCTAATCTGTACCGGTATTTCTCCAAATGATTCGACTGCACTTAGCTTCTGATACTGATGGTTGTATATTAATTCTAGTAGCAGGTCACCGTTTCCAAGTTTCTTTATCTTATAGCCCTGGCCAATGGCCTCAGTCAACGTTCGAGAAACAACAAATGGGGACACAAGTCGTGCAGTGATTTCCTCGTGGTCACTGTGGACCACGTGGAAACGAGGAAAGTTGTTTATGTTCTTTGAGAAGAACATGGTGGTCTCGGTGCGCCCCCTTTTAGAAGGAGGACGATCGGGGTTAAGGTGTTTAGATGCCATAAAAAGTGTATTTTTCGGCTGCAGTGCCAGCCACCCACCATGGAGCCCAACGAGGGGACGGGACAGAAATTGTCTATTCCTGCCCACGCCAGCTGTACACCGCAACTATAACCCAATATGGCGTAACTCAGGGTAGCTAGCCACACAAGGTTAACCCTCGCCGCCTGGAAGTAGGAAGAAATGAAGAAGGTAAGAGAGGACAGGACAGTTCTAAGAAAGAAAATAGGAAAGTGAAAGATGGAGGGGAGAACAGGAAAAGGCGACTGCCGATTTCCCCCGGGTGGGTCAGCCCGGAGGTGCCGTCTATGGGAAGCGTGGGCCAAAGTGGTGTGTTGCCTCCGCCGAGGGGCCTTAAAGGTCCAAACACTCGGCATCGGCTCAACCACCAGGATCCCCTTTTCCCCAGACACGACGATGCCACGCACGGCTAAGCGTGGGTGCTCGGGGTCCGTGGTGTCGCACAAAACACACAAACACCTGCTTTAACAGGTGCCCCCTGCGGGGGCAATGAAAATATTAGTTGGTGGTGCTGACAGATGCTGTCCTCGTTTATTCTACTATTCTCTAGCACTGCCGAGTTGGTCAGTTCAACATGAGCAAGAATCATCAAAACAGATTACTCAAGATATAAGCACTCAAGATATAAGCACTCAAGCTATAAGCATCAGCAGAGAGATAGAGAGACCAAATGTAATTCCTGTATATTTAAAATAAATTTGAGCATGCTCTGATTAGTGCATTTGAGAGTTGTCCAACCTTGGAGCCTTTCCATCATTTCCTGTTTATATTGTTTTCCTTTTCCTGACAAAAACATGCCTTTTCCACAAGTAGCCACTGTTCATCAATTTGCACGAAACACGCCATCTACTGAAGCGCTATTAAGCATTGTTTTCATCTTATCAAGCACATTTCTTGCTGTGTTTTGTAAACATGCAGCAACACATTGTGGAAAATAAATGACAAATCCAATCATGTGATTTAATCAGTATTGTGAAGTGCGACTAAGTATGGCACTTAATCCGTGATGTAGGTGAAAGCATTACCCCTGCGACAACTGAGAAGCCTACCGTACTGTATGCAACATGACCACTAGAAAAAAAAAAAAGTTCTAAAACCACAGGCCTCTTAGAGCTTGTGGGAACTACACTTAAGCTAAAACAGGTAGGAGGAAGGATAGACATCAATGAGCACGAGACAAAAAAGCCTGGGCATATATAAATATCAGTGTGCAAATATCTGAAAATTCAAATAGTTTTCAAATACTATTTGCTATTCGGCTCAATTCACAATGGACATTCACTATACAAACTATGTATTCTTGAATAGTTTGCAGTTGGCAGTTTGGAAACTTTTTTTTTTTTTTTTAACACTCAGAAATCACAAAATTCTAGTTGACCCAGACTGAAGCAAAACATCGAGACATTTGCAAATGACTTAGCTTACTGCTTCCTTAGAGAAGCGACTGTCGGCATGTGGAAAAACGTGCAGGGTTTCCTCACGCTGCAGGGCACTATATAATGAATTCTTCATTTCAAAAACTGATATGGCATTGTCTTGTCTGTGGATTTAAGCTCCCCATTTGCACTAATGGCCCAACTGTGCTAATTTAAAGTTAGTTTTAGTTTAACGTTAAGTCTTTTAGCTTAACATTACGCTCTTAGAAGAGCTTTTACAATAGATTACACATGCCGTGGCAGAAGGTTCGTTTTTGTTCACAAAAATATTATATTCTTATCCGCACTTCCTATATTCAGAAATTTTTGAAGGTGTTCGTTGAAACACCCAGTACTTGGATACATCTAACAAGCTCACAGTTCTTCTTGAGGGGCACTTTTCTTAAGACAAATATTTCATCAGAACAAATTTTCTAGTCCCATCAAGTTCGCCCTAAAAGGAGTCTAATGTAACTCTATAGAAGAGAACCACAGCCTCGAATGACTTTTATTCTTGTGTGTTACCTCTTCTTTTACCACATTAATGCAGTGTATTCAAGCGTGCATGCAAATGCTAAAATTTTTACATTATCCGATATATTGTAGTATATGGCTGATAGCAACGATATGACTGAAATGGCTGGCAGGCCTAGTGCGAACACTCCCCCTAATATCACTACTGGCATAGTAGTCTTCAGTTTTGCAATATTACTTCAAGACACTGAGTAATCACCCTGATCACTTTTTCTTTTTGTCTGCTTAAGGGCAACTTTGGATGGCAGAATTTTCTGCATTCTGCTTCATTTTTTTGCACCTCCCTGTATAACACTGCACATTATCAAGATTACACTAGGAGCCACGAAATCCCAAAGTTAACCCTTGAATGCAGAGCGTTCAGAGAGTTTAAAGCATGGAGGAAGTAAACAAAAGAAAAACAAAGAAAATGAGCACAAGAAAGCCCTGCAAGCTTCATTCAAAAACCTCACTAACATGCGTACATATGAATAATGAAAAGAAGATGACAGAAATGTTTTATATATGGCAGGCCTTGCACCTTATACGTCTCGGAGCTTGATCACCTGCCCTGCAAACACCCACTCATGGTAGTATGCTACTTTACTGGCTGTGAAACGGCAGTTCAGAATGGCTACACATAAGAGCAACTTACCGCTTTAAGCTGTTCACCGAACAAGAATTTCTGACGACTGTTGAGTCTGAATAAAGAACTTCATACACACTAAGCCCGGAATGGTCAGCCTTTGGTCCCTGCTGGAATGTAACATAGGAAACGGGTGCAAGTGACCCCACCTATTAGTGGCTCCAATAACAATGACAATGTGAATGTGTGCTTCAACAATTTATGCAGTCTACATAAGCAACGTTAGCTGTTCCAGTAGCCAATCTATTTTCTATGCATAATATAACATCTTCACCACAGGGCAAGATCAAAATATCTTCAGGAACTACCCCTTTCTAAACAAATGAAAAAAATAAATAAATAAATAACAAAAAAAAAAAAAAAAAGCCCACCTGCCTCTTAAGACTGGGAAAATGGCATTGCAGTAACCAAAATTATTGGATGGAAAAACAGCACAAAATACAAACACCAGAGCAAAGACACACAAGACAAGCACTTTGCTCTGGTGTTTGTCTTTTGCACTGTTTTTCCATCCAATATGTTCCACCAACTCACCCGTTTGGCTATAGTGTTGAACCAAAATTAGCAGCACTGAAATAGAGTGACTAACATGCACACATATACTACAGTTCTCACACAGTCATAATGTGTCATCCTTCAGCCGGTTAACAATGCTTGTACAAATGCATATCCCTGATCCAGGCTAATAAGCCTGAGATTTACTCAGGTCACAGTCTAATTCAGCTGCATTGGTAAAATTTTCTGGGGTATACATAAATAATTTCCACAAAGTGATGATAGTATAGTTTAAATAAAGTTCACAAATCTAATTTTAATAGCTGTGAGCATGACCACCTTGTGAGTGCAGCTGCCTATTATAGGGATGCCAGCATGACAAGAAGTTTGCTCAACACAGCATACCACCTGCAAGCTACTGCGATGCTTGGCGAGCAGTAGCAATATTGAAGACAGACCTAACCCTAGCGGTTTGTGCAGGCTGCTAGCACATAGCAAGCGCAACCGACGTTTGCGAGACTGCATGATCCATGTGTCATACCTACCGAGGCACCTATTAGCACTCTTGATGCATCACAACAAAAGTAGACACCAGTTTTTATAAATGGCAGTACAATTAGCTATTCATCAACTGCTAAAAAATTACACCTCATACTATTTTTAAGCCACTATCCAATCCTCCAAGCAAAAAAGAAGTTAAATTTAAAACACCTTCTAAGTCCCTTTAATAGCTCAGGAATGAAATTTTTCCTTCATCATAAAATAGTCCCACTGAATAAAGATGTATCCAGAATGAGGCTCAATTCATAAAACAAAATCTTGTGTACAGGCACCTTGGCTTCTTTGCATATAATTGTACTAGTTCTGTGTGGCCAAGGATGATTCAGTGACAGCCTGAGATTGGAAGCCCTTACATCTGGGCACACACCAGTATACTGTTTTTGTCATTTTCCAGTGTATCTCTGAATAATGTCAAAGTGTATATAGTTCAGAAAATGAGCTGCAGGCTTACTAAAACTGGTAAATTTTTTTTTTGCTGGCCAGTAATGATTTAAGAAAGGTTTAGAAAATGTTATGAAAAGTGACACTGCCAGCTCAGCCCAACTAATAAGCCTAAAGCAGTTAACCGATCTGGATTCCAAAAACACAGTTCCAGCCCTTTCATGCCACTTTGTGTCAAACAAGTATACAGTTAAACCTGGATGTAGTGAAACTAAGAAAAGTCCACTTTCTTCATCCATAAGAGAGAGGACCAGGGCACATATTAGCACTCTGGCAGAATGAAGCTATGACAACCAATAAATTAAAAGCCCTTACTATATATGCATATATTTTCTTTAGTTCAGCATGTTTCATACCTGCACAATGCTGTCAGCAGCTCCATAAGTTCCCTCTGACATGGAAAAAAGAAGTGTGTTTGGGAGGAACTTCCGCCCATCTTTTGGTACCTGTCAAGGAAAAGAGGTTGGCACAATAATCATTCAAGTCTTCAACAAAACAAAAGTAGGACAGTTCAGTGACCTAAAAATAAAACGGCTGTAGAGGAGTTGTTCTACGAAAGTTAAAAAGAAAGCAAAAAATTGCATTATTAAAAATTCAATCTGTTTTGCTCATTCTGACCAGAAGTTTTATGCAAGTACATTAGACTTGCTATTCTTCCAAAAGGTATCACAGAGGGGAGATCTATATATATATATATATAGTTAAGAGGTGAAAAAATATTAAGTGTGCGTGAACAGTCATATGTGTGTGTATGTCAATATGTTGCTCATTTAATACCGCTCCAGAATTTTCTCCACAAGAATTGGCATACAGAAGCGCAGCATGGCTGCGGTAAAAATCAAGCAACAAGACAAAATTACGAGCATACACGAAGGAATGGTAGCTTTGGTTTCAAATATCCCCATTTAAATAAGCACAGCAAAAGGCACCATGCAATAATACCCAAAATTTAAGACATTCAGTCAGTAGAAAAGCAGCCAACCATGTCAACAATTACGCATGTTTCTTGAATGCGTGTTTTTGCGTTTTGCTAGTATTTTTTTGAAGTTATCACAATGTACCAACTGGCCTAATAATTAGCATTATTGCACCAGTCTTGCAGTTACATTTTAAACTTCTGCTCTTCTTATCAGTCATGGCAGAATTTGTGAACATAATTGTAAGTTTTAGAGTGGTGCTATAACTTCTGTTTTTAGCAAATACAATAAGCTGCAATAAATGGTACCCAGAAACGAAACTGATTACTTCTAAAGGCTTGCAAGAAACCTACACAAAAAATGGAAAACCGAGGAAAATGGCAAACAAAAAACAACTTTAAGCTAATCAAATGGCATTTTATTGAAGAGCATATGAAAGGGAATAAACAGGGCTTGGCTCAGCAGAGCAAATTATAATGTGCCAAGCACAGAAATTGCTACATACAATACCTTGCTGTCCTGCTACAGCATTACAGGCTTGGACATGAGTTCATGGAGCATGCTTTTCCGTTTCAACTGACATCATGCCTTCTGTATTGAATATAAGAGAACATTACCTGTTCAAATTGAAGTGCACTGGCATCTACTATCAGCCTGACATACCACAACTGCCAGTTTCAATTAGGCAACATTTGAAAAATGTTAGGAAGAAACAGTGTGCGCCATTTACTTTTGTTTGCACCTGTACATGGGACAGACTGGCTTCTGTGTGAATGTACAGTTGAGAGAGCATCTCCTTTTTCTGAAGAAATATCAGGCTTCCCGTTGTCTACTCCCCCCCCCCCCCCCCCCCCCCCAAAGCAAGAAATATAAGATTAAACCCTCCCAGAGTGACAGACTAGATGTTCTCACATAAGAACAAACTGTTGGAGAAGCAGCAGATGCAACTGATATTTTAAAGCAGGAGAAAAAAAAAATATGTAAGCTAAGCTCTACTCATGTTTGCACCAGAAAGAGCTGACACTTCCCAAGAGTGGGCGATCAGTAACATTTCAGAGTATGGGGGATAAAGTGTTATTTTTCAACCCCCTGCTAGTGATACACATTCATGTGCTCTTTAACAAAACGCTAGCCAAAAGCGCCGTAGTATATTTTGTTATTCTTTGCTTTGTTCAGTCTTTCATGCTGACTTTCGTCAACTTGTTCCTCACTCTGTTTCATAGGGGACTGAGTGTCCCTACTTTGGTCGTAAATGCAGGTTAACGCATAAAGCCCATAGAAAATACTTGTGTACGAATCCAGATCTAAATTCATCTTGCTTATTGAAAAACTGCCGCCTGTATATCAGAACCTGAAACATCGAATTAAAAATTTTATGATCCCTGTGCTATTCTTTAGGTTTCTTTTTAAACACCGCATACACCTTCTTCTGGGGCCTGTCTCTCGTAACACCTACCACCCCTCCCCAGAAAATTTGTTCAAATGTTGCAGGCAATCATTGCTACTCAATAAAGACTTTTCCTTATTACCCTTCACCAACTTACGATGGGGCACAAATCAGTCATCCTTCATCAGTAAACATGCTCAGGCATGTCAGCATCGGCAGTGACGTGTCTATTACATTGACTTAACATGTAAAACACAGCACCGGCAGCATGCGAGGGGTGCAAATTTAATAGTCAAAAGTGGCATGTGCCACTCTGCAGTACTACTGTGCAGCACTTTCTTAACTGAACATTTTACAAAGTTCGGTAATTGTGCTTTGCAATGTTTTGATAACCGTTACCTTTTATGATTCACAAAACAAGCTCTCACTCCTTTTCAAATTTTTGACTGGTACATTACAGCATGATGTACCAGTACTCTACTCTGAAAATGCCCTTCACATGATATAGAAGCACAAAGTCATCTGTATGGTGAAGCCAATATCAGTGCAAGTGCTGACTGCTGTACTGTCTGGTCCCAGTTTTGGATTGCGCTATGAATTAAGACTGCATGTTTCCATTGTCTATATATAACATATTTTCTTACACCAATCATCCCATGTATGTCATGTGAATCCCAAGTCCCACATCTAAATAAACTTTTTCTGTCATCAATCATGCCACTGCAAGTCTTGTCTTCTTTCTTCAGCCCATCTCGGGTCAGCAAACTTACCAGACCTGTGACCAGCGCATCTGATCGCACATTCAACAAGTGGAATGGCAGCGTAGATACAGTGTACAGTTCAGAATGCATCAAACTAAAACAATCCCCACACATAAAAAACAAATAACTACCTGTTCTCCAAGAAATGACAGCCCATGAAGGTTGACGTCCCATTCTATTACACAGGTGGCAGTGGCACAAAGGTCATTCTTTTTTGTCAGCCAGACTCTCACCACCAATGCTGGGCCCCATAAGTCAAAGAAGCAATGCACACTGGGAGCACAAATTATGCACTTATAAAATAGAATGTAGCACAAGCTAATACAAAAATTCGAAATATGAAATTGTCACACCATATGGGCTGATTCCTCCATACTTCCATCATTAGTATAACTGCAATGTGACATATAATATTCAAAGTGCACCCAAGGCAGACAAGGGTTAAACACATTGTTTTCAGTCAAAATTGGATCACTCCTAAAAAAATACAAGCTTAAAATGCCTTCTCTGACGAAGAGGGCTTCCTGCTGAGCTATTTATATTTAAATGGAAGCCATGATAGTTTAATGTGTCACAATGAAACCTAACATGAAGCATGTGTCCTGTTGTCTCATGTCTTGCCCAGGTGCTTATTCACTAACATGTTTTCTCTGAATTGGTGCGTTTTTTTGGAGGTGAAACGAAGAGGCGTCCGTGTGCTGTGCGATGTCAGCGCACATTAATGATCCCCAGGTGGTTGCAATTACTCCTTAGCCCTCCACTACGGCTCCTCTTTCTCTTTTCACTTTCACTCCCACCTTCCTCCCTTCCCTTATGGCGTGGTTCAGGTGTCTACAGAAACAAGTGTAAAAGATATTGCACCTTCCCCTTCCTGTTAACCAATTATTATCACTATTAAAAATATTATTATTATTATTAGAACCATCACTGTTCCTGACCTGCATGCTCTCAGACACAAAACAATCAATTGCAGAGGCGATGGAAGTTTCCCTGACAACCCAGTATGAAGCCCTCCTCCTGCCCTATTATGATGCGTCACATCTCATACCCAAAGCAAATCATCTGTCACTGCTTACTGCTGCTGCGCAAGACACAGAACTCAGAAGCAGCATCACTATCAGTTGCCCTGCACCTGCTAACCACCTGCAATGCCAATATATTGAGTGCATCATAGTCAGCTACGTTATTGCAAGAGGTCAACACCATTGGTTAGAGGGCATCATAAGAGGCATTTGCTGCTTCATTTTTGAGTTGTAAATATCTAGTCGCCACTGGCCTCTCTATTCTTTTTTCTTTCGCCAGTAGCACGAGTTTGTAATCACATAAACATGCAGGCGACCAATTCAATGAATACATAAATTGTTCAAAAACATAGAATGTGCTTGATAAGACATAAAAAGAATTTCCATGACAAGAACACAAAATTGAAATTTAATGCTCCAATAACCACCAGTCCAAAACCAGCTTCAATAACGCTTCTGAGCCCAAGCATTCTTCAGATTTTTCTGGTCGGCTTATACAACAGCAAGCTCTGAAAAATTCAGCATTCACTAGAACTTAATTGGCATGAAAAACCAAGATTGATAATAGCCAAGGAATCCATGAAGCAAAAGAAAGGAAAAACTGACCAACTGAAAGAATACATACATGTTAAAAATTATCCCCCAGGCCACTCGCTATGTTCTGAAAATATGATTGGGCCAAATTAACGGGCAACATATGCCAAAAACAACATACTTTCAACTGTCAACCCTTTCAATTATCATAAAAGTAGCTGATGAACAGAACTGCTCATAACGAATTTTATTCCTAAAATTTATTCACCTTGTTACTGCATATTTACACAATGTTTTGCCACTGTCACATGATGTCATATGAATGTTATTAAACCACGACCAAAAGCGATGGGTGCAGAGAAATATCAGCTAGTACACAATAAATAAGTTATCAGAAGCGAATGAACCCGTCAAAAGGATACATTTGGAAGAATTGTTCCTCAGGCTATTGAACTTCGCCATCTGCAGCTGCTGCCACATCGGATTCTGCAGGAAAGAGAAAAAGACAAGCACCGTTTTGCAGTCATCATACACTTGAAGCACTTTTTTGTTTCACTTGAAATATATCGAGTGCATACCAAATTGTTCTCGCACACTTCACTTGTGTAAATTGCTGGAAGGACAACACCGCAACATTAGTCAGGCCACGGACAAAAATAAGGTTTCTCAATAAGGTTTATGAAACAACAGCACTAAGCTTAGAAAGCAGGCTGCTCCACTCACCAGCTTCATCTTGGGAAAGGTGAATAGTGTAGAATAAGCCAAAATATTCTGTCTCTGATATTTCAGGAGAGACAACATTCCGCGCGAATATTGCGGTCAAGTGTCTCAGTCGCCTCTGGAAGGAAATACAGATGCTCATTTTTATACAAACGTAGAAAAATCGAAAACCACCCCGCTCTCAAGTGTCCACTGAGGTAAAGCTAAGGCAGGCAAAAAAAAAAACGAAAGAAAAAAGCAAGCAAGGTTTTGCAGACGCGTGAGCCGCTACTGAGAACCAATATACAAACGTAAACTATAGAACGAAATATACACGGAAACACGTGAACGTCGCATTATCATTACCTGGTGGCTCAGCAAAGGAATGTGCCTCCTCCGTATACGCGTGTCGAACGTATAGTCCGTCAGTTCCATCTTGCTTCGTTTACGGTGCTCCACTTACGCATCTCCACACATCACAGGAAAACGTAAACAGCGGGCGTACACGGCCACTTTCCGTTGCGCGCAAGATCACTTGGCCTCTCGATGGACCACGCGTCCCAGGCCAGCGCCCGCTGTTCAAATCACAGGTTGACTCCTGCTTTCACACACTGCTCCCTGGCCTTTGCGTGATAAAAGAAGCATCACTCATCTTTCTGAAACCCATTTCTGAATGTGCCATCGGGTACCCGTAGACCAACGATGCCAAACACAGCACACCTCCATGAAGACCGGAACCGGATTACACAGCTGCAGCAGCTGCAGTATAGTGTTCTAGAATTGGGAAGTGTGCCGTCTTCGGCGCGCGGCAATGGGAGCGACGTGG
The DNA here is from genome assembly GCF_055883805.1 of Amblyomma maculatum. Classification (NCBI taxonomy): domain Eukaryota; kingdom Metazoa; phylum Arthropoda; class Arachnida; order Ixodida; family Ixodidae; genus Amblyomma; species Amblyomma maculatum. Next base: position 39,095,075 of record NC_139345.1, on the reverse strand, counting down.
TCGCCGCAGCGATGAAAGGCGTAGGTGGCGCTGTCAGCCGTAGGAGCGCATCACAAGGGCGCGCGCCGCTGAGGAAACGCTTGGGGCGTCTGCTTCTGCGGCTCGTTTCCTGCGTGAATTTTGTTGCATCGCGTTGCTTCTCTGGCTGTTGTACTATGGCGCGTTGTTGAGCGAAGAGCGATGATCGGTCAAGCAGGAAAACACATGTTTGCAGAGAGCACAGTAACAGTTCCGTCCGTTTCGTATGACTTTCGCCCCCCCCCCCCCCCCCCTTCTTTTACTGAATGCTCTTTTCCTTCCTTTCGTTCTTTCTTCTTGCTCATTGCGCGCTCTTTCTGCTGCCTTCCCTATTCGAACCCTTCCCTTCTCGAAATACACTCAAAGCATGGTTGACTCAAAATATGGTTTCCTAAGCAACAGCACCGCGGAAGGCCTTCGGGTAACTTTGCAGTCCACAGTCGAGCTCGTTGATTACTTATCTGAAAAATGCGGTTTTACATACGTTATCACATCGAGACTAAGCCAAGACAAACTAGAAAACCTCTTCGGCATCGTGAGGCAATTTAATGGCTGCAACGATCATCCCACGCCGGCTCAATTTTTAGTGACAGTTAATGCCCTGGCATTTTACAACTTAGCGAAGCCCCCAAAGACAAGAAATTGTAATGCTGAAATTGTAAATACCTTACTTGGAATTAGCCGTACAAGCGAGAAACCTACCCAGCTTCTTTCAAATCCTATTGATGAGCTTGAGCGTGTGGTTGACGAGGGAAGGCTCGAGGACGTCGAAGGTAATTTGAATTCCCTTCCTTCAGATGACCACAGATATGCCGACTAGGCACAGTTCTAGCCGTCTCATAGCTTATATTTCAGGATATGTCGCTAGAAAGTTCATGAAGAAGTCAAAATGCAGTACTTGTTCCGCTTATCTCATTTCAAGCAAATCGCGCGCGGCAAAAAAAGAAGAAAATCAATTTATCTCAAACTTCGACCACGGAGGTCTTCTTTATTCGTCTCGGAGCTTGCAAAGCTCGTGCACACGCTGGAAGAGTCTTTCACGGTTGTTTTTTTAGTTCAAGAAAGATTAACGCAAATAGCATGCGTGAATTTGCTTTGTTTTTGCAAAGCGCAGAGGTTTCCAAGTTTGGTTGCACTACTCATGACAAAGAAATGACACTTAACATAGTGAAGTTCTACGTCCTCGTTCGATTGCGTTTTTATGCCAAGTCGCTAAACCAAGAGCAGACCTCTAAAGCAGAGCAGGTAGAGCACCTAAAGCATGAGGAGGTGCAAGTAATCGTGTTTGAGGATTTTAATCATTCTGCCTTTCTCTTGTGTGTTTTCAAATTTAGCAGCCTAATTTATTCACGGCCTAGTACAGTTCATTAATATTCTCATATAGTTCTGTACAGTTTTATACGTTTGTACCATATTCTTGCACTAAGTCGCGATTTTTTTTTTTTTTTTCACGTCGTCCATTATGTGGTTTCGTTCATTGCTATGTGCTCTCATTTATTCATTTCGTTTTGACTGCCAGTTCATATGTATTCGCCCACATTTAAATAAAGTCATCAGTAAGCGCTGGTATAATTTCTGTCTTCAAGCAATCTTCGCATACGTCTATTTACATGTGGCGCAAAAAGTATGCTAGCCTAGCCTAAAACACCATTCACTGCGTTTTCAGTACGAGCGTCGATGGAAGACTTCAGTCTAGCCCGCATAACCGGTGCATTCAATATTAAAAAATTACATGATCATAGAAATACTTTAGACATTCGTCACTGAACCTCCCGCTAGTGTTCGAGAAATAAAGCACCCAATACGTTCAGGAAATATATCTTGCCGTTGCTTGTCAGTTCGTCGGCAATCTGTATCTTACATTGCCTCTATTTGTATTGCCGTTCCCTGACGACGGCCGCTTATTTTACAGGGAACTAGTTGTTTTGTTCATGAACATAACCGTTTTAATACATTTAGACAAGCGTGTGGGAGCTAAAGCGACAAAATTTATTGCTACGCGCCTTCGGAGTCCGATTGAACTAGCGGTGACGGTTCACCCAGCTGTCTGCTCCGCGCTCACTGCGCTCCTCCTGCACACAGCGCCCTCTCTCCTGTCATCGCTGAAACGACCAGCTCGCCGGCGGCAGACGGCACACTTCTCAATTCTAGAACACTATAGCTGCAGCAACATGGCAGCAACAAACCTTTAGCACGTTTTTTTTTTTAAATAAGTTGCATTGGAAATTTCAGTTTAGTTGTTTACATTTAACTTTTAAAAACTTTTATGACTTCGTTTGTTTGTTTGTATTTTTGATAGACAATGGCTAGGCTAACAACGTTGATGATAACGAAACTGCAAAGCACTTCCTGTCATGCTGGTTCCGGTTGTTGTCATATGTGCGAGCATTGTTGTTGATTTCGGTTGCGCATCGTGTACGCGGAAAGCGTTTCTGCTGAGGTTTCTGAAGAATTAAGTGTTGGTTTTCGCTGTATTCTGGCATAAAGTTGAAATGATGCTGTCGTGGATGGAAAAAGTTCCGGACCAAGTCGGCTTCTTGGTGCTAAACGTGGATGGTGGTGTTGTGAGCGTGAGTGTGCCGTTTGTTTACTCCATTCCACGCCCCTTCTCGCTGGTAGTTCTGTTCTGCCTTTCTTATCGCAAGCATGCGTCACTTAAGTCAAATCAAACAAGCACACATCATGCATTCTAAGTTGTATTCATCTGCAAATGTTTTGTGTTTATGTCAGAACTGTGGCATTTAAACATGAGCCGGTCGTAACGTCGCTTCATTGCATGGGCGTTGATTTAGCATAGTGAATTAGTTCACAGTACGGCATGTCACTCTTCCAAATGTGCGAAGAAACATATAGCTCGAGTTGAATGTTATCCACCGCTTTACATGCATGTTCTTCGCATCCTTGTATGCAGTCGGGTGGCGAGCTTGAAAACGAAGAACGCATTGGCGAGATCATCCGCAAAATGGTCTACTGTGCCGACAAACGTGACTTGCTGCCTGCAGACAACAGTGACTCTATTAATCGCATGTCAAGTAAGTGCTTTGGTGTAGCTTTCTTAAGTTGCTGTAGGAAATCAAAACAGATTCATAAACCATATTTTTCTTGGCATGAGCACTGCAGTTATTTCACACAGAAGCGTCCCTTTTCTATCTAATAAGGAAAAAAGACATTTGTTTACGTTAATGTACTTATTTTCTTAGCAGGCCTGCCTGTTCGTAGATCTAGGCCCGCATTCCGAGTTTGCGTCGTTATTGTCGCTCTCTCACGTGACCTCCACCAATCACACCACTTGAGGTCGGGGAAATAGCGACACTTTCGATAACGACGCAAACTTGGAATACGGGTCCTGATGCAGTTCTTTAATAATTTGTGGAAGTGAGAAACGCATCCTACAATGACAGATATCGATAGCACTTTCCCTTCAGGTAGTTACACAAGGCACTGCCACATTTGATGTTTCACTTTTGTCTGCGTCTCAAAACTTCAGAATGTAGGATAGAGTAGAAGTTTGGCTGAAATAGCTGTCATACTTGCACATGCCTAGGCTGAAACTTACGAGTACACTGCTTCTTGTCAACCCTTCTAATGACAAGACAGCACGTGCCAGAAGCTACCACATCAATGGCTGTCCAGCATGTGACAGGACAGCAAACGTTTCTAGTGTTAGCCTATGTCTGGGCTAAGGCCGAAAATATGCCGAATGTAAAAGCACAAGCCACTTCAATTCGAATATTCCAGCAATTGGAAGTTTGAGTGGAGGGTATGGTTGTTTGTTTTTAAACTTGGGCTTAATTTACCAAAGATATGTAATTTGCAGTGAGGAAAGTAAAAATTCAGTACACTGTACGGACGTTAACTTGATGCCAAAGTAGGCCAGACGCATGCAGGGGACCAAGCAGCGGGAGGCTTAGGCATACGTTCTAGGAATAGCAGTGCAGATTTATTGTCAGTGCACGTTAAAGCACCCCAGGTGGTTGAAATTTCCAGAGTCCTCCACTACGGCGTCTCTCATAGCCCGAGTTGCTTTGGGACGTTAAACCCCACAACCGAAATGAAACGATTTATTGGTAGAGTCAGAATGAAATAATTTACGCATTTTAAATACCTTATTCCTCAAAAGGCGGAACCAGCATTCGATGTGGAAGAGCCTACCTTGCTATCAGGACCCTCTCAGCTTTCACGTTCAATAGTGGCATCCAAGTAATGCATGCATTATTCAATTAGACAGGTGGTGCTTCTATGCAGCATTTGGCTGGAAGTAACACAGCATAAAAGAAAACTCTGGTCCATTTAATCAATTTGCCACATATTTAAGAAAGAGTATACCAAGACAAACTTTACTTTTTAAGCTTCTTCCTTAACTACATATGTATGTGGCCATATACAACTCTGAAAAGAAATGGCAGATTCTCTTCGAAGAAAGCCCTCCAGCCAGTTGTGTTGATCGGTTGTCACAATATCATGGTTAATCTCCTTGCACCTGCCAGCAGCATCCTGTAGAGTCAGTCACACTTGTAGCTAAGGGGATTGGTTGCAACATCATGGCAATCGTCCGGCACCATTGAGCAGAGGGCCGTCTTTAAGGAGCATTTGTATTTGCCATTTCATTCTTGAGTTGCATGTGTCTGTAGGGCTTTTTAAAAAGCGAATAGACAAGGAGGGATGCATCACTCACTTTTGATGTATGGAAACACGCACCGAAGTTTTGGGTGCATGCTTTTTATGTGTCTAACAGTGCTCTAGATGTCATGGAATTCACTTGTTTCAGCTGAATAATTTTTTACTGAATTTTTTTCTTGCACTATTTCTGTTTTGGTTTCAAGCGTCATTCAACAGCTGTGATGTCGCAGATGAATTATGAAAAGCTGTGACATGATCGCTGCTTTTTCATATTTTTGTGATTCCGACTCATGGGCAGGCTTGAGTGAGTAAAAGTTAAAAAGAACAAAGCAGCAAACATACTTCAGTTTTTGTTTGCCTAACATGATTTCAGGCCATCTGTGTGGTTGACACCCAAATATATATGTGAGAACAAATTGGATTGTAAGTTATTTACTGTTTTTTTAACACAATCCACACAGCTGTAAATGTCTCCAATTCCACTGCACATTGTTCTATAGTCAGAAATAGACAACTAAAATTTGATGTCGCTGCTTTTTTAAAATTGTTGTACTAAATCATTATACAGGGTGTTCCAGATAAGGTAGACAGAGATTAAAACAAGAATCTAAGCGTTCTGCCCAATAGCAATCATGTGAGCGTTGTTCAGTTCAGTTTAGTCGTTCAGTCGTGTCCGACTCTTCGTGACCCTATGGACCATGTCACGCCACGCTTTCTGGTCTCTCACTATCTTCCTAACATCACATAGCTTCATCTGCAGTGCCTCGAGGATGCAATCTAACCATTGCGTTCGCTGCCTACCCCTTCTCCGGCGACCCTCAACCTTTCCCAACATCAAATCTTTCTCCAGCGACTCCTCTCTTCTCATCAGATGACCAAAGTAGCTGAGCTTTAACTTTAGACTTTGACCCTCCAATGAGCGTTGTTAGGAGCTGTGTAAAGTACTTGCTGGTATTTTTTCGTTCTGCCTCCTTCAATAATCAGTTCACATTAACCAATTGACTGTTTAAATATTGCTCTAAATGCTTAAGTGTGTATTGGAAAGTTGTCGAGCGCCACAAAATTAATCCAACCCAGGTGTTTTCAATAAGGCAGCCTTAGTGCTGCGCTAAGGTGACATTTTCATGGTTTTTTTCATGGTCATGAACCATTTTCACGGTTCATGACAACTTTCCTATTCACACTTGAGTGTTTAGAGCAATCTTTAAAATGTTAATTAGTTAATTTAAACTAATTATTCAAGTAGGCATAGCAAAAAGAAATACCAGTGGGTACTTTGGCTCCTAACAACACTCACATGGTTTCAGTAGAAAGGAATGCTTAGGGTTTTTCTTTTTTAATTCATTCTTGGTTAGCAGGGACACCCTGTACAATGGTGTTAATGCAAGTTAATGTAATACAAGGTGTGTATAATGTTTACACTTGCAAATGTGCATTCCACAAGTGTGTAACTGCTGATCTTGGATAGCAGTCAACTTGTTGCTCTCTTTATATTATTCCATCTTTTATTTAATACTCTAATGAGGTATTTGTGGCAAATGGAATGAAATGAAAGGTACCATATATGTTGCTGCACAAGCATCTACTCTACCTGTCACACAGCACTTTTCCAATGTCTTTACTGCAGAGGAAGTTTATTCCTCTAAAGGAGCAGCGGCGCAGCTATACGGCAAGTGCAAAGGAGATAGGCGACTATGATGATGGTTCAGGCGACCTTCGTGAGCGGCATCTGTCGACCAGCAAAATCACTCTAAATATATAAAACAGTCCCACTGAAGCGTGGCAATACGAAATAAATAGTATTTAGTGAGCAAGTACTTCCAAACTAAAAATGCATGCAGGACAAAGAGGCAACAAAGAAAGAGCTCCTCACAAGGAGCAAAGAAAGCGTGTGTATGTGGCTGAAAACATTCTAAGTTTTCTCCAAACACTTTATATTTTTAAAGTTCATTTTAATGCAGCATTAACCGCTAAACAGAATTAAGTAGGCTTAAATATAATATTAAAAATTATATTTGCATCAATGTTTTTGTTTTTGAGCTCGTTCTCTGGCACTCTGGTTTGGGCTGCTCCTTTACACAACTTGAGGCCGCTGACGACCATCTTTTTCACTACGGACCTTTTTGAAAAGATCTCCAGGCTTTGCTGTGTAGCTGTGCATCAACTGTCTTTGGAGCAAAGAACCTTTGATTCCCAATGCCTTAAAAGTGCCCATGTGACAGGGGTATAAGGCAGCTGCATAGAAGATGGGAATTAGGGCTTCTGTAATGACCTCCATGCCTTCAGCCTTAATAAGATAGTTCTTGCACATTTTTAACTGCCCAATATTTAATATGAAAGAGGGGTGTCCATGCCGTGGGTGAGCTCTGATAGTGGACATTTTTTTTTTTTCCAGTTTACCTTGGAAAATACTACTACGTTGTGACACTCTCAAATCAGAGGATCTACATATCCAAAAGGGAGTACCTGCCAGCTGAACCTGTTATTGTCTAAGTTATTTAGTATCCTGGCTCGGGAGACCTGTATAGAAGACTACAAAGTGTGTGAATAAAATCTTTTTTTTTTACTCAGCAGAGGTTTGCAAAACGGCTGCTGTGGTACTTTGTTAAAATTTGTTCAAACAGAGACCCAAGTCATATGGCCCCATCCAGTGCAATAAGTACAGGCAAAATCTCAAGTAGCAGGGCAAGTGCATTGCATGATGCAATGTATTTGTGCTACCTCTGTGCACCAATTAATTGCTGCATCAGTGCTTTCTGTGTTCGCAGGTAACAAGTTTAGCATACAGCTTGGAAGGATATTGCATCAAAATTTATTCAGAGCAGACATCTTAGAACTGACAAGCAAGAACCCCCACAAGCACGTGTTTGCCCAAGTACACACAGCTGGGTCTAGCCAGTGTGGTGAAGTGAGTCAGTCAGACCTTGGAAGCATGTAGTCTCTTGCACCGGAAATCTAATCTCTTCAACATTCTTGGCTGATAATGCATGGCGTCGGACAATTGTGTTTGCCTCGTGTGTGCTATTACTCGTAGAAATGTGCTGGAATTCAACTTGCAAGAAGATTGAAGTGCACCCACTGATTCGAAAGGTGGACAAGTTCTTTCTTTCCTCGTAAGAATTCGTTTTAAAAAAAAGTAAAATGCACAGCAACCGTCTTGCTTCTCGGAGCGCACTGTGTGCGAAAGTAGGAAGATATGAGTAAAAGAAAAAAAACGACGCCATAGTGGAGGGCTAGTTCCGCAATGATTTCATCCCGTGGCACTGAGTTATTTCTTTCCTGGGGGAATAGGTTATGTTTTTGACAGTAGTGGAGTGTGATTTCTTGATAGGAAACCATGCGGTCCTTCACCGACCTCATGCCTCGTTGTCCTATCGCCCGGCTGATGAGTCCTCGGGCAAAATTGTCGGCAGCCTCATTTCGATAAAGGAAGGGATTTGCCGGTGCCCAGATTAGCTGTGACCGTTTGTCGTTTGAGAGGCAAGCGGTAGTTCTGCCTTTGCTGTAGTTCTTTACTGCGTTTTTGGAGTCGGTAATCATATTTAGAGTTTAGGTTGAGCCTATATCGCGAGGACGATTGCCGCTTCCACCGCGCCATTGGTAACGACCGAGTCGGCCGTGAGCTGCTGGCCATAGTAATTTGCAGCGACAACCCGTGAAGGCACTGCGGTCATTGCAGTCGGCTGCATCGACATATACCGTGTTCTCTTTGGCGTGATATTGCTTGTGTAGGAAAAAGAATGATAAAGCGGTCTCTCGGAGGCGCTGTGTGCTAACAAACGAAGAACGCAATATCTTTCTGTGCGCGGTACAGGCAAAGGGATAATGCTGTTCTATCAACTATAGCACATCTCATGTACACCCCAATTGCCACTTCACCGGAACATTACAAAAATAAGGTGGTGCAAGCATTTATTTTTAATTTTGCACAGGATGTATGTATCCTATCCTGGATGCAATCCGTTTTGCTAGGGCATATTGATCCCATTTTGTAATTTTCGCCAGGTGACCTCCTGTGCCTATGTAAGGAAAGGTGGGAGAGAGAGGGGGATGCCATAGTGGAGGGCTGCGCTGTAATTTCGACCACACTATACTCCGTTTCATACATCAGGTGCAACGCAGCGAAAGCTACGCAAATAGTCCGCAAGAAAAAAAAAAACAGGAGGCGTATCACTACGCGCTCGTTCTGTAGGCGAGTGGTTCCTGCCGAAACGGGCTCTATTCCGAGCATACACGTTTGCAGTAATATGCTTCGCATGCTTAGACATCTTCACAGAGCGGATCTTATAGAAAAAATGCGCACCAAAGAACCATTTTCTCATAAAGAGATGCGCAGCGCGGAGGGCACAGCCAGCGCTATCTGGTGGCACAGCTGGCAAGGTTGCGGGGCAGCAAAACGCGGCACGAACAAAAACGACATAAAAAAAAACATACAAATTAGCCGAATCCGACCTTTTCTCCCTAAAAGAGGTGCTTTTTATGAAGTTGATGGCAAATGTAAAATGTATTGAGCTTGCAGACAAAGCAACTATTAATTTCTCTCGTCAAGAGCAGGCACTATTTTTTATCGCGGATGCGGAGAGCGCAAACAAGAGCTGTAGCTTTGGTAGTGTTGCACTTGATGTATGAAACGGAGTATAAGAAAATTGGAGGACGCTTAAGCTTCGCCTTCAAGAGTGGAACGCGATAGCGTTACTGCACCTCGTTCGCACCGCCCAGCGCTACCGGCACTGGTAGGCGGCGCCGCTTCCATCACACGCGTCTCAAGAGCGAGCGCGCAAGGCCCTGCAATACAACACCCATCGACCTGCCAAGGAGTGTAAGACAATGCGCTACGGCGCAGCAATCACTGATGAGGCGCCCCGCGTCGGACTTTGCACTCACGAATCACGCGGTGAGCGCCGAGCAACGCAGCGTTCGGCGCGGCAACGAAACTTGCGCCTGAACAAGCGGAACGAACCAAAGAACTCTCTGTCTCGGAGGGAGAAAGCCGGCAGCGACGCGCCATGAAGGCGGACGCGATCATAGGGCTGACGCCTTGATGGGATCGTGCTCTATCTCGCTTGGGAGCACCACGCAGAAGCATGATTCCTCGGAAGCAGCTCGACACACATCGCAGGGGACGCTTTCCCAGCAGAAGCGCTACGGCGCAGCGATCACGTCAGAGGCGTCCGGAATCAGACGCTGCACCTAGCAATCGCGCTGTGAGCGGAAACAGGAGCCGCGTCACCTAAACACCACTGTTCGAGTAACGCACACTGGATGTTGGAAGGGGAGAGAGAGCGAGAAAAGTGCATGCCGGGATTTATCGCTCACGGCCAACGCCGCCGACGACACCGGCTTTTCTGCGACACGAGCTCCTTAACGCTACCGCGTTAATATTTAACGTGCCTGATTCATTCACTGGCATCGCACAGCACACACAAGCCTCTCCATTTCGCCTCCAACGAAATGCAGTCGCCGGCGATCGGGTTCGAACCGGGGCACTCTGGTGCAGTAGTCGGGCGTCTTAACCACTGCACCACCGTGGTGGGGCAGTTAATTTAGCAGGCCGGCACCATTTTCCGGAGCCCTTAGGCAACTCTTTGTTTTGAATCCCCCTTCCTCCCTTCCTGTACGGTCTGGTTATGAAAGATCCCCAGGTGGTCGAAATTACTCCGTAGCCCTCCACTACGGCTCCTCCTCCTCTCTTTCCACTTTCACCCCCATCTTCCTCCCTTCCCTTACGGCGCGGTTGCGGTGTCCACAGAAAAACAAGTGAGACAGTTACCGCGCCTTTCCCTTCCCATAAATAAATCAATCCATTCAGAAGTGTGACAGGTAATGCGCCTTTTGTTCCTGTCCAATTTACAATTTTACTAATGAACATAGAAACCGCGGCAGTTCGCTAGTTATCTTAATACCCCGCCGGGGTGGCGCAGTGGTTACGGCGCTCGACTACTGCTCCCAAGGATGCGGGATCGAATCCCGGCCTCGGCGGCCGCTTTTCGGTGGAGGCGAAAAGCAAGGCGCCCGTGTGCTGTGCGATGTCAGCGCACGTTAAAGAACCCCAGGTGGTCGAAATTTCCGGAGTCCTCCACTACGGCGTCTCATAGTCTGAGTTGCTTTGGGACGTTAAACCCCACAAATCAAATCAAATCATCTCAAGGCTATTTTCGTAATTATTACAGTGTGGAAGAAATCAATAAAATGAATATTGAAGTGTCATATCAACGGAGGTTTCGCTTGACAATCGGTTCAGCACAGTTGAACGTGTCTAGTTTTTACTTTGTGGTGCGCCATCGTGTGCAGAGTTGAGAGGGGAAGGAGGATTATCATTTTCGCCGATAAGTTCAGTTTAATAAAGCAAATTTGTGATGCAGAGAGGACTAATGAAATGTCTATTGCTTGTGTGCGTTTTCTAGATTTAGTAAATATTTTTTCACGGACCCTTTAAGACTGAATGTTCCTGTAAAGGAGAAAGCATGAATGTCTCATCGCGAGTTTATATGTCGTCGGTTGGCATCTCTGTCGCGGGCTAGCCTCCAACTTGACTGGCAGATTTATATGGCAAACAGAAATCATGACACCAACCACATCAAATGCTGTAAGACGAGCGGGTGCATGACCTTAAAGTCGTCCACTAGATTTGAAGGCGAAAACATGAATGTCTCATTGCCACTTTTTATGTCACCGGTTTGAATCCATGTCGTGTGCTAGCCTCCAACTTTGAACAAAATCTTATGACATCATTTGACGAACGGGTGTATTACATTTCAGATTGTTAACTAGCTGCGAAGGCGGAAACATTAATGTTTCATCGTGAGTTTATATCGACGGTTGGAATACGTGTCGTGGGTTAGCCTCCATCTTGAACACCGGCGTATATGTTCAACCTCAAAAACTTTCACCCACCGCCGATAGGCGCTCAAATGCAAGAGCCTAAGCTGTTATCCATCGCAATCTCATTTAGTATAGATCTCGCCGAGACGAATCGTTTGATACCACCCGCATGTGTCTACGACCAGTGGTTCGCCAGATACGCACCCCCCTGCAAACGTGAATTCTGACCATTTTGGACCACCAAACGTCGATTGTGCGACTCCCCCATCAATATGAGAGTAGATTTAGAATTTGTTTTACGCGTACGAACACATATAATTGTTATACACCACTCCGGTCACTATCACCATCGATAGGGTCACAATTTTAGCGTAATGACATTAATATATAAATTTGAGCGCACCACCGATCGGCGTTCTATTGAAGAGCATTGGAATCCAGGTAGGAGGGATGGTTGCTCCTGGCACTACGGGGCTGGAACTAGTAGGTTCCTGCCGTTTGAAGCGGAGGCTAGCCTGCCACCGATAGTTGTAGTAAGCCGTCATTGCATGCCCGCCACAGCTTCGGTGGCGGACGACGGCCGTTTTGACGCGCGTCTTTCTCTCTTCCTCTTTTGTTGCGGAAGCAACAATACTACACTACGCTAGTCGGTGAGCCATTTCGCAGAGCCCCTGATGAGCCAAGCTGCGCATGCGCGAGTGACGTCACACGGAGCACAGCTGGAGAGCTACGTCGGAGTCGCTCACCTCACCACCAACTCCTCCGCTGCGCGGGTGACTCAGAGGTGCCGCCGCGATGCGCCAGGAGGGAGTGACTTACAGTGCACAGCTGGCGCGCCGGGACCACCGCCGACTCATCCATGGCGCGGTGACTCAAAGGTGCCTAAAGCCTTTTTTGAGGGGCTTTAGAGATGCCGCCGTATTTGCCGCGCATGCGCAGTGACGTCATTGTTCTTCCGATACGCCGGAGCCACAGCACATGCGCGAGGGGTATATGCCGATGGCTGGAATCCCAGTCGTGGGCTAGCGCAGCAGGGCCAAAGAATGGAATGATGACAATTGCGGTCGCAATGCTTTAGGATCAATTGCGCCTCGGTGAAAATGTCCAACCCCACTGATGCAGAGGAGGCAGTTAACGCCTTAGCTGCAGCACCTAATCCCAATGCATTGTACTTAAATATTCACAGAGCGCCTGTCGCAACTTAAACAACGGATTGATTCACAGCTTAGTTATATAATTTTTGACTAATAATCCACCCAGTCAAGCATCAGTCATCTAGTTCCTTGGTCACCTGGAGGAAACAAAGCCGTCCAGAGGCATGCCTCCTGACGACCATGGAGGGTGCTGTGACCTAATAGCATCAACAGTGTATGCCCGCAATCTCGCATCACACAGAACAGCCGGAAGTTGACCTCATTGCAAACCCATTGGAAAAGCAGTGGGAGGCTATTCTGCTCAGAGATCATCATGGCAGTCAGCATTCGCTGATCGGACGGCCAACGTGGCAACAATACCGGGCTAGGCGGCCTACCCACATGATCTCGCAAGACTGAATAAAGATGTTTTCAATCAATCATGACACCACCTGGAACTATAAGACGAATTGTTGCATTGCCTTTAAGACTGCTTAATAGCTTTGAATGCGAAAACATGAATGTCTCATCGTGAGTTTGTCGTAGAACGGAATCCCTGCTGCAAGCTAGCTAGCCAGCAACTTAACGGAAATATGCTATCTACAATTAGAAATCGTTTGACACCACCCGGCACGCCCGTTCGTCACAATTCTGATATGTACCCGCCGCGGTGGCTCAGTATTTAGGATGTGCTTCTGATCCTGAGTTCCGGGGCTCGAACCGGAGCGGTGACTGCGTTTCGATGGTGGCGAAACGCATAAAGCTTCCGTGTGCCGTACACAGCTCTGGCTGTTCCAAATCGACCAGTGCGCATTTAAGATGCGCAGGTGGTCGAAAGTATTCTATAGCCCTCTACTATGGCGCATCTCTCTGTTTCTCCTTGACTCCGACCTTGCTTCTTTCCCTAGCGGTGCGATTTTGGTGTCCACCGAAAACTGATACATAAACTATTTTTCTCAAAACAAACCAATTTTTATCTCGGGGAAGGCATACTATGGAGGTACTACATGTACATATTGAGTTTGTATGCCATCGTTTGGAAAGCCTGTCGCAAGCAGAGATGGGCAGCCCTATGAGGTTAGGGTGAAGCATATGAGGGTTTTTCTTGAGGGTAGTGCGCCGAACGGGTTTAGACACTACAGTCACCGTAGCGTGCCAGTCCTGACAGAGCGGTGATCCCCCTACCCGTGGTGCGACAAGTCGCCACTGCGGCGGGTGCGGGCCAGAGGGGACAAACACTGAGTTGCTTACTCGAAGCGAGATTTAATCTGCCCGAGCAATTACACACGGCATATCAACAGCACACAAATACAACTGCTGTAGCGAGCGAACGTCCCGCTCACGAACCTGGGTTGGCTTCGTGCTCACGGCCTGTTGCGGTAGGCGCGTACGAGTGACCGGGCGACTCGGTGACGGCACGGTATCCCCGGCGGAAATCATGAATCGCGACCGTGCGCAATAAACCGCCCAAAGACCCTGAGAGAGTTTCGACAGGCGCACTCTTCGTGTCGGACATGGGAGAGGTCTCCGGGTTATGCCGGGAGGAAAGAGGGACCCCACGGCAGCGTTACTGCTGGATACATGGAGGCAGTGGGGGTGGCCAGTGTGCCCTTTCCTCCGCCAACCTCCCGCGTAACTCGCGTGATAATTACGCACTGCCTGCTGTAATAGGGCAGGGGATTCATGTGTATCCCCAAAAACCTCATAAAGCTGCCCATCTCTTTTCGGTATATCAGGGTTCCTGATACAGTGTAACTATTAATGTAGCCTTGAGATCGTTTTTCTTAGTTGAACAGCAAGTTAAAAAACATCCATGGTCATTTTGTTCCAGCAAGGGACGAAATGGTTGATTTGATTTGATTTCTGGGCAACCTCATGAGGTATAGGTTGAAACCTCATGATGTTGCCAACCTCTGAGACTCGCAAGCTAGCATCACACTTGACTAGGACATGTATACTTTATGAACAAAAAATTATTACAGTGGTGGAAACTTTACGACGAACGGAAGTGCTTCACAATTTTGATACGGAAGACTGGAACACTGGCGCGCCACATAGATTTCCACCAATTATGCCGTATGAGCAAATGGACTGCTTGAGGTGCTGTTGGGAGGTGGCTGCTCTTTGCCATTCGAAGCTGGGAACGCGGGGAGGTACCCTTGCATCATTGGTATCTGTGTGCATGCCGTAGTCGCACTTAGGTGGCTAGTCTATAGCTAGACGATGGCTGCTGCGGCGTACGCCATCTTTTCGGGACCATTTCGCGGTCTCAACAACAACGCTTTCATTGCTTTCACTTCCTGATCTGCCCAGAAAAGGGATTGTTACGAGAGGATATGTGGGCAGTCGGTCACCATTGTAATATTTCAAGCATAAAATGCTTTTAGCCCCCGCTTTCGGGGACATTGAGGCTTGCTCAAGATCGAGAGCCAGCATCCATGCAGGTACCGACTTCCAGTCATCCGGCAGCTAAGCGGGGACATCTGGGTACCAAACGAGATTTGATGAGACGAGCTCTCAGCTCTCTGAGCCCATGGTACAGGACCGGCATGTGTCCCAGAGAGTGTATGCCCGCACACCCAGAATTTGCCCCTCTGAACTCCTAACTTGACGTCCGAATATTATCGGGATTCGTGTTCAATCTAATTCAACTGTGGCCAACTGAGTGGTGACGTCCAAAATTAGGTCGGCCATCCCCGAAATTCGGACCACAGACCTCAAAATTTAACCTCATCCAAATTTCATCAAAATTGGCGCCCAACCTAATTTACTGTGGCGAACTCAGCGACGGCTTCCAAATTTTTTAGGTGGGCCACCCTCTAGATTTGATGATCACCAAAATAGACTTCGTCCGAATTTGGCGAAAATTGGTGTTCATATGGCCACCATTTATTTATTTATTTAGCATGCCAAATTTTGGTGTACCCCAAATTTTGAGCCCAAAATTTGGTATGCTTACGCATTCTCTGACCGTGTGAGCAGTGGAACCTGATAAAAGAGGTGAGAAGCATCTTGCAGAAAGCGATCGCTTTGTGTGTTATACGCCACAGCAGAACACTGCTCGCCCCTACCGACAACTCATGATTGTGCCGCCGCTCACGAAGGCTGCCACTGAGTCCGGAGCTACAGCCATTTCATGTTTACATTGTCATTTCTTGGTTACTGGAGAGACAGTAGTTATTAAAGGCCTTCTGCATAAATTTGAAATCAGGGCGGTCGCCTCCTGCTTCCGCGATTGCGTGTAAAGGTACAATGACGCCTTCTCACAAGTACTGTCGCGCCTCAGTCTGGGTGTCGAGGCTCCGTTCGCTGGCCGCGATGGACAAGGAGATATCGCTACGCCGCCTACCGTTGTCAAACTTGACATTTTGTGTTCGAGGTGAGGGCCCTACTCGGACAAGGGAGCCGCCGCGCGATGCCGCCACAGGAGTGGGCTGCATCAAACGCGAAAACGGCCAGCAGCGCCATCGTGGCATTGAGCTAACGAGGCGGACCTTCATGATCACACAAATGTCACCAAGGACGACCATTCCTTTTAGTGGAATCATATTGACACAAAGTGTTCCACCAGTAACCGAAAAAATCACAGCTGGCCGGCACCAAATCTCCGAGAACCTTCGCTCTCCGAGAATGCGACCTTCCCGCTGCAAGTGGAACCAGACCTCCTTCCGCACCTTTGCGGTTACTTCATGGAGGCCCAGAACCCTGCTGCTATATGCGGCCGCGCAGCGTGCCAGCCATACTTGATATGTGCACTCCACCAGAAGGAGGACAAACTGGTTAACTAAGTCGCTTGGCGACGGATTCAGGTATCGCACAGTATGGTGCGGTATACCCGGAAGCTGGAAGAGGTCAGCTACACGACGGAGAAGCGCTTCAGGAAGAAAACACTGGGAAAACGTGCACAGTGTCTTCTCTACCGCCACAAAACTGACAAGTTGGTCGCAAGCTGACGCGTGTAAATGGCGAATGGGGAGGACTCCCTGCCGAAGCGATACTTTAAAGGACGCTCTCTGCTTGCTTCCAAAAAGTCTGTCGTGATGTACCGCTAGCTAGGCCTAACATTGACAAGATCATACTGGCGGAGGTGAGGAGGAAGACTTGGAGTGAGGAGCCTAACCAATTTCTTGAGGGGAACCGAAACCACATCTATGTCCGCCTCCGCCTTACAAAGACGCTCAAGGCAGGTGGCTGCCTGGGCGTAAAAGAGCGATGGAGAGTCCGACCGTGGCACGCAATGAGAGTACTTTCTTTGGGAAAAGAGGCGGAGACGAGTACTCAGAAAAAACGAAGTCAGAGGCATGTCCGAGCTCAGCGCCACATGGGTCCACCTGACGTGCAAGGCCGAGGCTACGATGCCCAGGTCGTTATCCCTAGGCAGTTTCACCACAGGTATTTTGACCTTGTCTGGGACTCCACTCCACAAGAAAGGGGAAAAGATCAGCTCCAGACAGTTTCGTCCGTACCGACAAAGGTGTAACGCCGGCGATATAGGTCAGCACCGAGTACAGGAGGGACCGCGTGATAGTGGCCCGAGCCGTGAGCGGACACAGAAGCTTCTCGTACTCTCTTGCCCTAGCTTCATTTTTCCCTTGAGCAAAGGACTAATTTCTATCTGAAAGACCCTCTGAATTGAAGTAAAAACCAAGGTGGACTAGCCTTCACGGGAAGACCATGTGCAGGTTGTGGTTGAATGGTGGACAACCAAAATAGAGGGTGGCACTCTTCGACCTATTGACTTTAACCCCACTCACTCTGATGTACGCCTCCATGACATCCAGAACGGAGGAGACAGAAGCCTCATCCGGGACGACAATGGTTAGGTCATCTGCGTAGGCAAAGATGGGAGCTGGCGGAGAACCTGGTGGCAAGAGAAAACGAGCTATCCGACTGTCCCGAGAGGGCCTTTCAAAAGAGGTTCAAACACAACGCACGTAGAGGACAGGTGATAGGGGACATCCCTGCCGAAGTCCACGGCCTACGTCAAAAGCCTCTGAGGTACTACCTAACACAGTGACGGCTGAAACTGGCCTGTAACACAGAACTATGACCATATGGGCCGGAAATCAGTCTATACCACCTTCTTCCAGGTCTTGAAATAAGTATGGATAGCTAACCACATCGAATGCCTTTTCCTAATCAAAGGAGCAGAGAATACCGGAAAGATTTCTATGTTGAGCCCAAAGTAAGAGGTCCCTGAGGGTGACACCGTATAGTTGAGTGGAGTGACCTGGAACACAACAAGCCTGATAAGGACCTATAATATCTGGAATGAACGAAGTTAACCGAGAGGAAAGGCACTTGGCTATGAGCTTGTAGTCGACATTCAGGAGCGTGATGGGACGCCAGGCTCACAGGTCAGTGCGTCTCGACTCATCCTTACAAATTAGTGATCAGCCCTTCCCTTTGAGTGTCTGTTCACAAGGGCGGTGAAAGGCTTCCCGGGCTGGCTCCAGAACTTGACATAAAACTCAGTATTTAGGCCGTCCGAACGTGGATTACGATTTCTATGGAAGGACTTAAGCTCTGCTTCGAGTTCAATCTCATCCAAAGGAGCCCCTGATGAGTGAACTGGATTGGAGGGAGTTTCAAGGGGGAAAGCAGCTGTGCTTGGAACTGGAGCCTTATATAGAGCGGTATAGAACTGCCATGCTGCTTCAAGAATAGCGTCCGGCGTGCTTGCGATGGAACCCGTGACTGGGTTCACCAATTCAATGAGGGAAGCCTCCGTGCGCGCTAAGCGGCGTCGAAGGATCGAGGTGCATGCTGCACCAATGTTCCCTCTCCCGCTGCTCAGCACGCGCCATAATCCTAAGGCTATCCCGACGACGTTGGAGTAATTTCCGGAGCCGGATGCGCTACGAGGCAAGTGCTTCGTGACTCCGCGGCCTGTAGGAAAAGGCTTAGAGGGCAGGAGGATGACATCAGAGACGATGGTAATCTGTCACTCCTCACGTGCCCGTCTCATTCCCGCCGCCCTGGAACAGTCACGCACTTCAGCCCTAATATGCTGTCCCATCCAGCACCGTCTAAGTCCGAACAAGAGTTGAGTGAACTTCTTAGAATATTGGAGACTTCCTTGACAATTTCCTGGTCTTCTAGAAGCCGCGAGTTGAGGCGCCAAGTCTCCTTCGCGCTAGAGACCAGAGCCCCATCACAGAAGCGAAGAAAAACACACCTGTGATCACTCAACGCGGAAGGGACCGACCACGTGGACTGCATGCCAAGAGCTAGAGACGTAGAAACGGTGTAGCCTGCTCTGAAGGCGCCTCCCAGTACAAGTCATCCCTGACTGTCCCAAGCGGAGCACCCTCCAGACGTCAACCAGATATAGCTCCTCCACCAGCTCCTTGAGTGCCTGCGACCCTATGCCGCCCCTTAGGCGGAGCTTCACGAGAAAGGAGATGATCCGCCCTGTCAAGGACACAATTGAAGTCACCAACCAGAACTACCTTGAATGGACCTACTAAATGAGAGTCAAGGCCAGCGCAGGATTAAGGTGGGGGCCGGCTGAGGATGCTGCAGCCCAGGGCCTCGTTTTTGAGGTTAGGAGGAGGGGCCCATTTACTTTAACCTGCTTCATATATAGAACTGCAAATAACCAAACTTCGAGCATGCATGAAGAAAAAATCCAGAGCAAGAAGACGGGGCCCCGTCTAACCTAGCTTTGTTCAGCTGTTGGGAGAAACCGCAATACCCCAAAACCTGAGAGGCCCCTTTCAGGCGAGGTGATCTGCACTTAGAAATTGGAGAAGTGTTTTTAATCGTTTCTTGCCAATTCCTCTGTCCTGTTGCAGTAGGCAGCATCGAAAAAATGTAAATAATGCAATAGATGAGATAGAGGAAAATCATTTTCTATTGCCGCCATCACTATTGCCATATATCCCTCAAATTGTTCCACCACTTCTTTTCTCTCGCTTTAGGAGAGAATAATAGGCCGTGCCAGAGTCGCGGACTATTCCTTTTTTTTGTTACCTCCTCGCTTGATTGTTAATTGCTGTGCTTGTGTTCTGTGTACTGCAGCAACCAATGATATCCATATGATGTTCACAAATGATCACAATGTCCGATATCACTTGCGGATATTCTAGCGACGTCCAGACGATTTTTGACGGTCAAATGTCAGTAAAATGATATTTACAAGATGTCGTTGTGGGCATTTCTTTTTCGCAATGCTCACATTTACTTGTAGCTTTATCCAAGGTTTTGCTCTTTATTTTGTTTTATTTCGAGGTGCCGTACCTGCACATGCCCCGAGGTGATGAACATGGTAAAAAAAAAAATAAAGACGGAAACACGCGCACCCGGACGTCGAGCTGTTTCGCGATTATACTAACTACATCACGGAGCTCTACATTTTGTTTCCGGAGTGTTGAAATGTGTTGGTTGTTTTAGCCTTTTCTGGAGCAGTATATGCCACCATTTTTGTTATTACATCTATTTTATTCAGTTTGTAATTAGTACTTACACTGTCTATAGAGGCAGCCGAACTATAGTCACTGTACTCGAACTCTCCTCTCTCCTCGGGGTACAACACTAGACAACGGCATGATTTTACAGTCACACCATTACACGCACGAGTTAACCTTTAAGTATTCCTTCTTCCCCAGAATTCTGGAATAATCTAACTAATGATGCAGTAACGCAAACTTCACTAAAAAGGTTTGAAAACCACCTTTAACTTTTTTTTATATTGTTGTACCGCTACATTCCTGTGTTTCGTTTGTACTTTTGCAATTGTGTTGTTTATATTTAAGATCGTTGTGTTGTTTTCAGCACTGATGTGCTTCCATATTGTGTGCCCACCCTGCGAAGGTCTTGTAAAAGATTGCAGTATCAATAAATAAATAAATAATAAGAAAAAAAAAGGCCACTGCCGTCGCCATCTTAATTTTTCAAACACGGTGGGTCTAATGCCACAGCCAAAGCTGTTGCGTCATAAATACACAAAAAATCAAGTATTTTAACTAGTACTGATAATTATTGAAAATTTTTGTTCTTTGAGTTATTGAAACCATAAGCTGAATCCAATGCGTAATTTAGGGCCATGCGCTGTAAATGCGGTACCATGGCGGTACCACCTCGTCATGCACCATGGCGGCGTCCATTGCTTCTTCCAGGAGCCAGCGGAAACACGTTAGAAGCAAGTGTTCGTTTCTCGATTTCGGACATTGTACGCATTTCTCGTCATTCCGTAAATGAAACAAATCGTGGGCAGTTCGTGCTAGTAGGCGAATAGCTTAAGGAGCATTTTTGCTGCTTGAAGGTAGCGGGAATGCGACGGAGCAGCGCAAGCCAGCAATGAGTGAATTAAAACACGTGTGATCGTGGCACATCGCCCAGTTGCGAATATGCTTTTGTTGGGCGTTCAGAGCAGCAATCCAATGCACACAGTGCCGATCTAAGCCTTCCCAGTTCTTCGGTAATTGACGGCTCAAATGAAACGCAAGAGGCTTCTGGAACTTGTTGGTCATATTTAGCTCCCGAGCAATGTTCTACGCACTGCCCGGAAACCGCTCTTACTAAACGCTCGACCGCTTGGTTCGACTGTCTTCAAATACGACAATTTTGGTAACTTGTTTTTTTAACGCAACCGAGGGAACGGTTTGTTGGCTTGTGAAGGGAGGGTACGCGACGGCGGACGCAGTGAACTTAGAAGAACGGCTGATTGGGCCAGTTGGTGAACCATGATGGACAGTATAAGTGCGTAACGAAGACGAGACAAAGAGGAGACATGGACAACGACGGCGCAGTGAACACTGTTGCTAAAACTAGAGTGAACTTCTAGGAACTTCTAGTTCACTTTAATAAAAACGATGGTGCGCGGTCTTTTAGGCAATGAACACATGGCGGAAGGGCACGGATTGTTTCGGCTGTTTTATTCTTACTATTTACCAATTTCCTCTATTTCTTTTCCTGGAATCAGTCATTACTTTAAAACTCCTCCATAGTTTACTTGTCATCACTTTGTGCTTTTTCCTATTTTCACAGCTCACTGCAAGTGGTGAATGAAGCAAATGGACCAAACAAAGGGACCAAGCAAAAGAACTGAGCTGTGTTAAATAAAAAAACCCAAAATAATTTTAGCTTGTCAGATCACTTTTTTTATATGCGCACGAAGCAAGCATATTTAATGTCCAGAACATTCATTCTGGGCATCCAGAAGACTGAGAACAGATGTCAGTAAGACATCGCATGGAAAGTTTAAGTATGTTGTGAAGATGTTGACAGGATATCCTCTTGTCATCTTAGTGGATCTCTCCAGGACGTTCTGTGGATTTCCAGTCTGCGACAAAACACGTGCTAGAGGATGTCCAGGGGACATCATGTGGGCATTTATGGACATCATATGGATATCGGATATCTTCAGGGAAATAGGTGGATGTCCAGAGGATACCGCCTGGTTACAACACACACTGCCACGGGCACCCCCACCACATCACCAAAGATTTTAAGTCCCGGCGCCATAGCACTACAACACACCACACTTGCGACCCTCTCGTCTGTTGTTTCCCGCCAAGCACCATTCTGGGTGTAAGGAGGCTCTTCCAGATCTCGGAGGCGCGTTTCCGCAACCGCATACATCGCGAAATGTTCTGCATCGAGCGCGCTGTAGAGCTCCGGCCATTTCTGCGCGTGGTAAGCGATGTAAGTTAGAAAACCACCCTGACGTATCACTGCCGCTTGCGCTTTCGGGAGCGACGGGACCAACACCTGCTTACTGCTGCTGGTGGTGGGGCCACTGTGAGTTCCGCATGAATTGGTGCACAAGGCGGCCAACGATTCGGACCAGATCGAGGCAGGTGCCGGGTATCTCCGTAATGTTCGTTGCATAGATATGGCTTGAGGCGTCGCTTGCGGACTGTGCACCAATTGTGCATATGACAAAGGGCGCAGGCATGGAACCTGGTAGGCCACAGTAATTGGAGCGGATGCCCCTATTTGTGTCCCGAAAAGGTGTGGCTCTCAACGTCTCCCCTGAATCCACGCCAGTGGCTCCGCGATGAGCGGTGGCGGCGCACCCGGTGCCACAGCATTTGGGTTCCTTTCCGCAGACGCTTGACTCATGGGGTTCATGTCCGACGTACGGCCCCGAAGTCTTGCCTGGTTACACCATACTTGTTTGTCTGGAGGGGGGCAAAGCTGGGAGGGGAAGGAGACGAGAGATCCTTCCCCAGAGTTGATGATCGGCTCTATGGGACGAACTTCCGCTGCTGCTGTGAAGCGGACGTCTTCCTCTTCTGGGTCTGCCATAGCCCTAAAGAAGGGCGTGCCGCATGGACCAGCTGACCCGCAATGTCGCGGGCTGTAGCAGTACGATAGTGGATCCCATATCGGGCGAGCCATCCCTCCCCTGCTTGCAGTTTTGGAAGGTCAACTTCAACCCGCCACACTTTTAGCTTCTGAAAGTCGCTTCTCAGTTCGATGGAGGCGAAACGAAGAGGCGTCCGTGTGCTGTACGATGTTGTTGTGGCTGTAGGAAAAAGAAAATGCACGGGCCTGCTACTGGCTCTGTAGCTGAGCCACCTCCGCTGCCTCGTGCGGACAGAAAATAGAGAAGAAAAAGAAGAGGGAGAGAAAGACGCGCGCCGTAACGACAGCCGTCGTCCACCACCGAAGCGGTGGCAATAGCGGCCTACAACAGATAAAAATTCGGTGGCTGGCTAGCCCCCACCGCGAACGGCGTTGACCTACTGTCCCAGCCCCGTAGGGCCAGGAATAGCCACCCTTCACCCGCTGTGCGATGTCAGCGCACGTTAAAGATCCTCATGTAGTCGAAATTACTCCATAGCCCTCTACTACGGCACCTCTCTATCCACTTTCACTCCCACCTTCACCCCTTCCCTCCCGGCTGGGTTCAGGTGTCCACAGGAACAAGTGCGACAGATATTGTGCCTTTCCCTTCCTGTGAACCAATTATTTCTCTCTGTTACCTCTACGACTTACACTTAAGAATTTCTACTATATATAATGTACCTCATCAGCTGCTTTTGTTAGGTGGTTGTGCATTTATTATCAATGCGAGAGATTTAACGTGCGATGTCAGCGTAATAATAATCGGTTCACAAGAAAGCAAATGCACAGTATGTCACACTTGTTCCGTGGGCACCCGACCGCGCCATAAGGGGGAGTGAAAGTGTGATAGATAAAGAGGAGCCGTAGTGGAGGGCTATGGAGTAATTTTGACGCTGGTATAGTCCTCCACTATGGCTCCCCATCTCTCCACTTTCACTCTCCACTCCTACCTTCCCTTATGGCGCTCAAGGGATGGAAGAAAGGTGGGAGTGAAAGTGGAAAGAAAAAGGTGCAGTAGTGGAAGGCTACATACAATCACCTGGGGACCTTCAGGGTGTACTGATATCACACAGCACAGGATGCATCTACGCTTCGCCTTCATGGAAACCCAGCAGCCAGTGGCTGGGATCAAATTCAGAAGTTGATCTTTGCTAGTAAAATATTGTGCACTATGTGCACGTCCACTACGTAGCCGACATAAGACCATTTCGATGAAGCACTCCTCGTGCCAACACGATTTCTATTTTACTAACATGGGCTTTATGGAATGCAGCCAGTTTCATTTTTGCAAGCAGCCTGCCACTTAGCTCTTAATTGGCTGTGCACTAGTTTATGCAATCCTTGTGTGGCATGTTCACCCATTTTATTTCCATTGTTCTGGCTTGTGCAGCCCACACATCTGCTCTTTCATTATCCCCAATTTCAATCTGACTGGGCTCAACAGCATTTCTCGACGCTAATGCAGTCAGCAGAGTTTGTGTAAACAATATTTTTGATATTTTCATTTATTTGCTGTACAGCGGCAAAACTTCGCAACATTCTGCAGTAAAAACTGATGCACACCGAGGAAGTCGTAGTATTGATTTCTGTTTCGTCTTGTACTATTGCACTACCAACAAAGTCTTTAGTTTTGAGCCATTAGTATAAAATGTGCAATTCCTGTATTTTTATTTTAGCATCAGGTGAGGCCACTATGGTGAGTATGCAGTAATTAACTATAACCGGCTTGAGGTTGGTTTCGGCCTCTAACCACCGAGCCTATAACGAAAACAAAGACCAATGAAGCACTTTCACTAGGTGTTTGGTCTGCTTTGTTTGTCGCCACCTATCTTCGCCCTCTCGTTTCGGATCCTTCCTACGGCTGGTGCAGCGCTGTTTTCAGAGTGATTTGCCTTTGCACCGAGACTCTCTCACCCTGTGCTGTTCGTGGTGCACCAACAACAGGAAGTCATAAACTGCTGAGGTCGTGATCGCTGCTCGTCATCTGTATATACAAAGTCGTGAAGCTTCAGAATATTCACAAAACAATTTCGTTCTCTGCCATTTTGGCATTTAGAAGTTGAAGCATTTCTTTTTTGGCAAAACTTAATTTTTCCAATTGCCCTATCTTTTGGACACTTCTGCGGTCCCAAGAGAGTCAGAAAAACCAGTGTTGGACCACAGTAGACAATTCAATACCGAGACTATGCTGCAGCTCTACACAAAACTGATAAACAGTTGCCCACATTAGCACAATCAGCATCACAAAAATTTTAGTTTCACAGATGAAAAACAAGCAGGAGGCCATCTCTATGAAAGCATGCTATGCTATTTATTGCAGACAAAAAATTGCAATAAAGCATTCTCATGATTCCAGTACTTCAACAGATATGATACACAATCTTTTAAAACAAATCTCCAATATGTACATGAAAAACCGGATGCTCTGAATAGCTTTCAACAAGCCTGGCATCTCCTACTATGGCTTAAATCACTGGGTTTGTTTGCATCCTTCAAGGTAACCAAGTGTCTGGACGTGCAAAATGTACCGTTTTGCACTGCACTTGCATGGGGCCCCTTGTACGACGCCAGATAGACCGGTGGGCCAGACTATCCCACTCTGTGGGAACTTTGCATTCCAATGTTCACTAATCTCTGCCTGTAAAGGCCTTTTGATGAAACTTTGGCTTGGCTGGCTGTAAACAGCAACACGCATGCCATATTCATAAGAAATATATCACACAAGGTACTAAATGAAAAAAATGAAGCGAATGACTTCAGTGGCCGCTGAAGAGAACTTCTGTAGTTTAGTAAACCTACCGATCCAATTTCTGTGCCTTTGGCAAGGTGGGCAGCCCATATAGGAAGCACAGGGAAGAAAACTGTCCACCCATGCCAAGTCATGCTTTCCAGAAGTTATGCATGGTTGTGAACATAGACAAGCCTTGAAGAAAAGAAAAATAGTTTCTACTGCAGTTCACAACCAACTTGACTTTTTTCCCTCGCACAATCCATTCACTCTTTCTCTCCCCACTCCCCTCACAACTTCCATAACAAAATGCTTGTAAAGCAGCAGCAAGTCGCTTTCAACTATGTAAAGTCCTAGGAAACAGGAGAGGGAGACAACAGACAAACACAGACATAACACAGCAGTAAGGCAGCAAAAAAGGTTAGACTGAACTATATAACGCTTCTCTCCAACATTCGATGCCCACAATGAAACAAGGGAGGAAGAAGAATGCCTTGGACGTTTTTCTTTTTCTTTCTTTACTTTCTTCTCTTCCTACCTGCATCTTGTGCACTGACTGTGCTTCTGTCTTTCTCTCTCAGTGTGGCAAAAAATGAGACTAGAAGAAGTTGCTGCGTGGCACTCTGTTAAAAAAAAAAAAGCTATAAGGTAGAATAAACACAGGCATAGCAGCTGGAAAAGGCATAAACCATTACTCGCCAACGCGGAAACAAGTCCACTTTGTCCAGCAAGAAGATACACAGCTATGTGCAACCTAGGCAAGAGAAGGGGGCACTATGTGTTAAAAAAAAAAAAAAGAAATATGTAGGAGAGATGGCGCCGCTTTTCCTTCTTCCTAGTAGCATGTTGTTCCTGGTCAGTGTCCCACTTCAAGATGGATGGTTCCAGCTCAGGCTACAAGTCTGCTATCAGAGGAACGGGTTGCTGGAATTGGCCCTTGGCATGGGACCGCTCTGTAACAAACATCACGAAAAGAATGCAGTGTAAACGTGGAGGTAGTCTACTGTATACCTTCTTCGCTAGCACATACAGAAAGAAAGGACACTGGATGGAAATTGCAGGACAAAAATCATGTTTGACAAGCACGCTTTGTTAAGTCTAGGAAAGCAAAGAAAACACTTATTCTTGACATAATGCAATATCATAGCAGCCTGAGTTTATACATGCACAGTGTTTCAATGTACAAGAGAAAGAGAAAAAAATTAATGCTTCCGCAATGAAAAGTGGTCCAGCGATCTCAAGTCACATACTTGAATAAACGTGTCACCACTCCTTACACGAGCACTGCATTTGCCTGAATAGTGTGGAACGCTGGCAATGCGTCACCTCAGTGCCCACTTGAAATTTTTACACAGCGGGCTCTCCCGACAGGCTGCTGTTCGTGAATGCTCAGCGAAGACTATAAACTGGCTGATGCGATGTACCATATATGCTGAAAGCACCTCATCTGCACATGTGAACTACACCATCTACTACCGCTGCATCATAATTAAACACAACCTTCAATCAACTGAATCAAGCTAGGCCCGATTGGCCATGAAGTTGGAGTCAAGTGAGAGAGCAAAGGGCAGCGGCTTCAAACATGTGCCAATACTTTGTCAGACAATGGTGGCTTGCGTACTGCCATGAAAACAACCCTATACAATTCCGTGTGGCTGCAAGAACACCATACTTACCATACTGCTTAAAAACGGGCTTCAAAAGATGTGAATACCCTATGCTTCTGCTAAGGCACACTACAGCCCTAGAACAGATCCTTTGTTTCTCACCAGAAAAGGATTGGCTGCCGCTGCTGATCCCATCTGCGACCAGTCAGTAGCAATAGGCCCCACTGCCTTGCCCACAGCGGGCCAAGGAGCCGCCCCCGGTGCAACCATACCACCAGGTGCTGCTGCCAGACCGCCACTGCCCCACCCCACATAGCCCTTCTGCTGGACCAGGGGCGGAGTGCCGGCCAAGGCGAATCCATTTGGTGAGCCCCCAAACATGGACACATTCACTGCTGCACCCATGCCGCTGGCCATTCCGTCCAGGCCTCCAAAGACACCCCCCGTGGTTGGGGCCACGGCTTCAAACGGGTTAGGTGTTACAAAGGCTGGCGCTGTGCTGCTGGGCTGTGTGGGGGTTCCCATGTTCCACACTGGAGCGGCCGCTGCAAATGGATTGGAGGGAGTGGCAGCAGCTCCTGCACGAAGTGACCAACAGACGGTAGACATTACACAAGTGGCCTAGCAGTTAGTTTATAGCCTTCTGCACAACTTATGCGTAATGCTGCATGTACACCTTTCTGGAAGCGCCACATTCCAAAAACTGCTTGTCCCCAGCCATGAACGCATCAAGGGCCTCTTCAGCACTAGCGAAAAAGTGACTGAGGAGTCCGGGTGCAAATGTCTCATGAATCACAAAGGGGAAATAATGCAAATGATTGTGACACTGAACTGGACTGGTTCTATAGGCGCACCAATATCATGGCAAAGAATGTTTACACCTATCTCAAGAGGTACCATATCTGTGAATGTACCAGGCATGAACAGATAGATGTGGCTCCTTAAGGTCGTGTTGCTAAGCTACAATGACGCAGTCAACTTCCTATGCCAAGGGCACCAAAAAGCCCCAAGACACCCGTAGAAAACTACAGCAATACCTAGTGTTATTACAAAATTCGAAGAGTCAGAAGCATGTGGCTTAAGATAAATATATAAGCTTACAAGGTAACTTTGGTTTTGATAACAAGAGGCACTGCAGCATTCATTTAGGTTACAAGACAAAACAAAGCAATCACGAGAAATTAAAGCAGATGGGGCATATGTGAAAAATACAGAACATGCATTATGCATTCAGCCAAAATATAATAAAGGGGTACAACACAAACCCACATCAAGACAAGTATCATGAAATGTGGCTCATCATTTACTTGCCTGTTTACATGTCACATTTTGTTTCGTAGAAATGTGAAGCAAATTTGTGCCTCTGACTGAGAAAAATCTACATTTATTTTATGTCCATGGAAAGGTTGCTAGAATAGTGCCCTGTACAGTGTATTTCCTTTATTAAGACAGAACACAAAAAGGTTCAAGATGTCTTTCATAGATTAAAAGCAATGCTAACAAACACTGAAAGGATAAGATTTCGTGCTCCAATTAGCCCACCAAAATCCTGGATCAAATACTACAGTCTGTTGGTTATGAACTGCTCTTATGTAGTAGAAAGGTACTAGCCAGCTTTCACACGGCAACTGCAAAGCTAGAGCTAGACCTTCAAAAAGGTACTGTTCGAGCTGTGTAGTGTGTACATGTTAGTGCTTTGCGTCCATTGATGCATGGTCAGCATCAAAATTATAATTAATATGGCCAAACTGCACACTGTTGCACTCTCCATAAATTGGCGGGGAAGGTGCAACAACGGACCGGTGGAAGGTCTTTCCCGATTACCCGCCATGTTCTGCGGCCATTCGAAACCAGAAAATACGACACAACATTGGGCTGGCAGTCAAATGAGTTGGTTGGGCTTCAGACCTCCATATTACGGCAAATGTGTAATCTTGGTCCAACCGTTGTGACAATTACTTGCTCCGTGAAAGCCTGCAAACGGTTGTTCGGAAATATGTGCGAAGGCTTTTTTCTTAGGGGGGACAAGAAAGGGGGGAGGGCGACCGCCCCCTTGAGCCCCCTCCTCCACTTTCCTCTAGGACCGTTACTGTTTTGATTCCCATCTCAAAATTGCAAACCCACATTGGTAGCTCTTGCCATTTCTGCCATGACAATTTCACACGAACTGCAGCCAATCAGTAGCCAGCCAACTTTGGGCAACTGGACTGGACAAACATTGGCAAAATTGGCAAATGCGGTCGGGTTGCACATACCCATAGCATATACATGTAATCTTTGTAATCTCCGCAGGTGTGCAAGAACGCCTAACATAATGTCCAAATTTAATCAGGCTGTACAAAAATATGCCAGCATCACCTAGGGGCCAAATTTTAGAAGGCTCCTTTTCTCAATGAGGATACCATAAGAGAGGTGCGCCCTTCGGTTATTTTTGAGATATTCCAAAAATAATGAGCGCTTAGTAAGGCCTACTGAATAATTAACTGAAGGTGCACTGCTCTTAAGACATCTTAAGTGAGGTAAGGAGCATTCTAAAATGTGGCCCCTGCAAGTAGCATGTCTTACTCAGAATCCAACGGTCCAATGGGTTCGATTCCCTTCTCAAAAGTGTAGCCTAAGTTGGCTACTGGATTTCCCCCGTTCCATTTGGCAACAACTGTTGCATTCATCCAGAGACATCATGGCTTTTTTCACTAGTGAGGTACTTAGCACTAGCACACTAGAAAATGTTCAGTACTAGCCGAATAGCCTCCTTCAGGTGGTGAACGCACCTTGAGGCACTGAAAATGCTGGGGCCTGTGCAGCGAAGGTAGGTGGTGGCTGCGGCTGCTGCAGCGATGGTGGTGGCTGTGGGCTCTCCTGGTGAAACAGGTTGTCCAGGTCAGCCAAAGCTGCGTACCGATCCGCTGGAGGCACCTTGGTCTGCGGCTCCCCTCCACCGGCAGCTGCAGCCAGGGTGATGGTCGACGGCGTGCTTGTTACACCCAGCGGGCTGGACATTGGTGGGAAGGAGGTCACGAACCCAGCACCACCACTTGTGTCCCCAACATGATTGCTGCTGATGCTGTTTGTAACTCCTGCTGGTGCCGTGGCAGGTGTTGGCTCTCGGTTTCCTGAAAGATCACAATGCTCATTGTCATAAGAATTGCATAAGCTCCTGCTGCTAACTCACTCCAGTAACAATCCAATTGAATCCAGCAATTGCATACTCTGGCAAAACAAAAATGAACTATTTAGAGTTAAAATTTTTATTAATGAAAATAAAATATAAATAGGGTCTTATTTGCTGATATTTACAAACAAAAACAAATTGGATTCCAAGGGGAGGAAAGCGTAGCAGGGAGCGGCAGAAAGTCAGGCGGTCAGATGAGGTTAAATTGGTAGGGGTCAAGTGGATGCATCTAGCACAGGACTGGGTAAGTGGAACTTTTTCAAGTAGCGCTACTGCGCATGTGCGAAGTCTCCTTGGCCGTCATTTTTGCCGGGATCCCAAACAAAAATGGGGGAAGGAGCTTACCGCACA
This sequence comes from Amblyomma maculatum, assembly GCF_055883805.1. Classification (NCBI taxonomy): domain Eukaryota; kingdom Metazoa; phylum Arthropoda; class Arachnida; order Ixodida; family Ixodidae; genus Amblyomma; species Amblyomma maculatum. The sequence goes on along the minus strand of NC_139345.1, from coordinate 39,064,328 downwards.
TGCTTTTCGACGAAACAATGTCCCTTGCTTCATTAATGCAACTAACTGCTGCACAATAATTGCGTGCAGTGCTAGCCTCTTCTAGACCTTTGGAGTGCATGCACTGCATTGTCCCCGCCTCCCCTGACTCACCTCAAGCGACACGACAGGTACAGGTTAGTCCTGTTTTCATGGGTTAACAAAGGGTGGGGGATTGGGGGGAGTGTACACTGTGTCCACAGATGAATCGCGCGTCTCTGCCGAGGCTAGGCTAGACCAGCTCTGCACTCAACTACTGCTTGAAAAATAAACTCTTTTCTCGGTAGCCCGTCCCGTCAAACGCACTTGGCATGACGGCCACAAGAGGGGTGCACTACTGGAAAAAGTTCCAATGGAGGAGTATGGGAGACGCCTTTGGACTGCAGTGGGTAATGTCCAGCTGATGATAATGAGCGACAGAAATGCTGGATGACTAATAAATTTCAGCATAAGAAACTTTGTTCACAATAATAAATTTCAAATTGAAAAAAAAAAAATAAATAATAAATTCTCGTTCCCCATTACACTTATGGAAGAATGAGATGGCGAATGAACGATGAAACCGGGGCCACATTATCTCGGGAACAAGCTAACATGCTCTAGCTGCAAAAGAGCCATTAAGAGGGCTTATCTGGTCAGCTCCTCTTTGCAAGGAGCCAATAAACATGCACAGAGGAGGACAAGTGTGTTGTGACTAATGGCCAATGTCGAAATAATTTAAATAAAGCATGCACACACGCACCTTAAACTGAGAGGTCATAAAGAGTGAACATATATTTAAATCAATTCTAATTGTAATGGTCACCAATGCATCACATTGAAAAGTTGCCAGTGGTACAATGGCCATTACTAAGTATTTTGAATTACTTTGAAAAAAAAAAAAAAAAAAAAAAAGACTGTCAGCCACGTGCTGCACAAATAGCATGGCCACTACGGTGGCAAGCAAGAGACACAGTTAACTGCAAAAGAACTTGCAAAGGCACATCTCCAAAATCTTCAGCTCCAGTGAGAAGAACAGATGAGACAGGGACAGTGTTGAAAGTGTAGTACATGCAATCAGTGATGGCAAGCACAGCTCAACTGCTAATCATTAAAATTACTGTGTAGTCAGGACAGGGACGAGCTCTTGCAGTGTCTCCAGTGTTGGTAATAGGATGCTTGTGGCAATATTATAAGAATCTCCTCCAAGTGCTGCGAGCCTTGTTTACCACCAGTACTGATATGGCAGGCTTTGCGCACATATGTCGCTTGGCCCAGTTGAAACATGGGACTAAAATCAGATGCAGCAAGTGAAACAAAAGCCCACGGCCTTTCTCAAACTTGGTCACATATAGATGAGAATGCAGTAAGAGGAAATGCCTCTCCTAGAAACCATGACTACACTGCATGGAGTTTCAGGAAAGGAAGAGAGTCAAGAAAAGGATGAGAAATGGAGCACTCACTCACCGGGTGAAGAAAAAACTGTGTCAAAATTGGCAAAATTCCCATTTGCAGAAAATGTTGAAGGTTTCGCTGGAGCTACACAAGGCAGAAAAAGAGAGAGAAAAAAGAACAACATAAATCTGAGTTTAATACTATGCTCATTTGGCACGGGTAACCCACACTCTTCTGGCTAGCGGCAACAAATTGTGACCACAGCAACCAAGAATGCTAACCTGTGGGTGTGGAGCTGACCGAGGCTGGGCTGAATGGGTCACTATTGAAAGCACCAAAGATGTCGACATTTGACTTGAACATGGGTTGGCTGGTTGTCGTTGTGGCGACAGCTGATGAAATGGGCGTTGGCCAAGTTGCAGAACTAGGTGTTGTGGGCTGCAGAATGGGAGCATAACATGAAAAAAGAAAAAAAAAAAAGCAATGCCAATAAGGCAAAACTCACAGGCCACTGCACATCAAAACAATGATATCAAAATAAATAAACAAATAAAAAAAAAACATTTGATAAGCTTTGAATGCTACATGCTACACACAGAAGTGACCATTTAGTTTCTATATTAAGAACATGCTGTAGTCTATCCCAGTGCAACGATCCAAGTTTAAAGAACACACAGTGCGAGTTGATTAACACGATATACACTGAAAACTAAAGGTAAAAAATTTAAAATGCTGCTACGAAAGACAGAAATGGATAAATGTTTATAAATGATCACAGGTTAGTTAGTCTCTATAGCCATAAACTTGACCCTATCATTCATATTTAGATTTAATGCTGGACACTCATACTCACTGACAAACTTTGCCAGAGACTGACCAAACAAGGTTTACCTTGACAACTGTTTTCAAGCAAATATCTGAGGTCGGCAGCATTACAAGAACAAAATGTCTAAAAAATGTGCTGTTTAAACCATGTCAGAAATTCTCTATCTTTTTAGGTTCAGAGGACAACGTTTTCAAAATGCACTGAGGAAGCTTGTATGTCCTGGTTTTCGTTCCTGCAAGTAAAAAAAAAAGAGAAAACTGCAAATGCGCATCATTTTAAGAGACTTGCAAATGCTGTTTTTGACAACTGACTGCATAGTGAAACATTCATTATAAGCTAAGCAGCATAGTATGAATAGTCCTAATGTAAGCTGGTTAAGGAAAGGTGGAGGCTGAAGTACAGTTATGCCAACTTATAATGGACCAGTTGTAATGAATGCTCGCATTATAAAAGAGTGTAATACTGTCCAAATCAGTATCAGGGCTATGGCATTGCATCTCAGATAAATTAGACAACTGTGGCTGCACCACTCGGTCAGAATGAGGGGGCATGGTAAGCTTACTCCTGCAGTTGAAAGAAACACGCCTCCCTCCAGCACGGGGACTAAAAATGGTCTAGCAGCTACAAGATCGGTTAGTGTATGCATGTGTGCCAGGTAGGCAAGAACCCTCAAGAGGAACGAGAAAAGTGATAAGAGTGAGGGCAGCATTGACAGCGGCACTGCATGCGGCCACTGAATAACCAATGCCAGCAATCACGGGAGCCGGAATGCAGCCATGAGGAGCATTTTGTAGTCAACGCAGTCATTGGGAGTACTTCGCCTTTCCCAACAGAACCTTTACATTCGTGCACTACTGCCAAGTGCTGGGAGTGCACACGTACAGCAGACAGTCTCTGTCACCCTTGTTTCGACTAGTCGAGCAGTGTACATCAATTAGGAAAGGCTAGCCAGTAGCTGATTGTTTTCAGGTAAAGTGCTAGCTCCCTACTGGTTTGTAGGTCTATGCTTATTTGCTTCTGTGCAAAAGTTGCACCAAGAATCTTGAAGATGCAGGAAAGTGTCACTTTATTTGGAGCCTAATGCATTGCTGGAGCAGTTCACACAAAAATGCCTCATATTTTGCATTAGCTTGTTTGGTAGCCTTGTCCATGAATCCCGACAACTTTGCTGAGGATCAAAGATGCGGTTCTCGACTTGTCGCCAGTTGCTGTGAAGGCCTCCATCTCTGACTGCACCATTGCGTCCCCACAATGGTTCGTCTGCACAAAGTATCTAGACCAGGAGCACACAACTGCACTAGAAGCTTAGAAAGTGGCTCGATAGGATCTGTTTCTAAGAAACACACGTGAATAGCCAACTCTTTAAAGAAATAAACATCACTTTATTCTGACTTTGTCTGTAATAGGGCAAGCCCACACATTACGAACTCCTGATACAATGAATGCAATCTGTGTGAATGTTAAGTTCATTACAAGTGGGCGAGACTGTTCCCTGTGTTCAGAGAACCTAACAAATACTCCAAAGAGTCCAAGGATTACACAAAATCAAGTTTGAAATCTCCTGGTGTTAATCAAAATCAAATACAGAACTGCTTTTTTCAATGATACGTACATACAGCAAACTATTAGTCGAAATCGAAAGCCTCACCCACCTGGGACTTGTGAATGACTAGAGGGAGACTGTTCTTCCCGAGCAGACTGGACAGCGGCTTCGTGTCGGGCATGACGGCAGAGTTGGAATGCGGCACATGGTTGGTCTGCTGCTGCGATGGTGGTGCTGGCTGTGGTTGTTGAGCAGCCAGTCTTCCCTGCTGCTGCTGGTCGGCGTGCATTCTCTGCAGGGCTATTTCGGGGTCCACGTACCAGCGCTTGCGCTCATACTTGTCGATCATTAGGTCCCGCGTTCGCTGCTCATCCCTGGAGTCCGGCTCCATTGGGCAGCGAGAGTCGTAAAGGCCCAGCCACACGTATTTGCAGTACTGCACACGAGAGCACAGACTTGAGAAATTGGCCACAGATAAAGAGGCACCTGCTGATCTTTAAAGGCCAGACAAGTGAGAACCTGGGAGTGTTTGTGCAGAAGAAGCCCTTAATAAGAATTCCAGCTGCTAAGTTGTTGGGAGTCATATCTACTGCAGCTCCCATTGAAACCATGCACTAGTATAAACTTGGCTGTTCATCCCAAATGTGGCCCCATTTCCAGTAAGTACCACATGAATGTCATGGTTTGGTAATTTGCGCTATGCCCAATTCTGACAGCTTATGTTTACATAACACGTAAGAAATGGCAATGACATGCCAATCAGAGCGGGACTCTAACTCTGCTCAACACCTATGCGTAACGCTTGACTGCTGCTGTGCGCATGCTACTTCCAAGCTGAATATGCATGATTAAGGGCAGCACATGTTGAGGCTGATGAGTCTCCATTGCTGCTGCACAGTAGATACGAATGAAGGTGCAGGAACAAAACTATGCCATGACTGACAGCATTAGGGCAGAATACCTTACAAGATGCAGCTGCAATACTTGGCTCCACGACTTATGCTTCTGTCATCTTTTTGTTTTGGAAAACAAAAGAAACTTTGTGAAAGTCAGTTTACTAATTGATAGCAGTGCTACTTGAGTGCTACTTGCTGTCTCCAATGGGGATTTAAGTATACGCTGGGCGTGGAATATGAGAGAAGCAGCCTTCTGTTTCAGATTGCGTAAGTAGCACCACTATCAAGCTGTATACTGTTATGGACGAGGAAGAAGCAGGCAGTGGTGCCGGCAGGAGCGGTCGCGCTAGGCCCGCAGCAATTCATTAGCATCGTCTCATGTTATCAGTCATCATCTGTCTGGTGATCGGCTTGCCGCATCATAACAATATTTTTTATTTTCGGCCCTTTCTTTTAGCACAGATAAAAACCTGTAGGCAAGCAACACCATTTAGCAAAAGTTTTAGCCGGTTGTTTTTCAGGATCGACAACTACCATACTCACACTCTTTCCATAAGCCAGCTCTTAAAAAGTTAGCTAGTCACCCTTAACTCATTAAGTTATGAGCTACTGAGCACTAATGCTTATCCACTATGGTGGCTTCTCTGCCGTGCCTAGTGGAAAGCGGCAAAGCATTAAAAAAACAAGCGAAAACGTGACAACACAAGAGAGGGCCATTCCCATGGAGACACGACATAAATAGAAGAAGCCAAGTGGGAGCTTGGCAGTGCCTAGGGACATAGGGACACAGTATCTAGAAACTAACTGTTCAGTTACATACCAGCTGGCCCACGGCTGGTCTGAGAGAGTAATAATGCAGCGATAGTAGCTACCGAGACGATTTCTCCACAGTTAAATGGCACATGAGAAAAAGCATCCGGAAACAACAAACAAGCAATCCCGGCTCACCAACGGACCGTATGCATTGCAAAATCTCTCACACTGAGGACAACACAATCGCGGATTGAATTCTGCGAGCATGACAAAAAAAGGAGCTGTTGATACCTTATGCCAAGAAATATCAATAGGCACTTTTGTAGAGACAAAGCACAATAATTGCCTTTGCACCTCATTCAGCAGCTACATTCTTCAAAATTGGAGGGCAGGCAATACACCTTTTGCTGGATGTTTTGAGAAATGTATCAACAAGGTTTTACCGTATGCACAATATTTCATAGGCATATTCTATAGGATCACTCACCTCGTTCCCTTTATTTTTTATCTGCTCTATTTCTTCAGGTGTGAAAGTTGTCATGGTGATGGATTTTACCCGGTGTGGAGGATTTAAACCTCGTCTGGAAAGAGCAAAGAGAAAACAAGCATTTTAACTTGGAGGAAGGAAAATAAAAGAAAACCCAACACCAACAGCTGTGCACTGAAGCCCAGCACAGATGAAGCGAAGCACAGCTGTTCACCTGAAAACCAACCTTTTAGGTCGATAGAACGATCTGAGAGAGCAAATTATCGTTTCAACCACACTATGTACTCTGCACCAGTAATGTTGCTTGAACAGCTGCTTTTTTCTTGGAAAGGGAACTTCACTTTATAATGTCCAAGAAAGTGCATGACTTCTTTTTTGAGCATATATGAATGCAACCTAGGAATTTCCAATTGAAAGATTCAAGAGCAACGGCATTTATTATTATTTTAAGTATTGGCTGACAACTCCTATGGAGAGAGACATAACCTGAGCCGGCTAAACATCACCTTTCTGTCTCTGTCAGTCAAAAACTAGTGAAAATGAACCTAAGATGCCGTTTGCTCTCATGTGGAGAAAGTGCAACCTGATGCACTTCTCGTGCTAGATATTTGAATATTGCCTATCTGTGATGCTTACTGAAAACAGAACTGATGGCATAAAAATGGCTTGTAACTCACTAACTCTAGCTTCACAAGGTTATATTCAAGATTACTGTGCCAGTAAGCTTTACAAGGCAAATATATTGACAAAACCATGTGTTTATTTTCCAAGTATACAAGTGTATCACCATAAATAAGTGTTAAGGTCATTACGAATCCACAGGTGTGGATAACGGATGGACCAGCCGCATGACCCAATGAGTGTCTGCTGTTACCCTAATGCTGTAGCAGCTGACTGGGGCCTAAGAGTTATGCAGGGAGCCCTCTACTTCACAAGCATTCATGCCACCTGAACAAAGTGGGTAATTTACCTACAATATTCAGGTAAGATACTAAGAAGCCTGGTAAAACAAGTGCCAAAGAAGCAGTAGATACCATAAAGCACCGAATTTCAGCTATATATACACACACACAAGCAAGGAACAAACAAAATATGTGTAGAATCACACCAGTATAGCATGCTTTTGAAAAAAGAGCTGGTCTATTTTTTTCAGATAACAGTGTCAAGCGATTCCTTTGTCCTTGTTAAAACACTTTCTTTACTTTTCTTGCATTCTTTAGAGAGAAGAATAGGAGAGAGAAGAATGACAGAGAAAAATGCTTCTATACCAGCACGGTTGTATACAGCCACTATTGTCCAGTATGCAGCCGTAACATAAACAGCTGAAAGTCAGTGCCGAATGGCATTTGCAGTCTACTTTATCAAGGTTTACTGCGCTGTTCTGTCAACTATGTACCAACTCGCCCAGTTTTCTGCATTATTACAGTTACACATTAACAAGACTCAAACTTATACGGACAACACAATCTTCCACAGGCCCCTCTGAATATATAAGCCTGATCACTTCTTTCCATTAAATCATCCATGTGTTGTCACTTTGTAAAGTGTGGCAAGCATTGGCATGTCACGTAGAAAAGGTTTCCCGCAGCTGCTTTTCTGAGGCAAGGCAAGTTTATTCCATTGGCACCTTCTCAACAAAGCACTGTCTCGCAGTTGTTTTGTTTTGCTCTTTCATGTAAGTTTTTTGCACAAGCAATTTCCTTCCTTTTCTTTATTTTTTACCAGCCGCTATACCCATCAATATAGTTACTTCCTACCAAAGTTCACTGTGCCTGTGTGTGGGCAGGCAGTCCAACAGTCACAGACACTTTTTTTTAGTTTCCTTATCTTTCATTTTAGTGTTCCGTCTCTGGATGCCTTAAAAAACTTAGAGTGAATTTAAAGAACACAACATATGCTATATCACAAAAAATGGCTCAAAAGCTCACAAGGATAAAAAAAAAATAAGCATCATGTTCTAGAAAGAAAGAAAATGAAAGAAAACCTATGGTAGTCCGTCCAAAAGGTTTTTTGGCATTACTAACAGAATCTAAAGATAGCACAAGCAGTTTGGAGGTAACCTGAAATGTCACCTTCAAACAGCAGGGCAAGGCCCTTTCCCTGCAGGTGGCCCATCTCCACTGTGCCGGCTTTTATGAGTTAAAAGACTCAACAATCAAAAGGAACAATGCAGTACATCTGCTATTTTGTGTGCTGTACAATACATGTGAGTGAAGAATTTTCTTTTAGGTATATTTTTCCTCATACTGCAAATTGACAAGGTTATGTGAGAGGGTAAATGCTTTCAATGAAAATGTCATTTCGATTTTATCAAATCAGGAGCTCCTTATCAATCAGCAGCACATTCAAGGTGATGTAGTACGATTCCAGCTGAAATTAAACAGCTGAAGTAGCTTAAAGCAAATTTCCGCGATGAAGCCATTTGGCTGATGTTAGTTCTTGCTGCTCCCAAACGTTTCCACACGGACTACAAATTTTACCTAAACAACCTTAACCTGCTGACATCAGCCAGACGTTTTTAACTACCGACTTTATCGCTAAAGCTTGTCAACTGCAGCAGTTCCGTCGAGGAATTTTGCGAGAAAACCAAATAAAATTCCGGACATGTTTCTGTTTACATCAGTCATATATGCGGCATTCTAACAATCGCAAAACATTTTTCAGAAAGACAATATTCAAATTAGGAAAAGACACCGCCATTAATAACCCAGCATGCGTGAAAAACACTGACACAGATGAATGCAGTTGCTACGAAGGAAAGCGCACATTTTGGAATTCGCAAATTATTGGTACGACCTTCCGCTTGCTGACTGCCAATACCAACCGATAATTCCGAGCACGGGCAAACACTCATTACTAGTCGTGACAGGTTTCTTTCTAAGCTCAAGAGCCCGTCCGATCCCAAATCAAACAATCGAAGGTCACATGCACAAATGTCATTTACAGCTACAGTAAAACCTCGGTAACATCCCGGGAGATTAGTCAACCACAAATACATCATCCGGTGGGGATAGCTTGCCAAATGGACGATACACCTACATGGCTACAAGGCAACCTCATCCATGATACCGACACCCCTAACTAGTACAAGTTACTGGCTCGTTGCAGACCCCTCCCGAGCACGCGGACACGCACTCCAAAGGAAAATGAATGAAGGGCACAGAGTGGCAGACAGAACGTGTAGCCCTAACTACGCATACTTCGACAGTGATGTTGGCGAGAATAAAAAAAACACTTACAGAATTCCGCTGCAAGACGTACAGACAAATGATCCGATAGTCATGTTTATATAGGTTGGCCCCCGCTGATGACAGTCGAAACATTGCTTATTTGCAGGTAATGCAGCGAGTTCTCGAAGAGTTTTTAAATTTTTCTCCTCTTGCGTTCTCTTTCTGGCGGCCATTTTGAATTGCCAGCCGGAAGTGTCTGTACTCGAGCGATGACCGCGCCAGCAGCGGTTGATTTTGCTAAACGGATGCTGGTTAGTTTGCATGATATTGTGAATAAAGTACGTTGAATTCTTTAAATACACTAATTTGTAACGCCGTTACGTTTGAGGGTATTATATTGACAGGTTGAATAGCATCAGTGCTTTTAAACATTTTGGCGGGATTTTAGAATCGCTTGACGAAACACATTTGAAGCTGAGAAGCAAAAGTTCAAAGTACGTTTCATTACACACCGATATTTTTAGCAGAGTTTATGGCAATTGGGCCAGCACTACTAAAAGTTCCCTGCAGTCAATCAAAAATAATATTTCTATCAGACTCTCTTTCTGTTTTGTTGTCACTGGAGTCAGCACGGGATGCTCTGTTGAGCCGCTCACTAAAGTATTTCATACCGGGGTGGGTGAAAGAAATACGCTTCATCTGGGTCCCCGGTCACAGTGATATTTTCCAGAACGAAGCGGCAGATTTCCTGGCTAAATCAGCTCTTGGTGCATCTGTTTCATGTACCATCCCTAATATCACCGTGTTTGGAATGTCCCGTTTCCAGCGTTATCAATACGTACCTAGCCGCTTCATGCAATGATCCCTTGATATCTACAGCCGAATACCAGCATCTCATATACTCATGGAAAGTTCGTTCATGTAAATCACGGCAGTGTGAGGTAACGATGACTCTCATGAGATGCAGGATTCCTCGCCTAAATCTTAATTTATGTAGATGCGGGATCAGCCCCACAAACCTTTGTGAGGCTTGGGGTGAGATTGAAAATATTGATCACTTCCTTCTCGCTTGCCGAAGGTTTTCACATCAGAGGTGGGTGCATTTAGAAACTCCAATTGCACGGGATTTACGTTGTCAGTCCCGCTTCTACTCTCCCTCGGTGCGAGTGCGAAATGATTTGCGTTGCCTCAAATTTGTCAGTGCTTACATAACTACATCACAGCTACGGACAGATTCCCTTGCTTATTGTATTCCAAATTTACAAACTTCCAAATTTTTACTTCGTATTTTTTCCCTTTCAATCAATTTTGTGATCTTAAATCTTATGTTTTTGTTTATTTGACAATTACTTTAATGCACTAATTCAGTTTGTGTAAGAAATTTGGCAGTCCACACTGAACCCTGGCCAATCCCCTTCGTGGGTATGTGCCATATATCAAGGCAGAAGAAGAAGAAGAAGAAGAAGAAGAAGAAGAAGAAGAAGAAGAAGAAGAAGAAGAAGAAGAAGAAGAAGAAGAAGAAGAAGCTGTGCCATTATCCAGGGCATACCACCGACAGCAACGTAGTAAGGGGCAACAACAGCAGCAGCAAGCATGTATGTTATGTTGGCAAGCCCTTTGGCAGTGCCCGCAGCCTTCACCGTCGTGCTAACTGCATATCTGAGCCCGATGCTACTGATGAAAGCTCTTGCTCCTCGAGTGAGCAAGCGTGGGCTTTCGAACGTCTTGAACGAATGTATCAGCGCAGCAGCAGGAGCTGGCCTCGCCCACTGGTTTATTCGGATGGCACCGCTGGCAAACACAATGGTCGAAAAATCAGATCTCACCATTAACGTGCCCATCTCCGACTACATGACTGCAGCAGGCGTTCTGTTTGGGCGTGTATTGAGCACTATCTTCCTTTCCATCGACAAGGACATGCAAGTGCAGGCAGCGTGCAGGCGAACTGTGGAGCGGTACATCTTGAGAAGCGGGGCATATACGTACGACGTTAGACCTTTGGCTAGCGTTGTCTATATTAAGCTTGCACTTCTGGCAAGTATACACTACTTCGTCGAAGGTTTCAACATCGGCGGCACCTTGTACAGTGCTGTAAGTTTGTACCTTTCGACTGTGACTAGCCAGACTGTTTTCGCCGGTGTATTGGGCACGATGGGTCTCCGGACGGGCTGTGGCACTTGGAAGACATTGAAGGTAGCGTTGTTATACGCCTCAGCGACACCACTGGGCATCATGTGTGGACTGGCCACTGAGGAAAGCTCCGATTGGATATCTTTCATGACTCTGGCCATGATTTCGTCCTTGACGGCCGGCTCCTTCTTAGTGGTCTTCATGGAAAATGTAGCTCTACAAGAGATCACCCTCATGTCGAGCGGCAAAGGAAACCGTAGCCTGCTATTCTCGACAGCGGTGATGTTTGTGCTGTGTATTTATGCACTGCACGAACTGTGATTTTTCTCTCGTCGAGGCTGACTAAATGCAAGACAAAACGGAAACTTTGCTTATCGCTGTGAAAGTGTTGTAGTAGCGTTAAAGTGTATAACAACCCCAAACATAGAAGCTCTTTTTTTTTTTTAATTGCCACTACGCACTCCGATCAAATGCAGCGAGTAGACGGTATTATTTGTAAGAGGAGACCAAGGTAAACGTCCCACATTATCTAAATACAGCAAAGATCGACACTCAAAAAAGAAATAAATACATAAATTTCTTTTTTACAATCTCAAGAATGGCAACGAAGATGAGGCGGACGCGTCCTTTTTGGGATCACAGGGCGCCAAAACTCGTTTGTTCTCTGACTGCGAAGCAAACTCCAAACCCAGAAAAAGGTTCCTCATTTCATACGGGCCTGACAGGTGAGGCTAGAGAATATGGGCATTGTATAATGCCGATCTTCTGCTCAATTCATTCATGGAGTGTCCATGCATCGATGGTCCATGTCGACAACCCTTTTTTGATTGCAGGCCATCCTAAACAATAGTGCTGTTATCTCAATGTTTTCTTGTGTCTGTATTGTTCTACAGTCTTTATTTCCGGCACCGACATTATTTAGCTTCGGCGCCCGTATGGCGCTCAGTATCTTATCTGCTTTTACGATGACGCAAACTAAGGGGGCAGATTCGTCCACTTACTCGATCGTCGCTATCGCGGTAACAACTTTATCGATCGTCATCACCTCAAGCAATCTAGGTATGCAACCTTCGTGTTGATGCTAGCACATTGTGTACGCGATAATGATGCATAGAGCTAGAGGGAAAATAATAAACAGTAACTCGATTAAAAGCATTACTCACTGCAATTCACTTTAGAGTAGCCGGCTAGAGAGCAAAGCTGAAGCTTTCTCAGGTACATCGTAGTTGGTGGTTTGGTTTGAATAATAGGATTTAACGTCAGCGACTCTAGCTGGTTATGAGGAGCGCCGTAGTGAAGGGTCCGGAACTTTCGACCATTTGTGTTTTTTTTTTACCGGGTACTATAGCTGGCAACACACATCTGCATTTTGCTTTTCACCTCCACCGACAATAGAACCCGCATGAGCAATCAGCGCCCTAACCAATGAGTCACCGTGGCGGTCCGGACACTTAGAAGGAAATTTTATCCTTGTCCAGGGCTAACTCAATTTTAATTAAATTGTAATAAGTGTTTGCTGCCTTAATTGAATTTATTATATCTTTGAATGTTCCTGTAAATGCGTTGGGAAAGGTATCCCGGTTGCTCATACTTGTGAGAATGCATAGCGGCGATGTATATTCGGGTGAATAAAGAAACTTCCCGTCAAATATCTCCACCAAAACGCCTTTCTTTTCAAAGAGGTGTCTCGAAAGCTCGCACCAGCGTCCTGCGTACACATGACACGAATCGCACGCATGCATATAATATAGGGCAACAAAAAGAGAACTGCCTTTCGAGCGGAAGCAGATATCGCAGGAAGGATTGCATCGCGAGCTCTGTTCATAAATGAAATCCTCGCATCGAACCCTCTGCTGTTGTAATTTCCGGTACGTCTTTCATTCAGCCCATATCGCTAACACTCAAGACTGACAAGCGATGTGTCAGAGTAAATACCCAGAAGTGTAAAACGTAATTGAGAACTGCCGAGGGTCACGAGGAGTTCCGGAAGAGTACGTATCGGAAGTTTTTTTTTTTATATATATTATTATTGCCGCGCTTGCATGCGAACGGAGAACGCAAATGACGGATATCGGGGGAGCAGCCTTTGTTATGCGGTGAGCCATATACGCCCCTTGATTATGTCCCTGGCTGTTATCAGCAGGTCAAAGCTTGTACGGCTGTTTCAATGAAATTCATGCTGCCGAATGCATGCCCACATAACCCGGTGACTAAACAAGCGACAAGAGTTAAACAGTGGTCACAAATGTGTGTTTCTAATCACAAAAACGTCATGACTGTACAAACGGGATGAAGGTGGCACTCGCTTTAACCACTGTCAGTTCGCAACCAATTATCACCTTCCATATACCTGGGAGAGCATGTGCCGCCCCTCCATTTGCGTATTGTCCAGGACCATGGCCACTTTTGCTGGCACACCCAAGTAAACACCACACCGCGTTAACTGCAGCCTCAATACGCTCACTTGGACCATCAACCCGAACATGGGGTGCAAAATGATTTTTTTTCTTCTCTCTGTCTTTCCCAAACAGACTCCTGCAAGACCTGCTGTTCTTGCATAAGTAAATCTGAAAGCGCTCGGACAGACAACGACGAGAGAAGTGGACGGGTGGCAAAAGAGTTTGCCCTGTCCCCTTCTCTCGCCTTTGTCTGTCCGAACTCTTTCGAATTTATTATGCTATGCCAACTAGTCCAGCAAACAACTTTGTTAAACCTGCTGTTCTGCTTGTGCATATAATGTGACAAAATGGGTCGTAAGTCAGCTGACATTTGCGTAATAGAGGTGTGGGAAAATGTAAGTACAGTGCATACCGTTACCAGTATAGCGGAAGCGGCAGACATATGCGAGCGTTTAGGCGCGCAGACAATGCACTGGCGCGGATGCAGTGAAAAATGCATGTGTCTACAACGGAGGGAACGGGACTAATTGTACCTCGAGTGCCATATACTTCGCCAAATGTTTATCCCACTGGGAAAGCTGACCACAAGGCCGGGAGATGTTTGTACCCTTGGAAAGCCGACTAGCCCCCACCTCCCAGGAGTATCGAAATTCGAACGGTGCACCGTCACCGAGGCAAGTGCTCATAACCATCGCTAGGGTAGTACCCTTAGCCAGGGGAAGGGGAAAAAATAGTATAGTGTCCCTCTCCCCCATACATCGGCTCCAACGAAGAGAGTTTGAGGCTATTGAACCTATACAAATTCATACATATTCGTGCTTTCTTTAGGAATAACAAGCACGATTTACGCGAATAATCTGAAAGATATGAATGATAGTGAAGGAATGCATCCTACCTCACAGCACGATGTTCCCAGCGAAAGACGGGCCGAAGCAACTTAACTTCTAACGTATGTCACCTCCCACAGCACCCCCTCCTTACCACTGGTAGCGAAGCTTTCATTTCTTTCTCCCCGCCCCCTCCCTCTTATAACGATGAGAGAGAGAGAAAGAGAGCGAAAGATAGTAAGGTGGCGAGCGAGAAAGGGCATACGTGGTTGCGCCCACTGAAGTGCCACAAAGCTGTATTTGCTAGGGTTCTGCATATGCAACACTAGTAAACAATAAGGCATATTCTAACACATCCTAATGCGCTGCACGTTAACCCTGCACTCGTGCACACTTCCTTCTCCAATACTCATGTTCACTTAATCAGGAGGTTTTGGGATTCTAAAACAACGAGAGTGTATATAGTTATTTGCAGAAAAGGGAGCTACATGAAAAGAACGAGAGTGCTAGGCTAAGCGGAACGATAAATTAATTCATTTCACTGTATCAACAAAAGATGCGTTTGTATATATTAAAAGCATGCCCCCCCCCCCCCCTTCCCCCTCTCCACTTCCCATATCGGTCTAAAAAATGACCAACAATTTATCCATAACGGCGGTTCGTCACGTTCACCTATGAACTTTCACCCGCAGATCTCGTGACCCACTGTTGATGTGAACCAAGTCTACCAGACCCCAAGGGGACGCGTACGTGCTTCCAAGCTAACGTATGCCTGCGTTTCGGGTACGACAGCTGGCGTCTTTCTCTGCCCCCATTGTGATCTCAGCCGTTTGCTGCGACCACGCTTTGCGCAATGCTTGGGCCTCACACTCCGCGTCGAGTACATCTGATCTCTCTCCTGATCCGATGCTCAGTTTACGGGGGGCAAGCACGTTGCAATCTGAGCGCGTGAGCTGTCCCCCTTGTGTTCGCGCTGTACGCGCTGGCATCGACGCAGATGCATTTGACGCCTCTTAAAGCTGACGTCCTGCTTTATATACAATTTGTCGCGCATATGACTATGCAACTCGAAATAAAACTCGCTGTTCCAACAGCACGTATTCATGTAGAGCACATCCAGAAATTTTAGACCTTCTCTGGGGAAACGTATCTGCAAGCAGGTTTTTCATTTATTGTTTAAGATCAAGATAACAAACCGCCTACATTCCCTGGACAGGATTTTAGTTTTCACTATTTATTTTCAAAAACGGTCCCAACTGGTTTTATAAGGCAGTCTGATTTATTGTGAGTGCTGGACAAACTACAAAATTACCATTTTGGTAGCCATAGATTGGGCCATTTCTTTATATATGTTCATTACGTAATTTACAATATACCACAGTTGCCTCAGGTTATTTGAAAACACATACGACTGTTTTTTTTTTAATGACAGCTTTAACTAATATATAGCTGAGAGCCCAGGAAAAAGTTTAAAAGCAAACTTTTTGCACCCATCGTAAGCTTAGACCATTCCCATCAACATGTGCATAACAGTATACCTTATAGTAAAGTATAGTAATTTTACAATTAAGAAGTGTTCTAGAATCCTGGCATTGAGAAAGTTACGATACAGTGTTTAACGTCATGGAGAGGCGTCGCTCGTGGGAGACGAGCGACGCCGAAGATTAATGGCTCCGGATTAATTTCAGAAGGCTATGGTTCTTAATTGCATATTTGTTAAAAAAATGGTAAATGACCTAGCATATATGCGAAGTGGTAACGTCTTAGTTTCTCAAAGAACGCTACACGGGCTTAGCAAAACGTCGAGTTGAGCGAGTTTGTACAGATTCATAATAGAGAAGCACCGCAGAAAAAGTAAAATAAAAACGAATAAGGAGGAAGGAAGACAAAGGACGAAGGGGGTCTTCGCTCCGCTGAAGGGCTTCCCAACTTTCTCTACTATTGATATCTTTCCCATATATTGTGTTCGAGGGTACCCCTCTCCCCACATGCTTTAAAAAGATAATTTTCATGTTCCCCTGGCAGGAAGTGAAAGGCCCATACTGGGTTAATAAAATTTTCAGCTTGCAGTCGCCGCCTTGCGGTCGCCTCTCCATTACTTAGTATCTTATCCGGTGGTGGCAGTAGTTTTCTGTTTATTCTATAATTCTCAACGATTTCAGATTATGTTTGCGCTCGCTCATTCAGGTTCCGGCAATCCGGCGGTTCTACGGTTATCCGGAAGTAGATAACTCGGGCTAACTCGTGTGCCGCTTCATTGCCGGGAACCGACGTATGCGCTGGAGTCCATTTTAGGCTGACTTTGCGGGTCAACTATTTGCTGGCCAGGATCCTCGCCGCTTCTGGCGAGATTCTGCCTTTCATGAAATTTCAGATAGCAGTTTTACTATCGCTGACTACAAATTTTGCTTCCGTTCCAAAGCAAGCTAGCGCTATAGCAACTTCTTCAGCCGTCTCTATGTTGCGGCTGCGAATAGTGGCTGCCGACTTGGGGTCTCCTATAGTCAAGCAACTGCCGCGCCTGACTTCCCACTAGCCGCGTCCACGCAGGCGACCTCTTTGGGATCCATTTTTCCGAAGCGTTTTGTTATCACTTCGGCTCTCTTATTCCTACTCTCGGTATTATGCTCCGGATGCATATTAATCGGGAGTGGGGGTATCGCTATTTTCTCCCTACATTTAGGGGGGATGTTAGTTTCACGGTGCAGCCCGCGGTCAGTTTGCAAGCCTGCCATCTGCAAGATGGCACTGCCCGTGGTGGTGCTGCTTAGTCTCTCTAGCTGAGACATGCGAACTGCCTTTGCGTATTCTTCCCAGTTATTATGCACTTCTATGGAGAGGAGTTTCTCCGTAGAGGTGCACATCGGGAGTCCTATGACTTATTGACACATCTTCGGATGAGAGAGTCTAATTTCCTCTTTTCATCCCTTCTAAGATTTAAGAAGGGTGTGGCGTAGCACACTCGGCTAGATATGTAAACCTGTACTAATTTCAGTAGGCTTATCTCTTTAAGGCCTCTGCCCCTAAGGGAGATCCTTCTAAAGATGCCTAGAATTTGCGACGCGTAGTCGTCTAGCTTTTTTATGACGCCGTCATTGTATCCGTTTTCCTGGCTAAAGAATCCTAGGATTCTGATTTGATCTACTTTAGGAATGGTGTATACCTTCCACTTCAATTTCGAATTTTTAGTTTATGTTTCTCCTAAGGGATTTAGGATTGTAGACTAATAGTTCCGATGCGGTGAGCACGAGAGGCCCCTATTGGTATAGGCAACTACCGAGTCCGCCGCCTCCTGCAAGCGCTCTTCTATGCTCGCGCCGTTCCGCCGGTTAATCCAGAGGTTGACGTCATCCCCGTATATGCTGAAATTTAGATCTTTAATTTTCTTGAGGGTCGTGGGGAGTCCTCTCATGGCCACGTTGAGGATAAAAGGCGATAGGACATAGCCTTGCGGCGTACCCTTGCTCCCCATAGCTCCCCTGCGGAGGACTCGATGTCTTGAAACTTTATGCAGACGCTTCTGTCTAACAGAAAGTCTTTAATTTAATTGTAGGTTTTTTTTTGCCTACACCTATGTCGATTAAGCCCTGGAGTATAGCCTCGTGCTTGACGTTGTCGAACGCCTTTGTGAAGTCTAGCCTCAAGATCACTTTAGAATCTTTTGATTTTGCGTCCAAGATATCGTGTTTTATGAGCATCACGTCCTGTGTGCTCAATCCAGGTCGGAAGCCGACCATCATCAGGAGGCCACAAGTCATTTTATTTCATGTACTTTGTGAGCCTAGCCTGCACAACTAGCTCCATCAGTTTTCCTATACATGAAGTTAGGGATATTGGCCTGAGATTTTCAAGTTTGGGGGCCTTGCCCGGCTTTGGGATATAGGACAACGTTTGCCTGCTTCCATTGCTGGGGTAGTTTCCCGTTGGTCCAAACTTCATTCATGTACTCTGTAAGAGTGATGATGGAGTCTTCATCTAAGTTCCTGAGGATCTTGTTTGTGATGCCATTGGGGCCCGGGGCCGATTTAGTTTTTAGGCTGAAATGTACTGCCCTCACCGCTGCCTCCGCAATGGGAGCATCGATTATCTCGTTTGCCGCTCCAGTGACCACCGGGAGGGCGCAGGAGGTGGTTTCTGGAATGTACATTTGCTTTAATTTATTCATGAATTCGGCGTTTGTGCCTTCGTGCGTGTGTTTAGCTTTAGCCAATCTGATGCCCAATTGGGTTTTGGACTTTGTTAAATCTAGTAGGTGGCGTAGCAGGTCCCATATGTCATCATTGGGACCTTTTTGCTAGCATAATTGAATCGTGTAATTCTCGATTTCTTTGCGTTGTCTAGCTAGCCTTCTGCGAAGGTTCCTGTTCCATTTTTGACTTTTAAGCCTACGTTTCATACCGTGTTTCGCCTCCCACATGTGGAGCAGTTTGCTGTCTGCAATTTCTGCGGCGTCGTCACCTTCTAGCGTTTTCGTCGCCTCTCCAACGTGTCGCTTGAGAACTTCCGGCCATTCCTCGATATCCGTAATTTTGCCTCCAGCCTTCTTTTTGTTTCTCATTTCTCGAAAGTTAGCCCATTCCGTAACCTTTGGTTGATGGTTCCTGCGCGACTTTACGCCTTTTCGAAGGGTAAAGTCCAGGATAAAGTGATCGCTTCCGAAGTTCTGTTGCGCTCCTAGTGACGTCACAACGACGCGATTGAAATTGGGACCGCCGCCTGCGACGTCATGGCGCATCCTATAGCAACATATGACGTCATGGGAGAGGGCTGCGGCGCGTTGGGAGAGGGTGACGCGCTCAAGGAAAAAAAAAATGGAGGAAGTTTCTCCATGGAAAAAAAAAAAAAAAACATCGCTGCCGGTGGTACCATGGCATGCTTTAGTACAACCTTGCACATGGGAAAGGTGGCGGCGCGTGCTCGTTGCCTCTGCTTCCTCAGGATTGCGCCAGTCGTTGCCTTGCTGTCGAAACGTGTTGTAATGTGCTCTGGTATTGCGCGTACGTGATACGTTGCAGTATGGATGCGCCGTCTGCATCGCCAGACGGCGCTTCTTCAAATTCATCAAGGAAGTCTGACGAGAGGAGACCTATGGCGTCCCGATTAAAGCAAAGGGAGGCGACGAGTGTGAATGAGCGTCAATTCTTTCGCATTACTCAAATACGGGTCACCGCAGTGATCTCTAGCGTTTTTTCTTTGTTGTAGTTGTTGCTGTGCTTACAGGGAGTAGTTAAAACTGTCATAAGGAACCAATGGGCTGCGTTTTTGAAAATGTTTGTGAGGCAACAGTAGAACAATGTGAGGTGATTTTATGAACACATTATACATAAAAACATGCTCTAAGGTACCGAGAAGTAACGAAATTTTGCCTTTGCCATTTCTCCTGTACTCACGAGTTAATACTGAAGAACGAATGGAGAGCGTTTTTTAGAATAAAAAGCAAAACGCAGCAACCCTTCCAAGGGAGGCTCTGAGGATATATTGGTTGTTACTGTCCAGCTGTACAACAAGTAAAAGTTTTACATTTTGAAAAGACGTTTTGAAAAAATTTGTACGAAATTTCTAGGTATGTCAGTGCATTCATTTATACCTTGTGAAGCAGAATGCAAGACCAATATTGTTGCAGTCAAGACCCGGCAGTGCGGGCTTCCACTCACTGTACTTCCGCTGCGCCGCATCAAAAAGGACACGGGGTTGGGGTGAATACTGTGCGATGCGCGCAGCCATAGCCAAGAAAGGGCGGCTTCAGTACGAAGATTCTATACAAATGTATTTCTCACAAGCGGAGACAATAAGTAGCTGTCAGGGAAATACAAAATCCGGAAGAACCATCGCGACGTCTCCCTTGAAAATGGAGGCTGCAATTAGCTACGGCTGAAGTCTTCCGATGACAGTTTTGGTTGGCTGGATGGTGGATATGGTCTCCAGCTGTAATTGGGAGGGATTGTAAAGAGATGGGAAGCTTTAAGCGGCAAGGAAAAACGTTTCAGTTGGATGTAAGTGAAATTTTCCAAATGAAAGCGGAAGACGCCCCATGGCTTCTAAGTGAGAGGCCTTGTCGCTAGACACGTATTGTAGACGAAGATTTTTTATTGCGAAAGCAATAGTTCTCGCAGTTTGAGCCTTCAGCGTGGCCTGGCGGTGACCACCATTGACCTTTGACCTTTAGACGACCCCCGTAGACGACCTCAAGCTGGCAGGAGCTGCCAACTTGGGTATCTCGTTTCACATGGGACGCTTATGTTAGAATCAGCCTGCCAGGACCTTGGCATTTCGTTACCCCTCTAGGCCACTAAGGCACATTCATACGGCTTGGTTAAAGCGGGGCTTTATATGTGTGCTGGGGAAGAAGAAGAAGAAGAAGAAGAAGAAGAAGAAGAAGAAGAAGAAGAAGAAGAAGAAGAAGAAGAAGAAGAAGAAGAAGAAGAAGAAGGAGAAGAAGAAGAAGAAGAAGAAGAAGAAGAAGAAGAAGAAGAAGAAGAAGAAGAAGAAGAAGAAGAAGAAGAAGAAGAAAATTGTTGTTGTTGTTCTCTAATTTGATGGCACATACCCACACAAGGGGATCGACCAAGAATTGGGGCGCAGAGATATTAGATTTTGAGATGTATAACTACATCGCAAAAATAAATAGAAATAAATGCTAGGGAGCAGAGAAGGAAATGTAAATATGAAAAACCAAGTAAAAAAAGAGTAAATACTAACGCACGCAGTAGGAGAATACTAAGATATATATGTACAGATTAAAAATTCAAAGCATATTAGCAAGGTAGACGTTTTGTTTCTATTAAGAAGTTTTGAATGGAGTTAAAAACAGGCCTGTGGCTATACCCAAGCATGGTGGCACCGAACGATAATAAAATCTGGCTGCTAAAATTAATACCCAGCTGTTGTAACAGCTTCTCTAAATACCGTTTTCTCATCATGGTAAAATGGCGGCAAAATATAAAGAAATTATCTATTATTATTTCCGGTTCCCCGCAGAATGCGCAGACGGGAGAAAGCGCCATACCAGACCTGTGCATATAGAAATTTAGGGGCGGAATACGACAGCGCAGCCTGGTTAGAGAGACCTCAGTCTGCCTTGATTGACATGATTTCCTATTCCAGGAATATCTGAGATGCAGGTAGTCATCCGATGATAAAACACATCCAGACTGCGTGCTTAATAAGGCACGCCTCCGAAATCGTGCTGCTGTTATGTACGCTGTTGCCGGGAGGATGGGCAACAGAGGGCCATTCAGAGATTCTTTCGCTTTAAGAAGAAGAATTAGAAGAATGCTCGGTCACCCGCAGCTATTGCTTTCGCTCAATATTCGGTTCAGCAGCGTTGAACTCTTCTAATTTTTTTTTCGCCTGGAATTCCACAGTGCTATCCCAGGACAACCAGTTTCGTTATAAATTCACTCTGTGTGCGATCGTCGCGGTTACCAAGTGACGCCCCGCATTCCCATCAGCTTGTCACTTAAAGCGGCAAGAGCACTTCCCGGCTGCCGGCCTCACTACATTCCAGTCATGCGCCAGCCTGTCACTGCATTCCGCATTATATTGCCCGCAACCATGACGTCAGATATTTTGATTTGTAGCTCGAGTCCTTTGTACTTACCGGCCTTATACTATGGGTCCGCTGTAACAGGAGGTGAAGGAATGTGCGCGCTCTTTCGCTACCCGGTTGCGCAATTCCACGCCACTACAGAGCGGGTACGGAATGTTCTATTGCGTCACATAATGCAAATCGTCCAATGTTCTCACAAGCATAGGAACCACCTTTTGAAGGTCACACAGTGAAAGCTTTATTGCTTAATTGCCGATATGTGTTCCTCATCGAGCACATCATTCAGAAAACCCGTTCCACCACTGAGCTATCGTAGCAATTGCCGAAGTCTTTCTCGCTATACCATCCGTAGTCAGTCCTCTATCGAATATGCCGTATCTTATTTTGACAGTGCATAGAATGCACACTTTAATCGCACAATGAGCGAACTTCCTAAGAGAGGCTCTAATTATGCCCCACGCTGCGAATATCTTACCGGCGGATTAGAAATAATTGTTATGGAAAAAACGCTTTGTGCACATGGTACCTCACTTAAGCCCCTCATTTCACTCACCTTTGAAGTTTTTCAAAATGTTGCACGGAGCAGATACATTGTCTTAGATACTGTGCCAATTCCACAAAGCCTGCTCAACGCGGATTCGGTCGCATTTTCCCCAATATAAAGCGGCCTCCCCCCCCCCCTCCCCCCCTCCCCCCCCGCCTTCCTTTGTCCGCCAAATCAAAATAAAAGAGAATGATATTCCTTGCACGATAACAGTGTACCCTTCAGAAAAGCTGTAACAACTCGAGGACAAAGCCAGCCGGATACAATTCTGCGCGGAGAAAAGCTTATGCATGAGTCATCGGCGCATCACCCGCGATTGTAGCACGAGATCCCCAGTATAGGCTTACACACGCATGGTATTCACGAGCCTGCAGGGGGCCTCGGCCTGTCCCATTCAAACTCTTGACACTAGACGTTTACCGCGAACGGCTTGCAACAGACAGAGCTCTTCGCCCCCTCACCAGCGCACAGGAAAATATGCAGCGATTGCTGCGACGACGGGGAGCATGCGCGAGCTTCTCTCTTGTCAGCCGAGAATTCTCCCACGGACGCGAACCCCTTGGGCGGGGCTGGAAATTTGCCAGGGTCGGCCTCGCTCTCGCGCGTTTTGAACTGCGGGAGGGGTTGCGTCACGCGTCTGTTTTTTTCTTGGCCTTTTCGTCGATTCGAGGGTTCGGGCCTTGACGCCCGTTCGCAGAATCCCCAAAACGACGTCGCACTCGCGACCCGCACAGTTGCCACCCGCCAGCGAGGCCCGCGCTCTTGGTCTGGGCCCGGGCAATCCCTTCCGGGCGTCACCACCGCATTCCGCGAAGCGGCCCGTCTTGATCACAGACCCACCACGGACTTACGCGAACTAGCTCGCCCGAAAACAACCCTGCTGCTGCAGACGCGTATGACGCATCTTCCCGTTTATCTATTGCGGTTAACGGAAGAGTCTCTTGTCACCAGCCGGCCGCCTGTCCTCTCCGAGGCTGGAGTAAGGCACACTCGACCGCGCGTCAGCACGGGGCCCACTCCACAGCGGAGTATAACGGCTATCAGCTCAGTTTTGACAGCGGCAAGTGCGTGAATCGTGGGGCCTTTCCTTCTTGCTTATTCCGCTTCTCAAGTGTCTTGAGAGATATATCCGCTCGGTCTTGGTCGCTGGCGCGAGCAGACGGCTACCAGTGAACGTCACGAACAGCAGCGATGGCTTCTTCTGTGCACAGTTTCCTACTTTTACTGTCTGTATTTGCCGCTTTGTGTGCAGTATGCGCTGGCCAGAACAGACTTTACGCCCGGCTCGACGACGTCGAGAAGCTCATTACCGAAGTTAGGGACCAGCTGCACGTCGAAAACAATTTGCGCACCACGCAGACGGTGCACTTTCAGATGGCGCTCGAGAAAGTCCAGAAGCAGCTGGAAGACGTGTCTAACAAGATCAGCAGCTCGGGAAGTGGTGGCGGTGGTGGTGGCGGAGGATCCATTGAGTTCAACAGCCGTCTGAGGAGCCTCGAGTCCGCCTTCAACAGCCTCCAAGGCGACGTAGGTGGCAAGGTTGACACGAGCATTGCCAAGCTGACCGAAGTCGAAACCAGGACAGCGCGCATGAAGGATGACATGGACAGCAAGCTGAAGAAGGTCATGAACGGCATCAACACGATTTACGACATGAACAAAGAACTGAAGAACACCATGACAACTTCGCGAGCCGTCGGTGAGCCGGCACCGCCGAGAAGAGATGGTCCCCAGTATGGCGGAACATCTGACACGTCCCTGTCGTTTCTTGTGGACACCATCGATGATACGCAAAGAAAGATGCACGAACAGTTGGACGTGCTCAAGAACCAGATGGGTAGGAAGCTGGAGGGAATCGAAGTGCTCACAAACAGCCTGATCGAGCAAAACGACGCCCTGTTGAACGAAGTGGAGGCTCTCAAGGGACAATGTCCAGGCATTGGAAGCAACGCGCGCACGCTAGACGCCCCGCCTCCACCTCCAAGAGCACCCCGTAATGGAACCGGAAGCTCTGAGGTCGCCAACAGGATGCTGCTGGAGATCAAGGTGAGCCAGCTGGAAATGAAGAACGACTTCAGCAAGATGATGAAGGAAGTTGAAAATAGCCTCACTGGCATGAAAGAATGTCGAGGCTCCGAACGAACGCCCGGCGGCAGGTTCGAAGCCAGACCTACAAAAGGCATCGGCGACAATGATGACAGCCTGACAGCTTCGGAGAGCATCACGACGTCACGGCGTGCACCGGCTACCAGTGTACAGTCCGTGGGCGAAAAATGCGTCACGGCGTCCCACATGATGAGCCCTCGTAACTGCGCGGACCTGCGCACCGGTGGTGCTACGTGCGACGGCGTCTACATTGTGTACACTCAGGGAGTGAGGGCAGTGAGAGTCTACTGCGACATGACAACAGACGGAGGAGGATGGACGGTGAGAGCACTCTTTCGAGATAGGGGTTGGGAAAACATGTACACGTGGCACCCGGTCGCATAGAGAACTTTACAAGCGTAGCTTCGTTATCGGGCGCATTGAGACAGACATTTGCAACATGGTACAACAGCGTACCTCGTCTTGCCACGTGATTTAATTTTGCTAGTTGTGCAACAACTGCGAATTGAATTGTTCGCATATCTGAACTATACTGCTTGAAGATTCGGAAATACTTTTTTACTTTATGTTCGTGTTATTTTAATCTAATTCCTTTATTGCACCGCAACTTTTCGCTGCTTTATGCTTTATCGCTTCCGTTGCTTTGCTCTGTACCTCATGGTCGAGCTGGATCAAAAAGCCAAAGTAATACTCAATGTTCCACTTTTAAGTAATTACGGCGGAACGTCGAATTGCACGTATGGTAACCACATCATAGGGTATCGCCGAATGTAACTAAGAAAAAAGGAAGGATAGCATACGCAGTTGGGTTACGGATCCACTTATGTGAGGAAATCATTGGATCGAGTCACGGGAAAGCTCGCGTTTCAATAGGGACAAAAAGAAAACACCCCTGCGCTGAAGCTGCCCCTTCTACTTGGGAAACTTTAAACCATAGATCGGCAGCATCATAACTATAGATAGTAGCATCATTTATTAATATTACATCACCAGAGAGCAGAAACAATGCACCTCATATGCGATATGTGAGTCATTCTCGGAGGGAGTGGGAGGGACGGTCCCATTTAATCCAGGTATTCTTCGGTATTTTTTTTTCCTCAAGAAAATGGAGTCTAGCATCCCAAGCAAAAGTTTTCGCCTAGTATGGAGGCAGGGATGCGACCATCCCCTTCGTCCCCTTCTTTAAATCCCCACTTTACGTATACCTTCTCTCTTCTAATTCGGGTCGAAAAATTGTTTAGATGTAAAGCTAGCTATCTAAGTTTGCTTTTTGACAGTTGTGTGTTGAAAAACAGCGATCCAGTCCGTTTATCTTGCTTGCAGAAAATACGTGTTCTTATGAGGGGTGTAGCGCGCCGCAGGTGTACGTTTATTTCGAATGTGGCATGCGTTTGGCTTTGCCTATAGGAGGCGAGCTAAGGGTATTCCTTCTTGCTCGGACACCGACGATAGTGAGTCGCCTTCATTGTTTGTTTATCTAAACGCACTGCAAGCTGGGGCACGCCATCGTGCAAAACAAGCATATTATGTCAGGCTATCAACGAGGAAGGACTGTGTTGCGGCCATAGCAATTCAAGAGTCAGTGACAGTGACAGTACTGTGGAGTTTGAGCGGAAAGTGCTGCCTATTAAATCCACGTGATAGGGAGAGGGAATCGTTTTTATTGAAAGCCGGGAGTTTAGGCCAACCCACATACTACGCAGGCGTAGGGGAAGAAGGGAAGTGTCTTAAAATGAAGAGGACGAGAAGTGTAAAACTTACCTACCTGATAGCACACATTGCTTGAAAAGATAATACTTTTTACAAAAGGTGAACTGGGCTGTGCTTGTTAAGGATGACGTTTGCATCGATGCATGAAAGCAAGTCGATAGCTGTGTGTTGCTTTTACAGGCAGGTCGAAGAGTCCGCTACGTACTTAAATGTATAACATATTATCATGCTTTGCTTTTGAGTGTGGCGTACGTGGTTTCCCGTTTCTTCGATGCACCGAAGTTTTATAGCGACAGAGACGAGTCGTCAACGGTGGCATTGGCAATGTTTGTACTCGACGCCCAAACAGAATTTAAAATGTCTAGTCTTGGCAACTATTGTCTGAAGCTGAAAACGAAGAACGCGAAGGGAGTAACGAGGAGTTCACGGGACGGTTAGATAGGCTACTCTACATCGTAAGAAAGTGAGGTATTCTGGTGACACTTTATACCGCGCAAGTCCAACGAGTATACGAATAATAATTTGTTCCCTCCCTCTCCCTCATTTTCTTCAATTCCACAACCTGGTGCAATTTTCATCCACAGGTGCTGATGCGTCGAGGCAACTACACACAATGGCCGCTGACCTTCGAGACTGACTGGAACAGCTACAAGCACGGATTCGGTGACGTCGAGCGCGAATTCTGGCTGGGCAACGATCTAATGCACATGTTGTCCACCGAGCACGATATGATGCTGCGTGTCACGCTCGAGTCGTTCGAGGGCGAACGCATCGACCTAGACTACGACGCGTTCGTCGTGGGCTCCGAGAATGACCACTACCGGCTACGCGTCGGCTCGTACGTGGGTCCGCACCCTCGCGTCGGCAACTCGCTGCGACGCCACAGCGACCAGCTCTTCAGCACCGCCGAGAGGGATGCCGCCCGCCGCCGCAACAACTGCGCGCACACCCATAAGGCGGGATGGTGGTTCCATAGCTGCTACAGTGTACTCCTCACCGGGGAATACGCTCAAGAACGCAGCGCACCCACCACCAAGGGTATCCGCTGGCCAGCCTGGAAAACGGTGCCCCTCAAAGCGGTCGAGATGAAGATCCGGCCCAAAAACTTCCGCCTGCCTTGAGCACCGAGAAAAATCGCGTACCCCCGCTGAAGGCATGGCGATGTCGGACATGCAAGAACTGAGCAACAATGCCTGACTACGTGTGGCGTTACGGCGTTGAGAAGACTGTCGCTGAACATCAGCCCTGGAGGCAGTGTTCTGTGTTTCAATTTTTCTGGATGCAGCGAACGACGCAGAGATGAGATATTGCTGGAGTGACTTTATAAATGCCGGATTGTTTTGAATTGGAGTGCTCTTCGCTGCTGATACTTAGAATATGGAGTTCGTATTTTTTCGTACCTTCTGTAAGCTACGCGTTGAACAAATCTTAACGTCTTTTCAGACATTAAAATCATGCGCTCCTAAAATAAGTCGATGTGTGTGAAAGGGCAATCTGACCGTCGGATTTGATTAATGTTGCATTCTGTCAAGGTTAGGAGACGGGGAGGGGGTTATGATGGTGCAAAAATAATTTAAAAACAGAAAAAGAAAAGAAAATGGGCAATTTATTCGCTTCAACTCTGTGGTATGTGTAAATTAAATACTGAGTTATGGCTCTGCTAAAGCGATGGGTAGGTCAAGGCATCTCCAGAGTATAGATTTAAAAAGCGGTGGCGCCTGCAGTTTAGTTGCCGGTAAGTTGAGCCGATCGAGCATCACAGAGAATCGTCACACCCTGTCGCGAGGAAGGGGTGCATGCAGGACTGCCGTGCGTGGAAAATAGCCAGCAGCAACCCCGGGTTCAACTTTCTGGAAATTTTTAATGTGCTTGATTTTGTGACGAAGAAACTATTCACTTCATCAAAGAACAAGTTCTAAGGAACCCACGCGTTTCGCAATAATCCTTGCCACTAGCTCAAAAATTGCTGTGAAAAAATGTATTACTTTTGGCCAGCAGGCTGCCTCGCGATCTAGTTTCGGGTGCTCGAGTTTTCCTGATGTCTTTTTGTTTTCATCGCTAAGTTGCAACTTGTTTTTTACGCGATAGCTTAAACAGTTAGTTCTACCTAAAAGCCGTCGTCTACGGTGGTCGGAAAAAATTCAGGTTGGTCGACAGGGTCGTGACGTCGCAACCAAATGGCCTCGAACGGGAATTTCAAACA